>NC_089878.1:25718541-26027083 GCF_040182565.1 Anser cygnoides
TGAGCACTGTGTGAAGAGAGAAGATGCTGAGATGATCTGATAAGACCTTTTCTATGCAGTCCCTCCCTGTCCTCTTTTTTTTTTTTCCCAAAATGCGTGCATGTGCAGGAAGTTCTGCCTGTAGATGTCTCTTGTGAAATGCTCTGCATAAAGTAAAGGTTTGGAGAACCTCTGCCAAGCAAAATGGGTACTTCAACGCTTTTGTGGATGGCTTTTTTTCTCTTGCTGTATTGAGGAGCTATATATTCAAAGAAAATGCTAAAATTACGCGATTATTTGGCGAAGCTTAATAAAAGTTCTGCAATTCCATGGAAAATATCTCTGCAATAAGGATAACAATGTTTTATGCCAAGGGAAGTACTTGTGTACGTTCCTGTATGCTTTGTGTTATTGTAACTTCGCTCAAGATAATCTCAAAATGAGTTGATCTTTATCTCACAGATGCATCTTGCACTTGAAATATTTATTTAATCATTGCAGGCTTGGTAAAGTGAGCTGGTTTGAATGCTTTTAACTTAAATTTTCTTTATCACACTGTCATTCTTCCAAGAACACTTCTCCTCATCTTCAATGTAAATGATAGGGATTCCTTTTATGTGAGCCAAAAGGTGTCAGATGACAAATTACCCTTGTTTCACTGAGATGGTGGCAATTGGGATACTTTCATTTGAATTAGTAGCTTATTTGTGTTTGTATTTCTTCTTTTTCAAGCAGTACCTGATGTCATATGGCTTACACTGTGCTTCATCACTTAAGAGTACGCAGCCTAAGAATACGCTATGAGTTCTAGTTATTTCTCTCTGAAAAGCCAGATGTTTGAAAGCCTGATTTAGTAAGCAGCACGCTCACTGTACCAGCAGCTGATATGACTCAAGATCATGATTGGAAAACAACCGAGTGCTTTCAGTTGCATGACTCTGCTAAGTCTACTCGGCAGGGTGAGAACGAAAAGTTTCCCTACCCCTGACAATTCAGAGCACTAGTGAGACCAGTACATGCCATCCAGTGCTCAACTGTCTTCCAGGTAGCTGCTTTGTCTTGCCAGCTCCCCTATGAATCTGCACGCCGTGAGTCTGCCCATGTCTGTTGGCGAGAGTAGCAGCTCTTCTGCAGCCTTAAACACTCGGTCTCTCTATTTTCATTTGTCTGCTTATCTTCCTGCCAGGAAATAGCTTTGTATCCAGGATTTCCTCAATTCATACCTAACTTCAGGGTGAGACGGCAGTATGCTCCGTGTGGAGCAACCGTTTCCGTGACTGGTTTGAGCAGAGTGATCAGGGCCACTGTGTTATCAGACTTGATACTGTTTTTTTTCCTTAAATCACCTTGAGTTCTTGTATCCTAGTACCTGCACATACCATTCCTCTAAAGAATCTGCACTGAGCTTATGCTGTCACGTTTCTGTAGCATGGAACAAAAGCACAGCAGATGATGATCTATGTAAGGTGTATCCTGAGAGTGGATAAACTTGGGATAAAGGCTGAAACAAATAAATATATCTGCTTATTTTCCTTGGAGTCTATCTTTCATTCTACATATTTAACATGCCCTACCTAAGAAACCTTAGCTCCTTCGCACCATCCTTTATCAAATAGTGACTCCATGGGAGACAGATTCTCAAGAACTTGAGTTCCTTCTCGCATTTCTTACTTGACACAGGATCCTCCGCGCTGATCATATGATAAATTCGCCCTTATTTTCTTTTAGGATCACTAAGGTCTGTTGCAAGATCTCTCTGGGAGACCAGCATTGGTAGAAAAAATGCAGCCTTTGTGCTATGCCAGGTTTTTTTTTTGTTTGTATTACTGCTGAGAAACTATCAGTATGGTTTCCCAGTTACCTTCCCAAAATACTTCATGGATTATATAATGTCTCTAGGTGGCTGTGTGGCATACCAGACATCAGTTTTCTCTTGAAGATGTGAAATCCCATTCTCTTACTATAAAGTGGATTAACTGGGAGTAAGCTTGTCACCCAGCACTACCTGAGCTCACTTACGACATTAAGGAGTTGTCTGTACTTGAAGACAGATGCTTTGAAAATCAAGAGAAAGACTCCAAACTTCCTTGTGTTAAAATTGCAGAAGAACAAAAAAGGACAGATAACAAGCAAAAATGCTCTTAACAGAATTTTTCCTCTTCTGCTTCCATCACAGGCTTTTTTTGGTCTCTAAAATGTTTTTTTTTTTTGCATAGGAAGGGAGATTATTAAAATTGTTGATGACATTGTCATATATAAACAGATTTAGTTTGGTGACTGTGTCCTCCTGACTTGCAGCAGCAGAAGGCTTATTAAAAAGACCTGTAATTTTCTGAAAAGCTTCTTTCTTTGGCGTGCCGCTTAAATAGCTGAAACTCAGAGAAGTCAGCCCATGCTGGCTATCAGCTTTTCAATGATGCAGTCAGAAATTTGGAACATCTCCTGATAGGGAATGGGAACAAATGTTGTTCCAATTCTGTGCTGTCTGACATGAGTTGCTACTAGAAGGTGTTAACGTGGAATTTTTAAATTTTATTTTTTTTAGAAAAAATGAGTGAATTTTACGTTAGGAAGAAGATTAAGAGCTAATAGTAGTATTTGAAGCAAAGTATAATGTAGCAGAACTTCCAGATCTTTTTCAGCTGGTTCTCTGGTGGCTTGCGTTCCTACCCAGTACGCTAGGATCTCACCTGCAGAAAGGCTGCTCCATGCTTTGTGAGCTCCCTGTAGTTCGGTACAAACAAATCTTCACAAAGGTTTAAGATGCATCAAGAATTCTCAGAAGATTTTCCTGGTGAAGAAAGCGCTTTGGAAAGCAATCAAACCAAGACTAGTAATTTAAATATTTGCTGTATACTCGTTTGATCCAATCGTTCAGCGAGCTGGTAGGCTGCTGGGCTGGCAGTGGGTTTGCAGGGGGCTGGCAGTGGGTTTGCAGGGGGCTGGCAGTGGGTTTGCAGGGGGCTGGCAGTGGGTTTGCAGGGGGCTGGCAGTGGGTTTGCAGGGGGCTGGCCCTACCAGCTCTGGGCAGAGTTGCAGTGTCTTCAGGTTGTGAGCTGTCAGCTAGAGCTGGCTGGAAGGAAGCATAGCCTCCGACTCGAAACTGGAATGGAAAAGGAGCACTTGACCATGCTGCACGCTTAGGGGGAGCGAATTTGCAGCTGGTGAGTGGTGAAGCACCACCATCCCGTTTATATTGTGATTCTGAATGTGACAAAATCCAAGGGGCTGGCGTAGCAGTCCCCAAGATACGCTCCCGTCTGCGCTTTGCCCTGCGCTGTCCGGCTCCGCTGTGCTGTGCTCCCACCCTGTGCTGTTGTGTAGCCATTGCCGCCAGCTGTGGGACGAGGCAGGGGTGCAGGAGGGATGTCTGTCTGTCTGTGCGTCTGTCTGGAGCAGTGGACCAGAGCGCTGTGCAGCAGGTAGGAGTTAGGGGCCTGGGGACTAGCACAGAGGAGGCTGGCTCCTGGGACTCATGCAGGACACTGAGGAGAAGTTTTAGCCCTGCCATGCCACACATCCCACAGTGTGTAGGGAGGTCCGGAGGGCTGCGTCCTGTCCTAGCAAAGTCACATCACCTGAGAAACAGGGAGGGGACAAGTAGATGCTGCCACCGCCAGCCACAAAAGCCTGCTGCCCTGTATTAGACAACAGTGAAGAAAGCCATGACACTTGTTGGAATATTCCACTTTGGTATCTGTGCATCATGAATCAGTGTAACTACCGGTATTGCTCTTCACGACTGGAATTAATGTTTCCTGACTAATGCGCCAGCTTAGCGGGTGTGAAAATGACTGCCCTTTTCATAAACAAATTGTACCTCTCTGTAGTCCTTCGTTGACGTGCATGCTTAGCCAGAAAGTTCTCTTTTCTCTCACTTAGGGATATTAAGATGTTCCTGCAGCTGTGGCATGCCCTGGGGTAGCTGTAACAAAAGAGCATATAAAGAACAAGGAAATAAGGAGAGCTGGACCAGTATGACATTGGCATTTCTCAGACAATCGAAGCAGAAAAAGAGAAAAAGGGGAAGAAGAAAACAAAAATTTTTGAAAGAATAAGGAGGAGGAGTTAGGTCTCATTTAATCTTAGGATTTTGCCAGCAATCGGAAGGCACCTTGTTATAAACCTTTTGTTTGAAAGTCTTCGTTGGTGTATACATGCATGTGTGTGAAAGGAGAATCGTTTCGTGTTGAAGCAAGGTATCCAACTCCCCGCTTCTGTTCGGATATCGATGTTAGGAGTGGAGTGCATGTATGTATGCTGAGTACTGACCGGGGTCTTATAAATGTTTTTAAGTAAAAACTTGAAGCAAGAGCACCGATTGTAGATGTTTACTATTAAAACTTTCTTTGTAGGTTATTGCACTTAAGAATGAACATTGAAGACAAGCTGGGAGGATTATTTCTTAAATGTGGTGGCATAGACCAAATGCAGTCATCCAGGGCTATGGTAGGGATGGGTGCAGTATCTGACCAGTCCGGAGTATCGGGAGATCGGCAAGAGGCAGTGCTTCAAGATCGGACTATGGCGCACCAAGAAATTCTTGCGACAGACGAAGTGTTACAGGAAAGTGAACTTCGACAGCAAGAGATGATTTCACATGATGAACTCATGGTCCATGAGGAGACGGTAAAAAATGATGATGACATGGATGCGCAAGATAGACTTCCTCAAGGGCTGCAGTATGCTGTTAATGTCCCTGTAAGCAATTTCTTTGTGAAATATTGGAGGAATTACTAGGGAGCTTGATCTGATAGTCTTATCCTACTCTGGCAAGAATCTATTAATTGCTTGTTTGGATTTTGATTATCAAAATATTTATGAATAGATGCTCGTTATGAAAATGTCATTTGCCTCTGGCTGCGGACAAATTTTTCCAATTAAGTATAATCTTTAAGTATCTGTTTTATAAATATTTTATAATCAGGCTGTTGCCATAGAATTAACGAGTTAAATTGTGCTCTTTTAAATACATTTAATGTTCAAGGGTAACTACAAACCAGAATAAATAGCGTTATGAAAAGTTGCATACTGTTTATGCTGTTGATAGTGCTATTTAGTTTCTTTTGATATAGGAAGCATCTTCTTATATGTTTTCAAGCTATGTGGACGCTTAGCAATTGCATTCACGCTGCAGGTTGGACTGTGACACTTCATACATGACCATAAATATGTCCCTCCTTGAGATCTAATAGAAAGTTTCCCTCATCTTGTCCAGAGAGAATGCAGGTGACTTCCTTTTGAAAACAGAACGTCTGTCTGTAAAGCAGCACACCATCACTGTTAGCTGTCAAACATAAAGGATAATTACAAGGACTTTAAAAGCGGATAGCCTTATCTGTGAAGAATAATCCTTGGAAAGGTAGCGTTGTTAAAACACTACTCTGTTAGCTGTAGATCAGGCAGCTCAGCTGTTAGAAAAATGTAAGAGTATCTTGCTCTTCATTAAAGTTCACAATAGGTCAAGAAATATTTTTGGAAAAAAAAATCCCATCATTAGCAATATTTTTGTTTTCTTTAAAAGTACTTCTGTCTTAAATATATAATAAACTATTCCGTTAAATCTTGCATTGACAGTACACGGACTAAAGTAAAATAGGTGTGAAAAGCTGAATGGTTTTACAGATGGAAGTGATTTTAATATAAGAACTGATCTCAAAATCACCACAGATCAGAAGGAAAAAAGACTTTGGGAGATGAATGAAAGGATACATCAAAATGTCACTGTAGAAATTAACTATGCCCTTTTTACTTAATATACTTATTATTCCTTTCACTTAAATTTCTGAAAGAATGAAGCCACAAGATAATTCCCTTAGAAAAAGGTTTTCTGTTTCAGCAGTTTGTCATCTTCTAAAATTGAAAAATTGCTTTTCTGTAGTGAGAACCTTACCTGAAACTGGCACTTGGTATCTTAACAGATCAGTGTAAAGCAAGAAATTACCTTTACTGATGCATCTGAACAACAGAAACGAGACAAAAAACAAATACGAGAGCCAGTAGATTTGCAGAAAAAGAAGAAAAGAAAACAGCGTTCACCAGCAAAAGTAAGACATTGATTTGGCAAAACCAAGATTAAAAGAACCTGAAGATTGGGTTTACTATGACTAATTTCATTAGCATTTGAAGTAGTTAGGCTGGAAATTGTTTGTTTGCTCAGTAAAGATGCAGTTCTGAAGTTTACCAGAGACCCAAATCAAAACCTGATATAACAGTGTTTTTCTTTGAACTCTTTTTAGCAACATGAACCCTTGACATATTTTAACATCTGTCTCTCCAGGGAGTTCTCTCCAAATATTTTTTTTAAATTATGAGTCAGTAGCTTTGTAGACAACCTATAAATCATTACTCTGTATCAGTCTAATAATAGTTGTGCTTTTCTGTGAGCCTGACAATTTTATATGCTTTATGCATAGTGAAAAGTTTTTAAAAAGAAATCTAAAATGGTAGTTTGGAAAATTCTAAAAAGTTACTAATATATATAAAATAATCTACCGGTAGGGAATATTCCTGTGGTCATAATCATCTTCATATATGTATTTATTGATATCAAAAATTCTTATGATAGCTGCTGGTTTGTTACTTCAAAAATTGTTTTGTAGATCCATTCATGAAGAGTATGTATCCCTATATGTCTGAAAATGTAGATTTTCTTCTGTTGAGAGCCACTTCAGATAAAAACAGAATCATTTCACCTCATGAGGTAGCAGTGTTATACCTTATAGCAACTCTGCAAATCCATCTTCAGATTTAAAATAGAACATATGCTGGATGCTCTGATAGGTAAAAATCGGTTATATGTCATCACACAGAAGCCCTAAAATAAGCCTACTCTGAAACGAACCTAGACCGTTTATGCATTGAAGCAAAACTCAGCCTAACACCACGAAGAATTCCAAAAACTCCTGCTTGTTATCCTGGGATTGGGACCCTTCAGTCCTCCTCAAAGCACTGTGGTATTCTTGGAAAGTTGACAAATTGTATCAAATTGGGTGTGGAAGCAAGTTCCAAATCCTTTGCATCAAGGTATTTGTCCTTTTGATAGAGAAAGGAGATGTAGGTCGAATCCCCTCCACAGATCACTTCCATGGAAACATTGCAAGGTAGGAGAGGCATGTGTCCCTCTTTCTACAGACATATACTTGCATGCTTCCTTTTTATCTTCCAGTCTGTCAGTGCCATTCTTTTGAGATAACAAAAGATTGAAAAATGATCAGGAGAATTGTTAAACAGGTTCTTTTTCAGTCTCTCTTCCCCTTTTTTCAAGCTTGTCAGAGTAGAATGGCAGGATGAAGCTGAAGGGCTGACATAGGTGAGAGCCTTCTGCAGTCTGAGTTAGTGCTCCCAGAGTAACAGGGTTGATTTTTCCATCCATACAGCAGCTGGGACTTTTACAAATGGAAGTCAATTAATATACTAAAACGTTTGAAATTTTGTTCTATTAATCTAGTCATCATATACATAAAAAGTCAGTAGCTCTTATGAATCCTATCTACTTTTCCCCCTTCCATGCACACACACATGCACAAGCACACAAATGCATGCATGTACACACACACGCGCTGTTGTTACTTTTATTATGAAAACTGCCAAAGTTTTCTTGACTTAAGACATGGTGCAATGAATGGATGCAGTGGAAGAGCTCAGGGTTAGTTTGCACAATTATTCTAAAAATTTCAATATATGAAAAAAATCATAACAGGTATTTCAATTTATTTTAAATAACCAGTTAGTGTTTCATTAGTTGAATGCTGTTACAGTACCTAATTTTTATAGTTGTCTGTATCAGAGACTTACTGGAGCTGTAACATACCAACCTTACAAACGTATGAATGTGCTTGTCCTTCAGAGTGAATGCGCAACAATTTGCTAGCTGAGACTTTCACTCTTGCTGATTTTTTAATGCAGCAAAATTAAAAATTGTTTTAAGTAGATCCTATAGTATTTGCTACTGTTGCAGAGATACTTCATTTATTCTGACTCCCTTTCTCATCGCTATCATTATCATAAAACCTTAAACATCATAGCTAATCAAAATGCAGATGTGTTTCCCCAGCAGATTTTTATTTTATATTTTTTAATAACAAGGGACTAAATGTTTTATTTAAGGTTATTTAAGCGCTTCTTTGTAGTTCTGTTTTCAGTTAAGTAAGACTTCTGGAAATGTAATTTGTTTACTGGTTTTCTTATGCTCTTGCCAGAGACGATAGAGAGTTTGGGTGTGGGTGTTTTTTTTTTTTTTTTTTTTTTTTTGACAAATTAGAGCAAACCTGTAATGAGCTTTATTGAATAAGATATGGTGTAATTTTTTTTTCAATTAATTTTTTCAACTTTATATTAAAAGAGCTGCTTTGACATCAAAGCATTTGGGTGTGGAAAGTTGAATTTGTCAAGGAGATGCTCTAACATGTATATTGAGTGAGCAATATTTTATTGAGTGAAAACCTTGGGAGAAGAATAATCCCATTTTCTTGGTTGTTTGGCTTTGGGGTTTTAGTTTTTAAAATATAATGTTGTCTCCAAGATTGCTGGTATTATGTAGATGTAGGTAATTTGTATGACTATCTTGGATAATTTGTATGTTTCTTTGCAAATTGCAATAATGATTTGAAAAAAGAACATAACTTTTCACTTTTGCTTTAAAATGTGAATATCCATGGTTCAGTGCCCAGAGGTGGTTTGGTTACTTTGTGTCCTTTCCAACAGACGGACAAAGTAAACAGTAGCATATAAAATGACTCAGCTGTGAATAGGGAAGCTCTAGGTTGATTTTCTGTGAGATGCTTTTGCCTCCGTCCTGTTGAAATACTTCTTAACGTACAATGAGACACGAGTTGGATTGGACTGCAATTGGAAATGTAAGCTAGAAGCCTAACATGTAGCTTTATAGAAATTAGCATTGTTTTACCTGAAATACTTAAATTTTCTGCATCGAAAAAATGTTTTTTTGTTTTTTTTTTTGTAGTTAATAAGACATCTTTAGAGGGTAGTGTGAGAACAAATTTTACTCTTTTTAAAATAGATCCTTACAATAAATGAGGATGGATCACTTGGTCTGAAAACCCACAAATCTCATGTTTGTGAGCATTGCAATGCTGCCTTTAGAACCAACTACCATTTACAGAGACATGTCTTCATTCATACAGGTACTGCTTGACTTCAAATTTGTCTTTTCTACTATATAAAGGGTTGTTTACTTATGTTAAAATGTTTTCAGCTATATGCGGATTTCATTTTTAAGACTGTAGCAACCTTGGCATCTAAGCTTAGAGATTCCATGCACCAAAGTGTCAAAAGAATACCAGGAAAAAAAAATCAACATATGTTTAATCAACTGAAGACCTAACTGTTTACAAGGTTTCTTTTCTTTCTTTATCAGAAAGTAATGGGTTGACTTGTAGCCTAAGTGCCAAAATTGACCCCTTTGTAAAATGTGCTCCGGCTGCTTATTTGCCTGATGAGGTATCTCTCTGGTTCGGAGAAGTGAAAAAGGTACTTACCATTATAATAGCTTGCCAGTATCCTGAATGCAGTCTTATGCCAGCATCATGATTGATCTTGTTCATGAGGATGTTACAGCCATTTCAGATCACTCTTCCATGCTAGTCTCAATGTGATTCTTAGGATCATGGAAACAATTCTGGAGTTCATATACTTAGTAAGGCTAATGTTTTTTGGTACTAGAGTATTTTTGGAATTTGCTCAGATGCTGGTTTCTTATAAAGATTTTAATATTCCTCAAAAGTAGTTATCAGAAACAACACTGTGTAGTTATTAACTTATGGATGTGGAATTATATTGTTCAAGGTGAAAAACCATTTCAGTGCAGTCAGTGCGACATGCGTTTCATACAGAAGTACCTGCTACAGAGGCATGAGAAGATTCATACTGGTGAGTATAGTGCCTTGAGTATCTTTACTGGCGTGCTTAAAAACTGTTTCCCCACTCAGGCAAGGTTTTGGATAAGAAGTATGCAGCCTAAAACCCTGCTGTAGTTTGTTTTGACTTAACAAATGTTATAAAACTTTAAAAAACAAATTACCTTTGTGCTTTCAACGTGTTCCACTTTTCTGTGGCTGTAAAGTGAGTATAAACTGTAATAAGCAATTCTGAAAGTAGTCTCTATAAATAATCCCAGAGTGACAAATTTTGAAGTTTGTGTGTTCATGAAAAACAAGGTTTATTAAGCATTTGTATCTTTTGTTGTATCAATTTAATGTGAACAACAGGGACTTCCAAATCATATTTTAGTAGATTTTTCTTTTTTTTTTTTTGATTTCTTTTGGAATTTGATGGATAAGTGCCAGGACTAAAATGGCCAAAATGCCTAACCCCAAAGGTATTAGTATCAGCTTTACTTCTCACTTTTTTTTTTTTTTGAAAGGTTTAATTCAGAACTGTTCTAAAAATAAGAGCTTTAGTTTAAAAATATCGTAGGTCAAGTAAGGCCTGAATTTTTAAGCCAAATAGAGTTAAAGTTTACACATGTTTATTTTTTATCTTGTTGCACCGCACAAAACCACATTCTTTAACAGGTTTGGCTTCATTGGGTTTTTGGCATTTTGGTGCATGGCCTTTCAATCCCTCTTTAAATATTTTGTAATATGGTCCCTTTGGACTAGATGCCAACTTCTCAGCCTCTTTTACAGAAAAGCAGAGCTGGTGAATGTGCACAGTGTTTCTTGGCTCTAGCATTTAAGTGGATATGAAAGCTACTAACACGCAGCGCAGTGTGTGCATGTGTAAGAGTCAAGAGGAAGAAAAATCTCTGCAAAATGAATTTTCAGAGCAGTGTACAGGGAGTTGCATGCACAAGTGCCCTGTTGTTTATGGGATTTTTGTATCCTAGGTTGCCATGAGTCCAGACTAAGTAGGTTTCCTTCAGCCAGTCAGCCACAGAAGAGTCCTCCATTCTTCTGTCCCAAGTCTTTGTTCTGTTCATAGTCTTGCCTCTGGCCCTGAATTGGTGAACCATGCAGCCTTCACTTTGTGTAGATATTATTCTTGAAAAGAATGCTCATTTACTCTCTGTTGTCTGTTTATCTGCCCCTGACTCCAAAAAGAAAAGGCAAATTTTTTTTCTTCACATTTTTCAGAGTTTTTTTTTTTTTTTCATGATGATTATTCCCTGTACGTGGCTTTGAAAATGAGAGTTTGGGCAACGTAGTTAATTAACACTTGACTGAAAATATTTTTTTTAACTGCATTTGATTATCTTTTAAAATTCAATTTCTAGCTCAAATGACAATTCTGCTGCATTGATTGTAAGCTTTGGAGGCAGGGTTGGGTCTGGTGTTGGTGGGACTTTTATTTTTCAGCTCTTATATACATAAGTCTGTCTAGCAGAGAGATCCGCCATTTAACAACTTACCTATTTAGTTTCTAGGAGTTATCGCTAGTCATCGCTAGTTTCCAGTAGACAAACATCTTTCATCTTTAGTGAGATTGTAGTTACTGAATATATATGACTTATTCTGAAAAAAAAGAAAAACACAGATTTTATTTTTTTTACCCCCCCAAACAAAACAAAACAAAACAACAAACAAACAAAAAAAAAAAAAAACAAACAAAAAAACACAACACAACCTTTTTGAAGTTCACTTAGTAAGTATTCGACTAGAGCTCTGTTTTAGGGCCTGGCCCAGTATAGCTAATTGTCATTCTGTGTGCCCATCTGTGCTTTCACTTCGCTGTGACAATATATTCACTCCTGGGCCATAGCTGTTTGCTTAGTAGTATTCTGTTCTGCAGAACTGCATATTTGAACCCATCCAGAAAAGGGGAATTTTCAGTTTGCTTCTCTGACATGGAGGTGAACACTAGGTCCATGGTTTTTGCTTTGATGGAAGTAAAGGAAAGCTCTCTTTGTATTACTTGTACTCTAAGAAATATTCCTTATACATTCTGTTGTAGTTTTTCTTTTTATTTTGCATTTTTAATCTCTGCCTGTTTTTAGCACCAGTTTTTGTACATTGTTCAAAATACCAATGAATAACATATGCTTCTAATTTTTTTAAAGTTGTTTATCAAATTTTCAAGTTCATTATTTTAAGAGAATCAAAGATGGCAGTTATACATAGAAGCCCCATTTTATGCCTCTCCCAAGCCCTGAATTTAGAGGTGCTCCATCTAGTTCCAGTCTGATTTGAATTCGGTTCTTTGAACCACTCTGTCGAATGAAGTGTGATGATGGAGGTAGGAAGCAATCAATGAACAGCCTTATTCTGTGTAAATAATTAAATAGTTGCATCTAAAAGCAGACATTACATTAATACAAAATTCACTTTCTAGAAACAATTGTATATAGAGGAGGGCAGCAGTGCTTAGATCCTTGCTGCCGAACTTGTCACTAATGATACAGAAAATTGCCATTTCAGCTGTGAGAAAATGAACAGTCATTGGCACACAAATAATTTCATATTTTGCGTTTACTAGGCTCATGAAGATATCAGATTTTTTTTCAAGTATAGCTGCTTTATTTTTGCTTAGAGATGTTTCCATAGACGTTACCCACTCATGCATTCATGTGTCCTAATTCTGTAAGCCACCCTACTTTCCATTTTAAACACACACACAAAAAAGATTACATTAAAAAAAGACAAACAAACAAGAAAACAGCATTGGTGGCTAACCGTTCAAGTGCCTTATTATTCTGTCATGCTGCTTTTTATTGCCTTCTTTTATATTTTATCATTTGTATTTTGTCTGTTTAGATTTTAAACTGCCCTGGAGATTTGCTGCTATAATTGTTAGAGATTTCATACACATAGTAGTTGCAGCCATGCTTTATAAATAGTTCTACTGCTCAGTTGTAACATATTTCCAGTCTAGACACAAAACATAGGCTGCTGTTGTAAATAATGTATATAATTATTTTGTTATAATTTAAATTTTTGTTTTTTTTTTTTTCTACAAATGATTTTTTCCTAGTCACTAATGCATTTCAGAAAAATATATTTTGGATTATCCCTACGTTACCAGAAGGTTTTTATTAATGAACTCCATTTGCAATATATCCTATTCTAAAAGTACAATAAAATTTCAGAATGCACCTGAAGTTTCAGGCTTCTGCTAGGAAGAAAGTATTACAGGATGCTTATCTTCATACTAATTTTTAATCTTTTTCTAATACTATCTTCCTTATGAAGATTAAAGCAAGAATTAAGCATGGTATCAGTTACACAAAATGTGTCTTAATTTTACTTCCAGTGTTCTGGAATTCTGCTGGCAGGTATTATTTTCTGTGTGGTCCTAGTTAGTTGAAGGGAGTGTTCCCAAACTTTTCTTCCTATTGAGGCATGGCCAGCAGTGCCCTGATACGTCCCCTCAAGGTCTCCAAAACAGCAGTCGCCTGCTCCTGTCCCACCCCTGGGGTTTGGAAGCTGTTTCGCAGTGGTGCACGGTCTGGCACAGGCGCTGCTGCTGCCAGAGGTAACGCCTTTGCCATCTCGCCATCGCTGCTGGGAATACGCTGCAGTGAAAAAACTGACCCCCCTGTTTAAGCCCAGTTAAGCCTAGGAAAGGGAATAGATAGCGGTTAGTCTTTTGCCAGTAAATAGCCAGCTTGTTAAGGACGCTGGGACCATTGCCTTACAGAGATGGGTGTGAGGCTGAAGGTAAGTGCACCCACGAAGCGGTCTGCATTCAAGCCTCCCTGGGATACAGGAGAGCTCCACGGAGGGCTGCTCTGCACTACAGGACTGAGCAGTCTCGCTTCTCTGGCTTGGTTCGGCTTCTGTGGAGGCTCAGGACAGTCTGCATCCCAAACAGCATTGTGCTGCTCTGGGAAGAGTTTAGGAGACTGAAAACAGACTTCCAGACGACATAACAAGAGTTGTTCTAAGGGGGTGATTTAAATGAAGCACCAAGTGGAATAGTGGAGAAAAGGAAAATAAAACATAAAGTAAAAAGGATTAAGTAATAGTCTTTGGGAATGGAAGGGGTTGGTGTATAACAGTAGAACAGCAAGACGTAAAACTCTTGCCTCATCTTTCTTAAAAGTGCAGACAGGGATTTGAATTTGACTGAGAAAGCCGTAACAGGCTTGTTGCAAGTAAAACACCATAGTAGTAGGTATGCCTAACAAATAAAGAGAACATGGCAAGAATGAAACTGGAATTTGAAAGTAAAGGAATAGGCCAGAGAGGAGGATTTGCTTGTAGACAGTATGAGTGAGGATTATGTGGTAGGTGCTGCAATTCATAGAGGGTGCTGAAAAGATCAAAATTTTATGGTGTTCATTAGTAAGCAAGATATGGTGAAGTTGGTCTCGGACTGAAAGTGAAAGAAGAGAGAGGATGCTGAGGTTGTGAAAAAGAATGGATGGTAGATCTTAGGAGGGGAGATAATTTGATCTAGGAGAGAATAAATTGGAATTATTTCATCCAAGAAAAGGTTTGGTTGAAAAGCCACATGGAGAGGTAAGAATTAATAACTGAAAATTGGGCATAGGCTTACAGAAAGAGATTTAGAAGTTGCTTGGAATTAAGAAGGTTGAAACTCTGGGCATTAATGATATGACAAGGAGCAAACGTGTGGGTGAGGCATCTATTTTCCATTCTAGTTTCTATAAGTACTGGCATCTTATTTTAAGGTGTAGTCATATCAATAGTATTTCTATTTATAGAAGGATGTGGCTGAATTTATCCGTTCTAAACAGAAAATAATAAATAAAATTAATATAATTTTATTATATTAATATATTATTTTAATATATTAATTATTATAATTTTAATAATTATAACCAATATATTAATTATTAATATGTTGTTATTAATATAATTTTATTTATCATTAATAATTTGTTAATGCTATTTAGTAAATTAATTTTTCAGGGAAAAAAAAAAACTACCTCAGAAAAAAATAAGTCTGCATATTCCTGGAAACGGAAGATAGATATTTTATATCCCAAAAATCTGCAGTACAGCATCCAGAACAAAGAGGATGTTGAATGATTTTGCCAAGACATTTCCTTATGACTGCATCAATTCAGAAGACTTTTTAGTAAATACTAAGGGGAAAGATGACTGTTTTTCAGGATGAGTTCTGTTAAATAATAGTGGACTTTTGTAAAATCAAAACTGACTTTTCAACACATTTGGAATTGTTCAGTTTTGTTCGAGAAACTAAGAAAGTAAACGTATGATAAGGAAAATGTAAGGCAAAAGTTAAAGGAAGTAAAAACAGCTACTGCATGTTCTGAAAGGACCATTGCAAGGCTTCTTTGTGAGAAAAAATAAGGGGAGGAGTACTAAAGGTGAATGCAGGGCAATAAAAGATTTTTAACTAATATCTCATGAAAGTGAAAAAACAAAACAAAACAACCAAACAAAACCCTATTTGCCTTTGTCAGTTCAGCTACAGAGGTTTTCCTTTTTTATTTTTTTAATTAATTGCAATTTTAAAATGAATTTTGGTTCCAACCAAAATAGTAAATTTGTTTCAGAGCAGTTATTTCAATTTCACAAACAGATAAGGGGAAAGAAAAAAGTGAAAATACAGAGTATCCTACAAAATTCTAAATCAACAGCTTGAAAACACATAATTCTCTTCTAGATGGGAAAGGATTGAGTTAAATGAGTTGGTGAGAGAATTAAGGTATTTTTTAGATAATCCTCTAACCTTCCTAAATCATTGCTAAATAATTTTTAGGGCATTTTTGTAGTTCTTCATTTGTTAGGTTTAAGACATATACTTGCACCTGCATTAGAAAAAAGAGAAAAAGCATTTTAAAGGTGGATTTTTTAAAATCATTTTCTTTAGTGTAAAGATTTACAGTAATTTGGAAGCATCAGCTTGTGAGTACTGGGCGTACTGTGATGTGAGCAAGCTGTAATTTGTTTTCCAGTAGCAACAGTCTAAATCCTCTTTATTACTTCTGTTAGAGAATGTAATATTTGACCTGGTAATTGTGTGGAAGAACATTAATGTTTTTTTAGATTAATATTGCTACATGTTTTTTATCAGGTGAGAAGCCATTTCGTTGTGATGAATGTGGTATGAGGTTTATTCAGAAGTATCACATGGAAAGGCACAAAAGAACTCACAGTGGAGAGAAGCCTTACCAGTGTGAATATTGTTTGCAGGTAAGATGTTGTAGTGAAGTCTTTCACAATTAGAAAGCAAAATACCAGTCAGTTCCCAAGTAGTACACGTGGAAATTTCTCCAGATACTGTTGCTTTGCATATACAAATAAACATACAAAAGAATCTTTTTTTTTTTTTTTCAGTTACAGTGAGCTGTCTGTATGCACAGGAGTCGCAGCTGTCTGCAGTTGATTTTATTGATATACACTATCATTAGACGTCAGTAAAGTGGATAGACTGTCAAGTAAATTTGTTAGAATTAGTTTCTTTTCTTAGTGCTAAAGTATTTTTTTCTCTAATTAAATATATATATATATTCTGCAGTATTTCTCCAGAACTGATCGTGTGCTGAAACATAAACGTATGTGCCATGAGAACCGTGACAAGAAACCGAACAGAAGTGCCACCAAAGTTGGCTTTTTGCCATCGGAGGAAGATTCTGGTTTCTCTACGCCTATGAAAGACAGCTCCTTGCCAAAGAAGAAAAGGCAGAAAACAGAGAAAACAAAATCTGGAGATAAGGACAGCACAGATAAATCCGAACAGAAGAAGGACAAAAATGACTACTTGCCTTTGTACTCTGCTAGTACAAAAGTAAAAGATGAATATATGGTAGCGGAATATGCTGTTGAGATGCCCCATTCTTCTGTCAGCGGGACGCACTTAGAAGAAGCAAATTCTGGAGAAATACACCCTCCCAAGCTTGTTCTCAAAAAAGTTAACAGCAAAAGAAGTCTGAAACAGCCACTTGAGCAAAGTCAAACCATTTCACCTTTATCTACATATGAAGACAGCAAGGTTTCAAAGTATGCCTTTGATCTTGTGGATAAACAGAGTTTACTGGACTCTGAAGGTAATGCTGACATTGATCAAGTTGACACATTACAAGAAGGGCCCAGTAAACCTGTACACAGCAGCACTAATTACGATGATGCAATGCAGTTTTTAAAGAAAAAGAGGTATCTACAAGCAGCTAGTAACAACAGTAGAGAATATGCCTTGAATGTAAGTACTATAGCATCTCAGCCTTCGGTAACACAGGCGGCTGTGGCAAGCGTCATCGATGAAACTGCTACAGCCTCCATATTAGACACGCAGGCACTGAATGTTGAAATTAAAGGTAGCCATGACAAAAATGTCATTCCAGATGAGGTACTGCAAACTCTGTTAGATCATTATTCACACAAGGCTAACGGACAGCATGAGATATCCTTCAGTGTGGCCGACACTGAGGTGACCTCCAGTATATCAATCAATTCGTCTGAAGTGTCTGAGGTCACCCAATCTGAGACAGTTGGAACAAGCTCTCAGGCTTCCTCATCAGATAAAGCTAGTATGTTACAGGAATATTCAAAGTTTTTACAACAAGCTTTGGACAGAACTAGCCAAAATGATGCCTATTTGAACAACCCGAGCCTTAATTTTGTGACTGATAACCAGACTCTTACAACCCAGCCAGCATTTCCTTCCATAGAGAAGCAGGTCTACACGTCTATCCCCGTCAATAGCTTTCGATCGGGAATGAACTCTCCATTAAGAACAACTCCAGACAAGTCTCATTTTGGACTAATGGTTGGTGATTCGCAGCACCCCTTTCCCTTTTCAGGTGATGAGGCAAATCATTCTTCTTCCTCCTCTACCCAGGACTTCTTGGATCAAGTAACTTCTCAGAAGAAAGCAGAGGCACAGCCTGTTCATCAAGCATATCAAATTAGCTCCTTTGAGCAGCCCTTCAGAGCTCAGTACCATGGGGCAAGAGCTGGAATATCATCTCAGTTTAGCACTGCCAATGGACAGGTGAACCTTCGGGGACCAGGGACAAGTGCTGATTTCCCAGAATTTCCCTTGGTGAATGTAAATGATACCAGAGCTGGGATGACTTCTTCACCTGATGCCACAACAGGCCAGACTTTTGGCTAAGAAATCTTTGTAAATAGTACTGGCACTTTAGAACACATTTGTCAAAAGTGGGTTGCTCTGTATAAGATGGAGTTCTGTACAGCTTTTAAGAGCGCTATGTTAAAACAAAAGTAAGCTGATATTAGCAAGACCAATAACTGCTTTTTCCTTTCTTTCTTTTTTTTTTTTTTTAAAATGTTTAGTCACCAGTCATTGATCTGCCTGATATTGTTGCCCCTATCAAAGGCAGGTTATTATTCACTTGTTTGAATCCAGTAATTATTTTACCTTTTATGAAATTTAAAATAAACAAAATCCCCAGGTAAGACTTTCCCCCATGATTGCTTCCTTACTGGTTTCCTTGTATGCTTTGGGAGGACAGTTTATTGTCTGATACTATTCATATTGTCATTTTTAAGCTTGTCAGTGTAGTCATTGCTCTTCAGCAGGGAATCAACGTGTATTAAACACACAGAATAAACTATAAGTTTCAAAGTAAAGTAAATAAGGCTTTAAAAGATGGCATTTTCTAGAAAATTAATCTTTCTTCCAACTCTCGTAAAAAATAATTTTAGACTATATGCCCTGTTTCTGCTTTGCATTACCTGAGTTGTGTTTGGAGGAAAAAAAAAAAAAACAAAAAACAAATTCTGGTAGACTAACTCTACTATTTAAAAGTCTAATTAATTTAAAATTCTTTAAACACTTTTTAAAGCAAAATACATAACTGCTAATGCCTTTACTTCATTACTGAAGTAATGTGTATTTCTTTGTACAGCTGAATCTAGATGTAACTTTTTAACGACTTTTTCATACGCAGATATCAAGATTTTGAAGTTTTAGTTAAAATACTCTGTAGATGACATTCCCAATTACATAATGCTTACACAAACTGTGTTCCAAAATTTCAAAGTTTAATTGTACCTTACCCTACATATTCGTAATGATTAACATAGAGCACTTAGTTTATTTGATAGATTTGATTTCTCAAAAAATAAAACCATTTTAGATTTTTAGGTTTGATATGGTTGTATCATTTTCATCTCATACAACTCCAGTGATTACTTTCAGCATACATTGAAATCGAATATTCTGAGCTTCTGTAAAAACAGTTTTAATTCTTTGTCTAGAATTTTGACAGTTCAGCTCATTAAATTTATCAAAGTATCCCCAAAAGCTGAAGAAGTGGGCATTCAAATTCCATATATCTTTTTTGAGTTTGCTTGGTGAAAGTCATTACCATTTTACCAACCAAAACCATTGGATAATGTTAGTGAACAGGATTTCTTTTCAGCATAGATGAGTGATCAGAAGTTTTCATTGCATTTCACAATATAAATAAACTACAAAGTTTATCCCTGTACCATGAATATGTTTTTTTGAATAGTACTTTGTCTTGATGTATGCAGTATGGTACGATAAGTAGTTCTGTGTGCATTTTTAAGGTGGTAAGATTTGAGTAGCATAACTATTGTGTAGTTTAAGTTAACAATTTACAGATTTTTGAACTGTATGTTCATTATATTGCACCTTCCCTAAAGGGACACTGTCTGGTAGTTTAAGGCAGTTTAAGCCTAATGTAGGCTGATTAACCAGGGAAAAACGCACTCACACACAACACACGTGTGTGTGTGTGTGTGTATATATATATATGTATGTATGTATATGTATTTTTTATAGGATTGCATACATTCTTTTACAGCACTATTGCTAGCTGACATTCTCAGATGAAGCCATCAGCTATGAGAAGAGGCTGCACCTCAAGGGGCTAAGATAAATGCTGTCTTTTGAAGGGACTTGAGCTGGACACACGAGAGTCCCCACCTCTTCCCAAAACATAGCAACATTTTTCTTAACTTTTATTACTAGGAAGCCAATTTCCCTCTCTCTCTTTTCCCTTACAGTATCGCTATTAAAGCACTAACTTTGCTTGGTACAGTTCAGGGAGAAAGCGTGTTTGTAACCCACAGCTTGCTTCCTACATGGACAGGAAATACAACTTATGTAAACTTCTCACGTAATACTTTTGTATAAGGAAACAGATTATGTTTTGATTCATTGACCCTGTGTATGATATAAGGAAGGTGTTTCTGCATGTTACCACTTACCAGTAATTTGGTCTGAATATTTGGCCCAGAGTTAAGAAGAATTGAGCATCAAGGGAGAATAGTTAATTCCTTATGGATTATTAATGATACATGTAAAGAAATTTATTTGAAAGAATATTTTCAATTTGTTCCATGTCTCTGTTTTCCTTCCTTTATGATCAGTTTGGGTTTTTTGACTTTCCGTTCTACTTTGCATAGACACAATAAATATGGCCCCTATTCCCCAGGAAGCCACCTCTTGTTACGCATGTTTCGTTTTCATTGTTTCATTTCCATGACATCTTAGCTTGTGCTGCGTGAATAATAATACTGTGTTGATGTCTTTGTTCTAGTGCCCTGTTGTTGCAAGTAGGTGACCATTAATAGTACTATTTGTTAAATATAACAAGCAGCAAATGCCAAAAGAAGAAAAAAAAGCAGGATTATTACTGCATTAGCCTGTTCCAACAGAGAGGTAAAAGGAATAAAAAGCCTGCTTCTCCCTAAGCAGACTGACTCAGCTTTATTAAAGAAAAAGAAAAAAAAGTTATTGCATTGATCCTCTGCTGTGAATAAGTGATTGAGGAGTAGGAGGGAGTAACTCTCGCTCCATGCCATCTTCACACTTACGGATTGCTGCTTGGGTACGTGAGTAAGCTCTTGTACAGAGGGAAGGAACTTGCTCTTCCCCAGAGCAAAAGGGGAATCGTCTGAGAAAATGTTACTCCTTATGTCGCAGTTCATTCTCTAGTCTGCTGCTGAGCCATTACAGCTATCCTCTGTGCCTTAGGACAGATTGTGAAGTCCCAGCCTAGCCCACAGGGACTATCTTGTAGGATTCTCGCACATGTACAATTAAAGAGGTGGTGTGAATACTTGATCCGCTGATGCTTGAAGCTTTCTGTGATGGAGGAGCTAACCAAAAATACTGCTATAATTTCCTGAGTACATGGCCTTTTATTCTGGAAAAACTGTATGTAGTTCTGGAAGGTTTCTCTGTGTGAAAAGCTCTTGCTTTTTTAATAATTACATTATTTAATAACATTTTCTACTGCTCTTATTTTGCTGCTTCTAATCTGCTACAGATGCACATTCTCTGTTTTGACCTGGTCAGTGTTTGTTTTTGTTAGTTTTCCATGTATGTCCAAAAGAGCCGGGAAAAAAAAAAAAAGACTTTGGTTTTCTGTTCTGTTCTTGTACTGATATTGTTCAGTCGGTCAGCATGAGTTTGGGGTTAGCATTTATATTGCACAGAGCTAACAATACAGGTTCTTTCTTAAAGGTCATGCAGGCACCGTGTGTGTGTGCACAATGGAATTTTTTGTGGCTATCTCCTAGTGATAGAGTGATGATGATTTCAAAAAAAAAAAAGAGGAAATTCATAATGTTTACTATCAAACTATATATATACATATATGTCTATATATATAGACACATACTAATAGGCCATATTTTGGACCTAAATTACTTGACAGTGTCCCTTTTAGCATGAGTCCTTTGGTATGTTTTACCATTAATGTAACAGACAATGAAGGAATCAGCTTGTGATGGTATACTAATAACCAGTTATGTTTTCTGCTTTTGATTTGAGAATGAATTAACCATACACGACAAGGTCTAGGGAGAAGGATTAACAATGTGTATCCCTGTATGTTGGTTTACAAATAACGGCATAATTTAAATTGGATGATAAAGGAATTATGTTTTATGATCTTGTGTCTCCTAGTATGTCTTTAGGAAAAAGGTGTTTGAGGAAGAAAATAGGACAACAAACTATTCACATGAATTAACACTTGCATTATTTTTATATTGTACTTGTCAGTTTTTTGCGTGAAGGGAGCTTTTCATTGTTAATTGAGAAGTACAGTAAAATCTTGCTAATTCGCTGACTGCTAATCCGATCAGTTTATATGTCCCCGATGGTCTCGTCCCCAGCTCTCTGCAACGTTCCAAAAACTCCTGGAGCGAGATCTCGTCTCAGTACTGTACTGCTTCACCCAAGTATACTTTACAATCCATATCAGTATACTGGGAGGTACAAGGAACATTGAAAACTAAATTACAGTTGTCAAAATAAATGAACAAAGTACCTTTTGTGACGTGACATCTTTGCTTTCATTGCCTGCTTCTTCGCTCTTTTCAAAATTGTCATTCGTGAAGGGTTTCTAAGTCACTGCTGCGAATTATTGGGGTTCTACTGTAACTTTTGGAGTTTATTTTAAAGTATTCTTGTTCTCCTATGAAATCTTTCCACCTGGACCTATACATTATATTCCATGCTTGTTCAGAATATTTTTATGGTGTTTGTATCATATGTAGTAACTATTTGAAATGAGCCAGAATATTTGGATGAATTTGCTCTGCATTTTGCAGCATTGGATTACTTTATGTATGCATATTTGCTAACTAAATTTTCTTGGTTTTTGAGAGCTTTGATTTTTATTCTTCTTTGTTTGCTTGTTTTAATACCATTACAAATTGCAGGGAAAATCCTAATACTCCTGGGAATACGTTTGGAAGTTTTAATAGGCAGAAATATGCCGTCTGTACCAGTATACATGTGAACTTTCAAATTACATGGTTGGTACCGAAGCAAGCTCATGATGTTACACTTTGCTAGTTTTAAATGTTCTCCTGAGATGAAGCCTTGTAACTTTGAAAGTTCATTCAACTTGCAGTAATGCATGTTTATGTTAGGCATGTGATGCATTTAGCTAAAACTCACTTTGCAAAGGGCAAGTACTAAGAAAGTATTACTTCTAATGAAAAGAAATGTCATTAAGTTAAAATTTAAACCTTTGTTCAATTTTAAATTGCTTTGTGTCAGGGAAACACATTTATAGTCGCTTTTGCTCTACTCTGCTAAAGAACCTTATGTTTCCTTTTTAAAATTGTACCTTTTGGTAGGAAACACAAACTGAGGCAAGCAACATTTCTAAGAGCTGTTTCTTGCTTTCCTTAATCCAATGGATGGAAAGGTAATATTGTGTAAACAACATTATTTTATTTTTTTATGCAATATCATGCTGTAAATATGATTTATCAAATAAGGATGTACCTATGATTGAATCTTTGATTCTGCACAGTTAGAGTTTATATATAAATATAAATGTGTCTTGACAATCAAGGACTTATGTCAGTCTTCCTTTATGATGTTTATTATTGTTATGCATTCCATTTGTTTGAATTGAGTACCAATGTGGAAATTTGTATTGTCTGTAAAGTATGTAATGTTTTTTATAGCTTGTTTAAAGAAGAAAGAAAAAAACCTGTAAATACATACGAACTGAACACAGTACCGCTCTGTTAGAAGGCATACGATGTTGTACTGTTTGTAAGCAATAATACATGACAGTGCTAACTTTACAAGTAGCATAAGGATAAGTTCCAAAAATACCTTTGGGAGTTATTAGCCTTGAGTTAATGAATATTCTTAATCATTTTTTATAAATAAATTCAAACGTCCTCCTGCTGGAGTATATAACATTGTTTACACAGCACAATTTCAGACACAGAGGGGACAGTCTTTAGATCTATGGCTTCATCCGTGCACACTTTGAGTAAGAAATGAATGGCTTGGCTGCACTTCTGCAAGAGGAGGAAGACTGCAAAAGTTGAATAGCTGTGTCTCTAAAGGATGAGAGATACTATTCTGCTTCTGTGCTGATTCCTGACAAGTCCTCTACTTAAATTTGGAGTCTTTAAGTTCTGATATTGAACTGATGAGACTTGGGCCTCCAGTAGAAAGGAGTAGCTCTCTTCGTATTTCATATGCAGATAAGCAGTGAACTTACAAGTCACATGTTCATTTGAATTGCATATTTTTCAAATTATGAGCTATGAGATGAGTTTATTCTGATACATCGTCAAACTTATAGTTTGAATTGAATAGGTATTAGACTGTACAGAGCAGCAAAACTATTTGAACACAGTCATCACTGCTTTAGAACCCCCCATCCCCAATTTATAAATGTATATGACCTACATTTTATAGAAAAAAAAATGTTTTTAAATGCTAGTCATTTATATAATATGTGCTTTGAAGGATTTGCTAGTCCACTTCTGTCACTTTTAGTACACTGGTATCTTTTATATGTAATGTATGCTTTTTATTATTATTGTAGTAAAGCATTTCAGTAGGAGGAATTTTGCAACAGTATGAGGGGTTGAAATTTTCATTGTCAGAAATGAATTATACTGGACTTTGTCTGTGTAGTCTTGTCTTTCTTTTAATGCTGTCTGGAAGGCAACTTGGAATATTCAATAAAGCAAGTGACCTCCTTTTCTTTTGAAGGCATACTATGTAGTGCTGAATTGGATCTGGAAACACGATGAATTTGAAGACAGAGAAATTAATACAAAATCTAGTGTACAGAAGAAGTTGTGTTATGAAAAACCTGATGATATATATAGTGGAACACTGTTACAGTGCATTTTCTGATATAGTGTTATTTTGCTGAAGTCCATATGCCTTCTTTGTATTTCAACTATTAAAAAAAATCCATATGGATAAATTTAGGATAATAGGTTTATATCAATAATTATACAGTATTTCTTTATCCTACAACATCTATTCCGTCCCTTTATTATTAGGCAGAAGATCGTAACCTGAATTCCGTCAATAAAAGTATGTATATAAATAAGAGATGGTTTTGTAGGAACCTGAAGAGTGTGAAAGTTGTATATTCCTTATGTTTCTGACAGAAATCAGTACAGGAGTCTGTCTTTATACCTGTGAAATGAGGAATTTCCTGATAAAAAGTGTGTGTGTGTGTGTACGTATGCAAAAGATGGTTGGGTCTCATGGCAAAAATGATACAAGTTATAGAAGGATTTAATGTAGCTCAACACCTGACATTTAATATGTAAAAGAAACATATAAATTTCATAATTCAGAAAGACAATAGTTTTGCAGGAAACAAAACTATTTGGGTAGCAGGCTTGACCAAATGATTTTTTTGGTTAAACTTGATATATTTTAAATGATTCTATTTCTGCCTTTATTTCTGCCCTAAAAGCAACTTAAAAATATTTTGGGAGTTATTCTATCTGTTCATTTGACTGTGAGTGTAATTTATATCATGGTTTACAAAACGTGGCATGAAGGATTGGATTGTTTTATCTGTATAATACAATGAAAGATTGCTTTTTTTACATAATCATGGTGAATGGTATTGTATTATTAGGATTGATTTATTCATTAAGTGACTTAATGAGTTCCATCACTTTTGACATTACTGTTTTCTTATGATTAACTTAGTCATTTTGGGTTTATAATACCCTCCTATGTATTGTGATACTAAGGGAAGTTATGTTTTTGCTTTATTTTTAATTAAACTAATAGTTTGATAATTTATATTTGCAAATGATGCATTTTAAATGTGGTCACTTGCTGTTTGAAAAATAAAAATATAGAATACTGTTTTATGAATAGACTTAGCAGTATTTTTCACGTTAGGTGATTTCAAATAAAATCTTTCTTAACGAGACAGATGAAGGCATGTAAAGATACATGTCGCTGTGTAAGCACTGAAGTGGATGCTTTCAACAATTAAATATTTAAGTATTTGATTTGAGATGTACCAAATTTATTTGGGTTTTCTTCCCCTGTGGATCTCCATCTTGCCACATTTGTTTAGAGAAAACCGCATATCTGACCTTAATTTTAATCCTGGACTTTGCACGATGGTAGCAGTGGAGTCACTTGCACGGGACCACGTAGTGTTAGGCTAGCTTTCCTCTTGTGCTTCTTTTGTCCCCAGAGAGGCGTTACTACACGGTGCCAGCAACTCCTCGTGTAAATGAGGATCAGGACTTTGTCTGTTTTAATCTCAGTTGTAAGAAAGGTGAACTTTATTTAACTTTTTTGCCTCCTGGATACAAATATGCCATGTGTGCGCTACATCATTTTGTAGTCTGTGTAGTATACAACCTATTCAACATGCAGCATAGTTTTGTACTATTGAAGCAAATATGTGAGAAATACTGATGATAGCATTTATGCACTTATAAAACCAGAAATGTGCCCCTTAGCATTAATTACTGGTAATTTAGTTTTCCTTACCTCTATTCAAGTGTTAAAGGTATCATTTGAACCTTTTGGTGAGGTCACTTCTGATAAAGACTTGATTTTTGTGAAATACACGGCTGTCTGGGTTTTACTTTGTGTAAGAACAAGTTTTACGTAGGACAATGTTAAAACTCGCACATCACCTTTTAAAGGGACAAAAAAGAGTTAAATTGTGTTCAAACTTGAGCCATGATCAGATGATCACTGCAGAAACAGCTGTGTTGGTTTAGATCCCCTCCGCCCTGTTCCAGCCCTGGTCCTGGAGCCCGCAGAGTCCCCAGAGGGGTGACTTTCAGCAGGAACCTCAGGGAACCTCCTCTGGGCAGCACAGATTGCGGGTGAGGGTTTTTTTGTCTGGCCTAAACCACTTCTGAGGCTCTTAAAGCCAAGGTGACTGAATTTTCATCGCAGCAGAGAAAGAGCGCTCCTGAGAGTTGCTTTAATGTCTCAGCCAGCGGGGTGGTAGCTCTAACAGAGGTAGGAGCACACATCCAGAAATACATGAAATCAGCACAGACATTTCTGCAGGAACTATCTGAAATTGGCCTTGGTAGGGCTGCCCTTAGTCCAGCTCCTGTTAGTTGTGTCAGGCCATAAGCCTTGCTGCCTCGTAGTCCCTTTACGTACGTCTGAGATACGGAATGAGTACAGCAGTATAATTTTATATGACTTTGTTTCGGTATTATTCCAGTATGCCTGTTCTGGTATTGTTTTTAAAATAACCTATAAAGAACTTAATGTTGTATGTTGACATCCATCTAGTATAGTAATTACTTTTGTTTTATGTTCAATAGTCTTAAATTGTGGGTGAATTATGCAATATACCTTAGTAAGTAGCGTCTGCTTTACTCAGCAACCCTGCTTGTCTTTGTTTTTGTTAGTTTTGCTTACATTAGTCACACGGATTTTTATTCGTTTTAATTATGTGGTGAAAATAAGGAATCAAAACTGATACTTTCTGCTTATTGACTCTCATAATTAGATTTTAAAATGTTTTAATGCTAAAAAGAATTGCCAGGACCTACGTTTTGTGTTGAATGAGAAAAATAACCCGTGTAGCTTTATTTTTCCTTGTACTGCACAGGATAATCTATTTTGTAGCTCCAAATAGGACAGCAGGCAGTTCACAGCAGCAGAGAGATTTGGAGGTGGTTGGTTTAGGGAGATGGGGTGGAAGAGCGTCCAGTTTGTTGGTTATCCTGTGTGTTGCACCTGCCACATCAACAGAGGGCAGTTTCCTCTAGAATATTGTTTGCTCTTTTGTCTGCTTTAGTTGTCAAGATACGGAGTGTAAAGAAACAAGCTTTCTGCTGGAGCCGTACTCGGTCATGGGGGGTTAAAACGGAGCCCGTACGTGTTGTCCTCCCTGAAGTCCTGCAAGCAGTCCTGCAGCGGTCGCTCAGGTAAGCTGCCTCCTCCCCAGCGTCCTTCCACGTCCACGTCGGGCTGAGCTTCGGGTCCACAACATCCCTACTGCAGCATCTGCTCTAGCTTTTGAATTTCAAAGGCAGTCTCGTGGATACGAGTCGCTGGCAGAAATTAAATGTGACAATTTGGTGAGGTGCCATCTTATGAGGTGCCACCGTGGGGTGGTGGCGGCGATCTGCAGCCTGGCCAGCGAAGTTGCTGTTAGCTGTGTCAGCAGCCACGCGTGTCATGCAAAAGAGCACGGGATCCGGTTCCTTCCTCCATTATTCGTACTTCTGGATGTTCGCTGGGTGCACAAGAAGCTGTGTTTTTCTGCTTGGAGTCACTTCGGGCAGTTCCGCCTGCCTTACACGGGAGAGCCGAAGGAGGTTTCTGCGTGGTGACTGAACACTGCTGCCTTCTGGTAGCACGGAGGCTTTTGTCTGCCCGGCAGCTGCACCTTCCGAGCCTCCCTCCTGGAAATGCGGCTGCCTAGTCCCAAATCAAACATTGTGCTGGCACCTTCTGGCTTAGGTCGGCGTGCTGGCAGCGCACAGATTGTACGTAGCTGCCTGTGTTTGCAGGAGGCAGTACTTTCTCCACAGCATTGCCCCAGAGAGGTATGCTGGCACAGCAAGCTGGGCCACTGAACACGATAGTTTTTACTTCTATTTCTGTATATATCTGTATTTTTTTCCTGGCTGGATGCAATAATTAGTGCCATTTCAGAGAGGCAGCCTTTCTGTTAGACCAAAGCACGAGTCTGGCCTAAGTGGAACCAAGAGGAATCGTTATTTTTGCACTGCAATTAAAAATATTTCTGTGCTTTGATATGAATAACAACTGTTCAAAATGTATGATTTTTATACTCAGAAGGCTCTATGGTAGCAGCACTTCCTTGTTCTTGTCAAAAGAGGTTCCTGTCTTGTCAAAAGATAAACAAAGTGCTGGGAGATGATAAAGTAACAGCTGCTGGGGATACCTCCAGGTAGTTGCAAGGTAATCTTCGCCATGGAGTACCGTGTGAGAACAACGCAGAGGATGCCATCAGAAGCTGAAAGGATGACCTGCATGTTTTCTCTCATGACCTGCATTTTCTTTGCCAGTTCGTGAAAGCTTCTTTATTATAAAGCTAATTACGGACAGCCTAAGAACACTGCATCTCCAAAAGAAGGAAAAGCAAGTGCAAAGTAACCAATGTGCCAAAGTGATCTGTCTCCAAGCCTCTAGTCAGAAGGGAGGATTTTCAGAGATTTTCATTTCTTCAAGGCTGTATTTGTTAGCTTACAGAGCAGTCGGTCAGCTAGTCGAACCCGCAAGTGGACTTTTGGATGCAGCAGCTTCTGGAAGGGAGCCACGATAGGAGCAGGAGTCCCTCTGATGTCAGCTGTGGCAAAATGCTCTGGCAGCGTTAGCCCTCTGTCAGCCGTCCTGTGCTGCCCGAAGTTCTGTTTTAAGGAGCTGAAACAAGAACGTTGTTTGTGGTGGTGCCTGGATGCTATGCTGATAACTGCTGTATACACACTCTGAACGATGTTAGGTAAAATGCACAATAAAAGCAAGGTTTGTGCAGTTTAGCACTCGGAATGAACTCCAATAGAAAAATGCTGACTCCTTAGGAACATGCTCTTTTTGTTTAACTGTTGGTCCAGGGCTCGTATGTATAGCGACTAGTTAAATCATGCGACTAGTTAAATCGTGAAGTTTATTCACAGCTCTGTCGTCATGAAAATTGCAGGCTATGTGTGTGTACCTGGAACTCAGCTTGCACACCTCTGCGGCAGGCAATGCAGGTGGGTCGAGCAGCTGAAGCAGGTGGTGGTGAGGTGTGTGGTGGTTAACATCCATTCCACGAAGAATCAGCCTTTTCTACAATTCACGTCATCTCTCAGACCTGTGGACAAAAATACACGTTTTATCTTGCTGACTGACCTATGCCCTCCTGCTTTCTCATTTTTTGAGGGCTGGTTTTGTGTAGTTTTCCCTTCCGTTTTATCTCATAACATTTGCCACCTCCTGTCATTTAAGAAAAAAACACTTTGCACATGACTGCAACTCGGTTACGCTCAGAGAAGCGATGTCAGTCCATGTTTCTGCTAATGTGCTAGGCGTGGAAAAGCAGCGTGCTCATCAGGAATGCACGCAGACCCATCGAAGGAGTTCTGTGGGTTGGATTTGGTTGCCCAGAAGGAAAATGTTGAAAATTGCCATGACTTAAGTAGGAGCAGACAGAGAGCAACACCAAGCACTCCTGAAAGTGCTTTTAGCATCAGTGCTTTGTGATTTTAGCTTGGAGGGAAGCAGGATGTCTTTAAGGACCGTTCAGCGGTGTGAGATGGTGGCAGTAACTGCCCCGAGAAGTTTTTAAGCTCCTGCTTGGGGTGCACGTGTGCATATAGAGGCAGAGGTGCATGTAGAGGCAGAGGTGCCTGCAGGCAAGCCACAGGGCTCGGTTGGTTACTGAATTAGCAAGTCTTCAGCAATTTTGCAACAAATCACATACTTCAGATTTTGCCCTGGCCCACAAGGTGAGGGAATCTGGCTGAGCCTGTTCCCTGGCAGGTGTAAAACTGGCCTCTGAAGGTGAACGGGGAGAATTGCGGAAACATCCCAGGAATGGGAGATCTCCGAGGGAGGAACCTGCTGCTTTCCCCATTAGGCTTTGTCCTCCTGTGAGAAGTCGCCTCTTCTCTCTGGACTCCTGCTTTCCGCTTCTGCCACTCTCTCCCTGTTGTTTCTGTCCGAGAGTACGGGCTTGTTCGTGCTTTATCTCTGTGGAAAATCAGAGTGGGCCAGCTGCATTGAACAGGTGTCTTGTATGGATACTTCAGTGAATGTTAGAAGGGCCCTGGCTTACTTTGTTTCATTTTGGAAGCAAATTAAGTCAATGACAAGTGTTTAAATGCTAAGGAAGGGCATCTAGCTTTAGAATTAATCCGGTTTCCAGTAAGACCACCCCAGATGATGCCTTTAATCCAGCTGCAGCTTCGTCCCCACGGGACACGGCGTTTCCTGGCAGCCCCGAACGGGGAAGCTGGGAGGTGAGCGAGGGCTGCGAGCAGGTGGCGGCTGCTCCGGGGCGGAACAGGAGCCCCATTTCCCTTCGGGGGGCACTGGGGAGCCCCATTCCCCCTCGGGGGGCACTGAGCACCTTGGTATTTATCAACCTATTTAACTATTCCTTTGCTTCCTCAGACTCCTGACGATTTCGGGCTCAGGGGAAGCCTGCTACGAAAGCCTAAACGGCTCTGCCCCGCTGCCTGCCGTCGGTCGGGGCTCCGGATTGTGTCAGCCCCTCGCTGCCGAAGCGGTGAGGGAGCGGTCCCCGAACCTGCCCGGCCACGAAGGAGGGCCCCGGGCACACGTGGCAGCGCCGGGCCGGCCCCCAGCGGGGAGGCGCCGCCGGGCAGCGCCGGGCCGGGGGCAGCGGAGAGGCACCGGCCGTGAGTGCGGGGCGGGGGGCGCCGGGGTGGGCCCGGGGACGGGGAGGGGGGAGAAAGGGGGGAGGGAAAAGCAAAAAAAAAAAAAAAAAAAGGGGGGGGAAGGCGACAAAAAGGGTAAAAAAAAAAGCCCTCATAAAAGGGCCAAAAAGAGCTAAAGAAGGCAAAAAAGGGGGCAAAGGAAGGCAAGAAGGGAAAAAAAAAAAAAAAGACGGCAAAAGGAGGCAAAAAAAGAGTTAAAAAGGGCAAAAAGAGGCAAAAAAAGAGTTAAAAAGGGCAAAAGGAGGCCAAAAAAAAAAAAAAAGGAAGAGCAAAAAATGGCAAAAAAAAAAGAGCTAAAACAGCAAAAAAAAAGCAAGAAAGAGGGCAGAAGAAGGCAAAAAAAAGAGGGCAAAAGAAGAGGGCAAAAGAAGGCAAAAAAAAGAGCTAAAAGAGAGAAAAAAGGGGCAAAATAAAAGGGCAAAAGAAGGCAAAAAAGAGGGGCAAAGAGGAAAAGAAGGGCAATGAGGAAAAGGGAGGGAGGAGGAAGAAAAAGGGGGGAGGGAAGGAAGGCAGGCAGGCAGAGCCGGCCAGGTGAGCGGTTCTGGCTGGGCTGGTGGCTTCAAGTGGCTCAGTGCCCGGCACCACCACTGCGGGGCTGTGGCAGGGACATGCTGGCACCCCTGGCACCGCTGGCACTGCCATGGTGCAGCCCCAGCGTGCTGACCGTGCCACGGAGGTACCGCTGCTCTGGAGAGCCCAGGCTTGCTTTCTGCCTCTTGTGTTCCACGTGTTATTTGTGCTGAATATATACGTGAAAAAAAATAAAAGAGCCAGGTAATTGTCGTGGCTGTTACGGTAAATGAGTAACAGGGAGGGCGAGGGCAGAGCGAGCGCTGCTATGTGTGGTGTTACATTTGCGGTGCTGGCGGCTGCTTCGTTTCCCTTTAATCCATCCCTGCCTCAGTGTCTCCTAAATCAGGTGTTTTTAAAAACTTGACCAGGAGAGGAGTGGAGGGGATTTAAGAAACCTGAAGTGCTGCCGGGTCCCTTGGCGGCGCGAGGCCTTGGAAGTGCCTCCTCTGGCAGGAGCAGAGGCCTTGGAGGCTGCGGGACCACACGCAGCGGTGTTTGTAAAACCAGCCCTCTGTTGGAGAGCTCGCAGCTCCGAGACGCCTTTAATGGGACTATTAATAAAACATCGCTGCTTTGAAAAGGTGCGAAGGCCACAGAAAATTCATCTGGAGGAATATGCTTTTGTAATTAAGCAGGGAAGTGTCTCGGTAAAAGGAGACGAGGCTTTTCACTGCCCCGCGAGGGGGTTTCTAATGCGCTTGTAGCTCAAAATACATTGGAAAGATTAAAACAAGTGTTCTCGTTTGATTTATAGACTGGTTAGTGTCTTTGGCAGAAACCTGAGGAAAAGTAGTATCAATTAACTTTGGGATTAGATGCTTGCTTATATTAGAGGAAAATGACTGCTGTTTGGTGGTTTTGGCAGACTCGCCTGTATAGCTCAACACGCTTTCGCTCAGTCAGCGACCCAGATAGATAATACCGCCACAAAATACGTGTGTTTTGCAGTCACTTAGAAACCATGGTGTGCTCACGGTGAGAGGAAGGCTCCTGCCTGGAGGATTCCCACTTCTAGAGCCCGAGTTTCCACGGACGTGCGCCCAGCATCGCGTGCCGGGTCCTGGCACACTCCTTCAGCAATGTTTGCTTCGGTTACCTTGCAGTCTAAATGGATGTGTACATCTGTGCATGTAAACAGTCGCCGAATTAAATAATAGGCGAGGGGAAGGTATTAGGAGGTTTGAAACGCTACTGAGGAGCAATGTTGTAGAGGCAATTTCCTGTAATTGCAGAGGAGAAAGTGCTTGCAGCAACACCACTGGGAATGCGTCGAAGCGGAAAGAGCACCGGGAGCTGTGTGCAGGGCGAGGGAGCGGAATAGGAGAGAGCTTGTAACGCTGAGGAAAAGGAAGGAAATCCTCAGATGTGGGGCTTTAAATATCTAAGAGGGTAATGTTTCCTACAAGGTCAGCTCCAGGGATGAAATCCATGGATCTCCTCTCTGTGTTGTGCAAATTTTGGCCCCATAGTACCAGTGCATCCAACTTCCCTGTGCTGTTGTACACAGGGCGTGCTTCCAGCCATCCCTACCTACTGCAAAGAGCTGGGGCTGGCCACTTGTGGGCTCCCTTAGGAGAATGTGTCAAGAGACCAGGGCTGCCTGTAGCCTTCCTGGCCTTCATGCATACAGCTGGAACTGCTGCAAAAGACAGGAGCTTGGATGACCACAAGGAATCCTTTACTGAATAAAATTGCTGGCTTGGAAGGGCTGCACTGGGGAATCTTAGGAGAATATGTCTATTCAACTGTAATTGTGGTTCATGTTGCGTGTTTTCTTCCTCAAAAAAAAACCAGAAACACCTCCCATGCTGCCCATTGGGCCCAGTCCCGCAGGAGACTTGCGGCCACCTGGAGGAGCAGTGGCAGCACAGGTTATTGATTTGACAGGGTCATGGAGGCAGGGTGGTGAAAGCTCTGATAAAAGCTGGGATTCACACCCTGCTGCCAAAATCCTGACAGACCTGAAGTGGTTTTCACTCTGATTCTCTATGTCTCTGTCCCTATGAAATAGGAGCAGCACATTTCTGTCGTTTGCCTTGTCTTCTTAGCTTGTGAGTGTGACAAGTCAGAGATTTCTGCGCTGTGCCTGTGGTAAATTGGGTAAATTGGTGTGGGTGATAATGTTTAGTTCTTGTAAACCTGTGAACTCAGCTGGCCAGGAGCTGAATCAGCCCCGGGAGAGCAGAGGAGGCAGGTGGGCTACCCTCCCCAGGTGCCGTGTAGCTGTGCTGAGAAGTGGCAGTTGGGGGGATGTGGCCGCTGGGTGATGGCCACTGCAGGGCCACCTGGGGAAGGTTAAGGCTTGTGGCCAGCTGGAGGGAGGGGGTATAAATGCAGCTCTCTGTAGTTAGGAGCATAGAAAACAGCCTGACAAAGAGAGGAACCAGGGATGTCAAGGTAGAGAAGTGCTTGTGCTAGCTTTTCCCTTCTGTTAAGTGGTGTTAAGTTATCCTTGAGAGAAAACCTGATGCTACCCTTTTGGGAGCACACGTGGTGTTGAATTAAGGCTGGCCCTCTGGTGGAGCCTGCCTCTGGCAGCTACAGATTTGAAGCCAGGCCACTGCAGACAAGAAGAATGTACCTGCAGGGGTGGGTATGACCATGGTTAAGGCAGTGTAATCATTAGTGGTGCTGGGAAGTAAATACTTTGCGCGTGTCGTGTCATAAGAGTGCAGGAGCATGGAATAAAATTATCAGGCACCAGATTTAAAAGCAGTGAAAGGAAATACTTTTCCCAGGCAGCACATAATGAAGCTCTGGAGCTAGTGCTGCAGGATGCTGAGGGTGCCAGGAGTATGAACAGGCTCAGAAAAGCCCGTCAAGGGCCATTAAGTGTCAGGCCGCTGATACTGCCCCTGCCGCGGGTGGGCTCTGGGAGCGTCGCTGAGGGAGCGCTGCTCTCTGCCGTGCTGTTCAGTGTCGGCTGCCAGCCTCTGTTGGCTCTGGGTAACAGCCTTGTGCCTCTGCGGGCTCAGAAAGCAGCACTGGTGTCTTCTGTCTTTCCTTCTTCCACAGTAAGTGCAATAAAACCATGATTCTTACACAACGGGGGACCCAGCGCTGCAGGAGTCCGAGGGAGGAGAAGAGCTGACCTGCTCGGGTCAGTCCCGCCCGCCGTGAGGGCCGCAGCTGCGCCTGGGGCAGGCAGAGGAGACACAAAGGGTGCCATGTCCGGCCTGCGTGCTGCCAGAAGCGAGGGCTACGTGCAGGAGCTGTTCCACGAGGAGGCACAGCAGGTATGTCGGAGAGCCGTCTCCCTTCACAGCCTGGGTTTCTGTCTCTGGTGGTCTGCTCCTGTTAACCTCTGTGGCAGGTTAACAGGACTGAACAAAGCTGCCCCTCTTTCTGCTACGTAAACCTGAGGTGCTCCCTTTAGAAAGTCCAGCTTCTTCATAGGCAAATAGCAGCAGTTTTGGTCTGTAGAAGGGGTGTGGAATAATGTCCTGCCCAGGCAGCAGGGGCAGGATGAGGGCAGCTGCAATGGGAAAAGCTGCAGTTTCCCCGAGTTTCAGCTCTTGGCTCCAGCAGCTCTTAAATTCACAGGTGCCCTGAGTACCAGAGTCCTGTGTCTCCTCTCAAAATGCAGTGTCCTCATCCCCAGCTCTTTTGGAGATGGCTGTGTGTGGTGGGGAAGCCTTCTTAACCTACTCTTCCAGTCCCAGGCTGTCCAGCCTGCTTTGTCATCTCCTCTGAGAGACTTTTCCAGTGCAGAGAGGACCCTGCTCACCTTGGTGGGGACAGAAAGAGAGGCATGACATAAGACATAGTAATAAATAGCTGCAGTCTCTGCAAAGAACCCCTCAAATGACATTTTTTGTTCATGTAATGTCATCAACCAGGTTAATTTGCTGAGGCTGAGTAGGATTCTGTTGCTGCTTATCCTACAATAATATAAATGCAGTGTTGCAGGGAGCCCTCTCTTCTAGGGCCCAGTGATCCCTACAGCTCTGCAGCCTCTTGATCTTGGAGAACTAACAGCAAAGTCATGTCTTGGCACCTGTTGGTGGCCACCTCTGCTGCAGTAACACTGGTCAGCTCTTGCACCACTTCTGCAGCCTGCCTGTAGAGCGTGAGAGGCAAAACTGTGAAGGCTTTGCTTTCCTCTAGGTATCTCAAACGCAGACCAGGCCCTGGTGGAAGATTCAGCTGTTTGTGTGGGAGCCAGTGCTTTTTGGAACGTGGGATGGCGTCTTCACCTCCTGCATGATCAACATTTTTGGAGTGGTTCTTTTCCTGAGGACGGGATGGCTCGTGGTGAGTGCTGATTTGGTTGAATGTGTGACTAGGTAACTTCCTCCTCGCAACTTGTCTCCGTCACCACCCAGGTGTTTCTGGTTCTGTAATGCTTGTAGGCACTTTCTTGGTTCAGTCCTCTGGTTATTGCTTAGCTTTTCAGGAGGTGCTACTAAAATCAAAAGCTTAAGTGGTTTCTTCAAGTGTTCCTGTTTTAGCTTTCAGAAAAGAAAAAACAGCACATCAACCAACCTAGAAAATAAATAGGAACACCCTTGCACCGTTGAGGCAAAACAGCCACTTTACCAGAAAAATGTAGTTAGAGCTACTCTGCTGTCTTCCCAGCCCCACCAAAGGGGGTTTCTTCCAAACACATCTGTATTGCTTGGGGTCCCCATTATGTCTGGAACGGAGAGTCCTCAGTCAGGTGAAATTGTCATCCCTGCCAAAGGGACTTCCACTTGGGGATCCGGAGCAGTATCTCACTCGGGGTCAGAGCCCGTCTCTGCTCTCTTGCAGTGCGATGCAGGACTCTTCCTGATACAATATGTTATACTGTCCCTTAAAATTTCCCCTCAATAAAAGGCAAGCATCTCCAGGGAATGGTGGAATCTGAGCTTCAGGCAGAGTTTGCGTCACAGGCACAAGTTCGTGTCACAGGCACGGTGGCCATCTTCCAAAAGGGGCAGGAAGCAACTTGCACTCTATATTGAAAATTGCTTCACTGAAGGCCAGAAAACCAGAGGGAATATTGGGACCCACACTGAAGGAAGAGCCATAGAAACTCCATACGACAGCTGAGATGAAATAGGGCTGCTCCCTTGCTGATGGCAGGGTGCAAACTGCATCCTGCGAATCCCCCAGTGGGTACGTATCAGTGTGCAGAGTGCTACTGTGTGTTATGCTCGCTTGCTTTGCCTTTCCTAGCAGAAGCATGGTTTGCAGATTTTGAGGAGAACTGTGGTCTGTTCTGGTGAAGAAGTCAGGATGATTTTCCTAGCTCCCTCTTCCTCTTGATCTGACTTCCTCCATGTCTCCTCTGAAAGCGAGCTAACTGCTGGAACGAGCACAAATAAAAATAAAGTAAGTAAATAAAAGAAAAAATGTAACAGCTGGAAGCTAGCATGACGGGGAAGGGAGGAGAAGTCAGGGTTGGCAGAGTTCACGTGGCAGAGCACAGTCATATGTTGATCCATGCACAGTCAGGCTTTTGCTATGAATTTCCAGAGGTAAAGGTTGCGATAGCAGGGGACCCTAATCTTACAGACATGTTTGGCACTTACTGCCTTGCTACACTACCCACTCGCGCTCCATCTTAACACCTTCCAGCATGCACGCATAAATAAGTGTCGCTGTTTAAATTGGACTCTTTTTTCCTACTTCATTGGCTTGCTATTGTTGCCGCGAGACAACTCCATCCTTCCTCCCTGCTGGTGATCTGCAAGGATGAGTTACAGCTCTCCTGGTCCTGGTGTTAACCCATTCTTCTGCAGCAACTGCTAGCGTTAACTAGCTGCCACGTAGCCTGGTGCCTCCAGCAGGTTCTGGGAAAGCCCAAGGCCATGTGTATGTTTGCATGAGTGCTTTTTTTTTTTTTCACAACTGATGCGTGTCTTATTTGTTAACCATTTTAACCTGAGGGTGAGTGGGTAAGCTGTGGAAGAAAAAGAACAATTGTCCTTTTAAAAAGGAGTGTCAGATCCTAGTGGACTGTGGTGCTGACCCAGCCAGCAGCTGCATTTATAACAAACCTTGGCTCCGTTCCCTACTGACCAGATAAAGCTCTGTCAAAGGCAGCGGGACACTGAACCAAAATAGGATTTTATGATGATAGCAACATCCTGGATATGTTTCTGTTGTTTCACAAAAAGCAGAAAAGAGGAAAGAAAGGGGAAAAAAAAAAAAAAAAAAAGAAAGGATCTGGGATTTCAACCAACCCCAAAGCTGAGAAGCAGCCTTTTAGTGCTGGTAATAAACAAACTCGTATCAAGGCTAGCATGACCTCAGAAACTGCTGGAGTGGGAGGAGAGGGAGTGAGGTTGGAAAGGAGCAATGGGGACACGGCCTGTAATACGAGTCAAGGCAGAGGAGAGGAAGCCAGACGTTAACGAAGCACTGGGCACTGGAAGAGATTTCTGACAATGAGTTGGAGTCACTGTGCACTGGACTAAGCGATTTGCCAGCAGGGAAGGTGGGCTGGAGCACAAAGAAAAACTTTTGACCCTGGAAAATAAATTACAGCCATGTGAGAGAGAGGAACGGAAGGTCCTGAGTGCAGAAGGGGCGCTCAAATGCTTTTGGAGGCACTCAGCACCTTCCCTTTGGTTCTGAGGAAGGTGCCCTTCCACTCTACTTGGAAAATCCATCCCCAAATAGCAAAATGAGTGCCCCGAAGCAGGGGTTTGTGCTGGCCCCCGTGAGACACGCACCTGGCATTGCTCAGAGGCTTTTTTGCTCCTCACCCTGCAGCAACTCCTCCCTGGCGCTTCCTCTGCCTGGAGCAGGAAGGAAGTTTTTGTCAGCAGGGCGAAATCCTCCGCACAAAACTACGTGCGAGTAAATTGAGAGCGAGAACCACCTGCTACTTTGCATATATTGTGCAGATAAGGCCCAGCGTGAGGCGGTTTATGACTGTATTATTTATCTTCCACGCAGTGTTTCCTTTGGGGTTTTGTTCTTTGTTATCTCATCATTTGGGAGGATTAGAGCTTTGAAAGGTAAATGTTCTGATAAATTAAAATGCTGTCTTGATGCTTTTAATAAATCAGTTGTCACAGATCCCAAATGTTCAGTTTTGAAACTGTTTTTTTTTTTTCTGAAAGCTTTTTTAAAAAGAAAAAAAACACATTTCATTCTAAAACATAATGAAACATGGCGATAGGCAGTGACCTCCCTGTGGTCCTTGAGTCATTGTTTGACATCATTCTCTCTGAACCAGAGGACAAAATCAGTGATTCATGCAGGAGCCCAGTGATGGAGCAGGACCTTATCATGCAAAGGTCTGGCTGGCCACACGACGAGGCAGGCCTTCTTCAAAAGGGTATTAATAAGAACTGTAAATTTGGCAATCAGTTACCTTAATTAAGGTGGCAGTGTGTTGTTTTTGTTTTTTAATCTGTAGTGACTCCATAGTCACTGATCACAAGGAACTAGAAGCAGGTGGGTCTTTTTTTTTTTTTGGTCTCAATTGATCTGTGTTGTGTGAGTTGGAATTTTTTTAATTGTTGTTTTGTCTTTGTTTGTTTGTTTGTTTCATTGCAGGGAAACACTGGAGTTGTAATGGGCATGTTTCTGGTGTCATTTGTGGTCCTGGTCGCACTGGTGACAGTCTTATCCGGAATTGGGGTTTGCGAGAGGTGCAGCATTGGAAGTGGAGGCGTCTACTCCATGATTTCTACTGTCCTTGGAGGTCAAGTTGGGGGGACCATCGGCTTCCTTTATATTTTTGGCCAGGTAATTAAGAAAAAAAATTTAAAAACTTTGCAGTGTTTCTAAATATGCCCATAAGAGCAGGCCTGTGCATGGCAATCCACCACCTGGCACGGTCAAAATGGTGGAGGAGCTGGGTGTCTGAGCAGGCGAACTGTGCGGGACATCCATTCCAATCCCAAATTACCCCTGGTGCCAAGACACTCCTTTGCTGGCAGGAGACTTAAATTAAACTGAAGAGGGAGAGGCCAGGGTGGCCACCTAAAGCAGAGTGAGCAGGCTGGGCTACTATGTTGGCTTCAGCACACTCACTGTGTCCTTGGGGAGCACTTGGGCCAGGCGAGCCGTGACTGCTTCCCCACGGGAGCACAGAGAGCGGGAGGGGAGCTGGGCAGAGGTGAAGACCGCAGCTAAGTGACTTCTTGAGATCAGGAGTCAAAATTTTCTCTGTTTTCTGAAGGGCCCCAAGCAGCCAGCGGTGAAGCACAGAAATGCAAGTGCAGTAAACATAAGGAATGGAAAGTAATCTTTTAAATCTGTAGTAACTTAACCCCCTCCCCCCCATAAAGATGTTATGAACAGTCTAAAATGTGGTGAGCAGGGAAGAATTTTTATTGAGGTTTGTTTTTAAACGACTGGCTTGCAGCAATCTCTGAAAACCCTTAAAAAACACAACCCAAAAATAATCCCCTCTTCTCCTTTCACTCCAGATTAAAAGCAAGTGTCCATAAAATACAAATTGAATGCAGTTACAAGCCAAGATATGGAAATGGGCCACACATGAGAATCCTTCCTGTAATATTTTCCACTCTCGCTCTCCGAGCGGACCCTGTCTGGGAAAGCAATCAGGTTGCAGCCTGTCCCGAGGGTCGTAAAAGCTGGGCTCTGGCAGCCCCAGCCCGTAGTGAGGCATCCAGCATGCATGGGGGGCTGCGGGGTGGGAATTGGCAGCTCGCAGAGAAACTCTTTGCGTGCTCCCGAAAGCTGATGCGTTTCCCTTCTCTCTGGCTGTACTCAGCGGACTTTCTGCCCGATGTGCTTTGCACCAGCTATGAGCTGCATCCCCACTGCAAGCTGTGTAGGGAGTGCTTTAACCGGTCAGAAATGGGGCAGGAACTGGCCGTGTGCTGCTGATGCCCTCAGTGATGAGGAACTGCTCAGCATCGTGCTGCAATTCTGCCTGCTGGGGCTGCCTCAGCCAAGCTGAGCTGGGATGCAGCTTGGGGTCCTCCTGTGGTGCTCCAGAGGAGAGGTTTAGTTGGATCCTGCACGCCTGTACCAGGTCCTACAGAAACCAACGTGTGCTTGGTCACAGTGGCCCCGACTATAGGGTCAGGGTTTGGTGCTCTCCTCTGCAGTCTCCTTGTCTGGAGTGGCTCACCGTAAGAGCTGTTTGTGCAAGGAAAGGGTTTCTAGCCCTAAAATCTTTTTGTGCTAAAAGCGAAGATGAGGCAGCACTTGTCTGGGTGTGGAAAACCCACTGTGTTCTTCACCCAGCAAATTGCGTGGCTTGCAAATGCTCTTAAGGAGCTGATTGTTGCAAGTGTTCAATCTTTTAATACATTTATTGGAGTTAGATTATGGTGTTTGTTTGTTTTTGTCTGTACTTCAAGTCTAAAGTGCAGCGTTTGTGTGCACCCTTGCAGCAGTGTGGGCTCAGGGTTCAACCTCAGCCAGCTCAGGAGAGAGCCTGTTCTGAGAAGAGAGCGTGGGGGTAGTACGTGTGTTGTCCTCTTAGTGGTGGTGTATAGGCTGTGCCAAACACAAGTAAAGAAGAGAAAATCCACTTATTTGGGGACTACAGAATGGGCCTAAACAAACAAATTTTTATGTATTGGCACTCAAGCGAGGCATTCACTTTGCAGGGTCTGAGATGTCTTTGCTGGAGATATTTATAGTGGGGCTATCAGCAAGGAAGAGAAGACTCTTTGAGGGTGTAGTTCACCTGACCTGTGCTAGGTCTGTTCTGCTGGAACTGTTGTATAAATGTGTTCTCCCCAAGAAGTACAGCTATTACGGGCATTGAAATCACGAGGCTTAAATGTATTCTGTGGAGACTAGCTAGCTCGTTTTCACACTTGAAGAACCAGTGTATATAGGCCAATCTAATCACCTTCCTGGACAATTAACTTTCTCGTCTAGACTATCTGGATAACAACATTTATGAGAAGAAAAATAATAATGTTACGTCTTAACCATTTGCAAGCATTTAAGTTGACATAAGAGTCAATGATCAGAACATAGTTTAGGACGTGTGCCCCCTGTTTTTTTAATGAGATGTCTGCCTGTGGTGGAAGTGAATCCTCCTGCAGCTTGGTGGTCCTGGAGGTGTCTGAGCCTGAACAGGTGAATCCCATGTATGTTGGTTGCCTAAAATAGTGCATGAGCGTGCTGCTCGCTCCTTGGTTCAGATCAGGAACTTTTTCCAGGTGCGCGATGCAGCTCATATCTTCCCTGTTACCTGGCTGCTGTCACCTAAGTAAAAGAGCAGGCTGGCAGGTCGGGAGGCTTAGGTCTCCGAAGGCATGATGCTTAGCCAAGGGAGGAATTACCCTGCCCTGCAGGGTGATCTGAGGCCTGAACCTGCAGCAGTTTTCCTGCACTGCAGCTGTCCTGTCCTGCAGACTGCCAGCTACCCTGGGAAGGGTGCTCGTCCTGCTCTGCAGCAAGAAAAACAAACGGCTTCCCCAAGTGCTCGGGGGGCATGGGCTGCACAACGCGCTCTCCTCAAATGTGCAGGCTGCCTTCCAGTAGCAAGATGGGGAGCCGGTGAAACATCAGGCTATGCATCCAAACCAAATACTGAGTTAAAAATAAACCTTAGGAGGCAGTGAAGGGGGAAGCATGCAGCCGTTCTTCAGGCAGGTGTTTGTCCAAGAGCCTTTCTTTCAGAGAAATAGGAGAAAGGAAGAAGCTTATAGAGCTTGACTCATCCTTTTCTTCCTTGGTTATGTCAGGGTGGTTTCTCTTGGGAAGTTAATTGAGGGTAAACTTTAAAGCCAGTGGGAAGTTGCTGGTTGCTGCTGTGTTTACCTGAGCAGTGCATACTCTGCCTTCCCCACACTGCCCTGACAGTGGGCTCTGTTGTAGTAATAAGGTTCAGTCCTTGTAGGTCAGAGTTGCCTTAAATACTGTCGCGTGACAACAAATATCTGCCCGCTATGGGCACTGCACCCACAGGATGCTCACAGACCACTGTCCTTCAGTGTGTTGCAGGTGCCATGTACATCACGGGCTTTGCGGAGTCCATCGCAGATGTGCTGAGCCTCAGCAACATCTGGGCAGTGCGGGGCATTTCCCTGGCTGTCCTGCTGGGGCTGCTCGGGATCAACCTGGCGGGGGTGAAGTGGATCATCCGCCTCCAGCTCCTGCTGCTCTTGCTGCTGGCTGTCTCGACGCTGGACTTTGTCATCGGGTCTTTTTCGCACCTTGATCCAGGTAAAGCTGGGGGTCCTGAGCTTTGGGATCAGTGCATGTTGGTTGTCTGTTTTTTTTTTTTTTTTTTTTCCCCCATAGGGTTTTTTGTGAAGGTGTGTATCCAGACAGAGGTAGAGCTTGGGGCTGCCAGATGTGGCTTTCCTGTGCTTTCTTACTAAGCCTGTAAGAGACAACCCCTAATTTTGCAAGGAATAAGTTTTTCCAGAGCATTGCCGAAGATAAGCCATTAATTTGGGCAACTAACCTCAGGAATCTAGCTTTTAACGTGTGCATTTGTTACACTCGTATTGCCCTTGAAGGTTTTCTAGCAACTGAGAGCTGCTGCGTTTGTGATTGAGGTTGGTAACCTGCTTGCTGTTCGACTTTGCATTAAGAATTGTGCTGATGAAAACATGAGATTACAGAATCACAGAATGGCTGAGGTTGGAAGGGACCTCTGGAGGTCAGCTGCTCCGACCCCCTGCTCAAAGAGGGCCACCTAGAGCAGGTTGCCCAGCACGAAGACTATTACAGCTCCAACTTGGCACGGAGGAAGTTTTCTCACTGGAGGTGTGTGGCATCCCTTAAGGCATCCCTGGCATTGCGGTGTGCGGTCAGTGCTGGCCCCAGGCTTCCCAGCTGAGGAAGCACAATCTCTTTGCTGCTCAGGACAAGGACAGGTGGGGTTGGGAAGGGAGATGCTGGGGTTCCAAAGAGTTTCCCCCATTAACCTTCCCCAGCCTGATGGCAGCCCACAGTGGGGTCTTCAGTGTGGGGCAGGCGGTGGGGGGCAGCTGGGCATTGGCAAGGCAGAGGGATGGGGTTCCCCAAGCCCCCTTTCCGTTCCCTGCATCCTCATCCTGAGAGGATGTGGGAAACCTGCTGCAGGGAGTTGACGAGCGCTGCAGCCAGCACTTCGGCAATCACCAAGTGTAATTAGCTGAGTAAACAGAAGGTGTCACCTTTTTCTTGGGTTCCCCTGCATCCGAAAGGATCTTAGGCAGGGATTCAGGAAACCCGCTGAAGTAGCTGGAGAGGAAAGATCTCCGGTTGTGACGAGCTCGTTACAGCTAGAATTCAGCTGTAGGGGCTTAGATTCCAGCTGTGCACCGAGGAGACCTTTCTGATAAGGGGCAGAAGGGGAATGTTCGGGGTGAGGGATGACGATAGGGAAGCAAAGGTGGGACCAGGAGGAGAGAGAAGAGTACGTGCGTCAGCAGGAGGCATGGCCAAGCTGAGGTCAGTGTTAGCTGTCTTTGATTTCATCCGCTGCTGACCACTGAGCCATTTTCTTCTGACAGAAAATAGGGGAAGGAGCAGGAATGAGGCGGCTGAGCTGTGGCGGGTGGCAGAGGAGGGCCTGCGGGACCCAAGGGAAGGCCAGATCCTGCCCAGCAGCTCTGTGCCCGCGTGGTCGGGTCTGTGGCCTGGCTGGGAAGAGCTGCGCTGTCTTGTCTTATTTTTAGACAGCTTCTGTTTGAGGGAATGATCCCGAGCTCAGGCTGCACGCCCGGCGCGGCGCTGCATTTCCCCAGCAGGCCTCTGAGTGGTGTGTCAGCACCGACGGTGAGCCCCGGCCTCCGCCAGCCTCAGCCTCCCCGGCTGGCCAGGTCAGGGTCGGCCTCCTGCCCCTGTGTTGCACCCCTTGGCAAAACGCCTCCTGCCAGCACCCCACAGGCGGGTGGGATGTGCTGGGAGTCGGTAACCCCATGCCATCGCACCGTCCCTCGGCCGCAGGCAGCGGGTCGCAGTGTGTCCGAGTGCCGCCCTGGGGGAGGCACTGGGAACCATGCGGCTCTGGGGACAGAAATTAGTTATCTTTGGCCTTGGGCGACAGCAAGAAGTCCTTTTGTTTGTGGGCAGCATTTAGCTGCAGCCTTTCCCTCCTTGAGCACCTGTAGTCGGTTGTCTGCTGGCTTCACGCGTGTACGGTTGTTTCAGGCCTGGTTAATTGGCTACAGCAGTAACTGTAAATGCAAGGGAAAGCATGAGACACGCACTGAAGGGGTAGTTTTGGAGGAAGGACCTGTGAGCTGTAAAGGTTTGCGTTGCTTCCTTGTTTATGGTAGATTTCCACAGTTCCGCTCGCAGCTTCAGGTCTCAGTTTCGCCACCCGTGCAGTGGGCCCGCAGCAGTCCTCCTGCCGCTACGCCGGGAGCATTTCCCCTCGCTCGCAGCTCCAAGTGCTCAGCGAGCACTGAAGAAGCGTGCCTCTGCCAAGCAGTGATTATTTGGATTGCAGTAATCTGCAGGAATGCCTGTCCATGCTGAAGGCCTGAAGCCTGTGTGTGGTTGCGCTGGATGGGGGCCCCTCGCTCGTCTCCCCCGTTGCCCAAACTCACACCCAGGCAGGCGCACACAACATGGGATGCGGGCCAAGCACTCACTCCCTTCCTGTGGTTTGCCTTTATTTTTAGTCAGAGGACAGGCAGTATTTACACAAAAGGGGCTTCTCAGCAGGGCTTCCCGCTGCTATTTCTCCTTTCTCTCTCTCTCTCTCGCTCTCGCTGTGGCTTGTCCTGCAGCCAGGCCCGGGCAGTGCCGGTCCCTTCTCCAGATGCTGCCGTCCCATGAGGAGACTGCAGGGCTTGGCCTCCGAGGGGAGCCAGGAACCTCGAAAAGCTGCAGTGGCACCACATGGGGGAGAAGCTGTAAAGAGCGAGGGCAGGAAAAACGAGTGTTTGTGTATTTAAGACACAAGGGGGAAAACAAATGAAAAGGAAGAAGAAAGGCGAGGACCGCTGTCATTCCTAAGCAAAACTGCCTGCCTTACCTGAGCACTATGACCCTATGTGTCCCTGCTCCTGGCCCCAAAGACTTTGGCTCCTCTCTGCATGCTGGTGTGGTCCCAAGCCCTGGAGACTCCTTTGGGTGCCGTACCCCAGGCAGGGACTGTAGCCTGAAGCACCATGGAACGTGATGCTGGATGTGTGAACATGATGCTCAGCCAGGGTGTGCGGGGTGCTGCAGGTCAGGCTGCAGGCAGAGCGGGGTTGGACTGTCTGGTTTTGGAGTTAATTCTAAATCCCCACCTTGGACCCAGCCAGTGCTTCCCCCAGTGATGGGCCATAGTCCCACGCTGGGATCTCTGCGAGGGTCAGTGTTGAGGAGAGGGGCTCTCGTGCTAGCTAAAAACCAGGCTCTGAGCTGTCTCCAGCCTTTTACCTTAAAACTCAGTCTTACCTCCAGAAACGGAGACCCCCGTGTTACCTTCCTGCCTTGCTTTCTTGACAAACCTAATGCAGGTGAATTAAGATCAGCGCTCAGCTTCTTGGCCCGCAGCTGGGACCTTGTGCTTGCTACACTGCTGAGTAACAGGTCCCAGGCAGAGCAGCAGTGCTGGGGTTTCTTGGCCTGTTTGCATTTTACTTCTGTAAGTGCACACCTCGGAATCAGCCCGAGTCACTTCAGGGGAAGCCGCGAGCATAAAAGAGGACACCATCCGTGAGCAGCTCCTCAGAACAGCATGCGAAGCTTTTTGGCCACTTCACGTACTGAACATTAGAGTCATGGAAAAAGAAGATAAGAATGCTGTTAATGCCCACACTTTTATTTTCCTAGCATATCTCTGCTAATTTTTGTGTAGGGTGACTCCCAAATACTCCCTTCAATTAGGCGCCTGCTTTCCTGTTTTGGCAATTGCTCGCAGGTACCCTGCTAAAGCAAAGCGGCCGTGGGATTAAACTGGGAGGGGTGGGGTTATTTTTGGGGAGATCTGGTGTTAATTTGGTCCTGCTTTGTTTTGTTGGTGAGATGAAAGGAGTTGCAATACAAGCAAAAGTGCCCCAGCTACAGCTTCTTAAATGCCTGGAATGTTCCTGGGGAAGAAAAAAATAAGGATTTTGTTGTGGCAGGGAGTTAAATAATGGGAGGGCGGGGGTCTGGCTGAGAGACTGAGGCCTGGGCACTGCTTGGGCTGGGACCCCCATCCTGCAGCTCACCCAGGGTGAGCACGGAGCCGTCCAAGTGGGGCTGAGCCCCTCTCCTGGCAGGAATCCGGGCGGTTCATCTCCCAGGCATGTGGGGAGGCTTCGAAGCCTACCGAGGCCCTTAGCGCAGCCCCTGCCTGCATCCAGCCCGCTGCAGCCCCTAGGCTGTTGCTGCTGGAGTGCTTCTGGTTGGGATCATTCTCCGCACAAACCACATCCTCCGTGTCACCCGCTTCTGTTTTAGCTTTCTGACGCTGTTCTCACAGAGCCTAGGAAAGAAACGTTTATCCTCACGTCTTCCTCCGACGGCGAGTCCTGTGAAGGATTTCTCCCCTTGGGTGTCCCGTGGCTGCCTGGGAGAGCTGGTGCTCTCCTGTGGGTGCTGCTGGGGAGGAGCCGTGGGGAGGGGACTTGGGGGGACATGTGCATGGGGCTGCCCCAACAGAAAGGGGACCTGCAGTTGTTAAGGTGGTGTGTACGTATAAACGCTCCGGAGCTCTAAAGATCCTTAAAATGATGCCTCAGGGGTTTTGGTGGATTGAATTAATGAAATGCACATAATTCACATATTCTACTTAATGTGAAAACGATCAAAGCGTCCTAATCAGAGGCCTCTGCTTGGCCTGGGCCGTTCTATTGTATTTTTGGGCACGAGGGGTGTGCCCCAGTTCTCTAAGAGAGGGTGCAGGAAGGATGTGTGTGTCAGAAGATGATCTGCAGTTAATCCCAGAGGCTTTATCCAGGCTGATTGCTGACTTCCTGGCTTGAAACACATCTGGAAACTGGCATCGAATTCCAAGTAGAAATCAGTGAGCGAGCGGCAGCAGAAAATCCCACTTTGCTACTGAACAAGGTAGACCTGGTGGTGAATAAAAGCAGGAGGCTGCTAATGCGATCTTTATTTATTAAAAAACATGCAATCGCTTTCCCCAGGTTTTTCCAATTATAGCACATTGAATTGGCGTGACATCACCTTTGAGCCGGGGCCAGCCTATTCAACAGTCTGGCGAAGAAATTTATTAACTGGTTACCTGCCAATTGTCTGGGCTAGGAGCTGCAGCGCAGATGTGTTTTGAAAAGTGATAACATTGTTAGGGGCCTTGTTTAGATACAGACAGGAAAGCTACACCAGTCTCTCTGAAGTAGGTATTTTAAGGCGGTTGGTTTTTAAAAAAAAAAAAAAAAAAAAAAGTAAAAATTGAGCCCACCAGCCTGAGGCATCTCCCCGGAGGTGGTGAGGAAGGGATGAGAGCTCGGGGTCCCGTGGGTCCCTGCCCTCCCACACCCGCTGGGCCATGCTGGGGATGCCGCGAAGCATCATGCCTCGTCGATGCTGGCAGCATCCCTGGGGAGGAGTGAGTTTTTAGCATCTCCCAATGGATGCCCTCACTTTTCCTCATGCTGGCTGCTCAAGCTTGGGGAAAATGTCCCGTCAGAGCTCCCAGGCTGCCGCTCTTTCCTCTCGTTTGGCTTTTCTTCAGAACCTGCGACCGCCTTGCCCACCATCCTCCCTGCAGTCCTCTTGCCTCATCACCACTTCCCTGGCCTCAAGCAGCCTGGCTGGTAAGAGGGTTATGAGGGGATTTGAGAGCTTGCTTGCTCTGTCCCCACCCTGTTACTGCTCCTGGTATGTGCATGTCTCTAACTGGCTCTTAAAAATTGCCAGCGATGGATCCTCCACTGCGTTCCCGGGGACGCTGCTCTGGTCACAGCTGTCCCAGGCTGTCTCCCTTCCTGCAGCCACAGCCCACTGCTTTGGGTCTCCCGGGGACTTGGGGACCAGCTTTTATCCTTCCTTTCTGCATTAAGTCCTCCTGCTCCCCTTCAGTCTTCTCTGCTCTGGGCTATGCTGTGTGAGTGGCTGTGTGGGAGCGAGTGTCGTCCTTGGAGCATGCAGAGGTGGGGATGGTCCTGTCATCAGTCGATGCCCTACAACGTGCTGCTGCCCTCAGGAGAGGGCCAGGAGGCAGCAGAGGGTTTGCCTTTATCTTGTAGGTGTTAGTTTTTAACTCATTTAATAGGAGTATCAGTAGGAATTAGGCTTTCGATTCAGCTTGTGATAGTATTGGCATGGAAAAAAACCTGCCTAGCCCCATAGTGGAGGGGAGGTGATCTCCCTCCCGATTAATAAAGGAGATTTCATTTGTGGTTGGTTTAACCTTTAAATTCTTCGCTGTTTCCCTGCGAGATGCTGCTTAGCTTATCTTCCTAGAGCTTGTAAATAAATCCTGAAACACCTCTGTGGCTTAGGTGGTGGTCAGCCCGTGCTGCCTACTGCAGGTTGCTGTTCAGGGTGCAGAAACAGAAAGCTGGTCCATGTCCCCATGTGTTTGGGACAGGTCAGCTGCTGCATGGTACCCTGGGCTTTGTCCCCTGCTAGATACTGCCTTCAGAGGGGCTTTACCCTGATAAAACCTCCCGCTCTCAGGTTTAGCAGCCACTTGCTTATTGCTAGGGGCCTCACAAAACTGGCTGGCTCGGGAAAGATGTATATCATCCCGTAATCCCTCCATCTCTCCCTGTTGCTGTGTTTTAGCTGGACAGTTTTATTGAATTGCATTGATTTTTTTTTTGTGTGTGTGTGTGCCACTACATGATTGTTTTCAAACGATGGAGATTTGATACCTTCTCTTATTCCATCCTCCCAGAGTTTAATTCCAGTCACAGTTCGTCTGTGCCCTGAATCAGCTTTCCTTATTAAGGGATTTAATTTAGGAAGGTAACTTCTGGGTATTGGAGTCTTTCTACAGCCACTTTGCTTCTAATTTGCATTCGTGTCCTAGGCTAAAGAGGAAACTTTGTGCAGGATATGGGTTCTTATCTACTGCTCATCATCTTCCCTGCTGGCTTGTGTTAACAGTTTTTGGCCTTTTTTGGCTGTAGGTGAAAGATTTCTGCCTGGTTGTATCTGCACTGCCCTGGAGGATGTCCTGATGGTGGTTCTTGGTTTTCTTTTATACTCAAAGACGAAATGTATTCATTGAGAAATGTGGTTTTAGTAGGGAAAATGTGTTCTCTGATTTAAACTGAATTCAGTGAATGGTTTCAAACAAAACACAAATAATCCTTTTATGTGGCAATGTCTTGCTCAGCCTTTCCAAAATCAAACGCTGTTTGATTCCCACTTCTGAAACTAGACTTAGAGCTGTAGCTGTGTATGCTGTGCAAAGGGTAATGAAAACCTCCCCAAAATAAAATCAAACTATCGTTTTGGACACAAAGAATCAACAAATGGACTAGTTTTCTTTTGAAGTATCCTTGTCATCTGGATAATATAGCCGTAACTTGGAGGTATGGGATGCTCTAGCCATGAGTGTGGCAGAAGAGCGTGTAGACCGCTGAGGCTGTCTGCTGCCTCTCGGAAGATGGGAAGTCGATCCCCATGGGTTGGGCTTTGTCCCAAGCAATACACAGAGCAGCTCGGAGCGAGCTAGCCCAAAGGATGTGTGTCATCGCTTCTGCAGCTCCAGGCCGCTCATTTTCCTCCAATTGTTGTGCCTTGACTCAGCCTCAATTCAGGTTTAAGAAACCTGGCTGGGAGTTTTCATCTGAGAAGCTCTGCAGAACCTCCCGCAACAGGGACCTTGGGCATGGCTTCCAAGAAATACCGCTCTAATTAATAATAGTATCCCATTTGTGCAAAACGTTTTCCTAGAAAAAGGGTGAAGCAAGGGATGTTTTATTTCTCGTGTGACTTGTAATGAATAAAACCATTTCTGCTGGCAGGTTTGAATAGTGCTGAACAGCCAGGTAGCGGATACCACATCAAGAAATAGTAAGGGAAGTATTTTATATATTATGGCAAGACTATACTTAGTATTAAGTAATATGAAGCATAAGTGGACTTTATAATGTTGAAATACCAGTGTTAAAATCTTTTCTTTTTTTTTTCTCCTAACCAACATTTCAGATTTTCTACCTGCAGAAAATGCTCTTTAATTATTGTATTTTTCTTGGCTTTTTTTTTTTTTTGGCAAAAAACAGTTAAAAACCACCAACCTGCACAGCCAGTATAGAGGCCAAACAGCTTCCATAGGGCTTACACCGTTGTTTTTCCAGGTCTCCATCCCCCAGAAGGGGGGGATGGAGCAGGGGGCGTGTGTCCCTGCGCCACGAAGCCCTGCATCATGCAGAGCTGAGCTCTCCCTCCCGGTGGCTGCCCAGGGCTGGGGGGAGCACAGGCTCCTGCGTTGGCTGCAGGAGGTGAGGGCGTCCCAAGGATGAAAAGTGCTCGATCAGCTAAATCCAACTGTCCGGGACTGATTTAAGCAGCTCCTTTTGTTTATTACTGCTTTTGTGCTATTTTTAGCTGCTGGCCAGCACTCATTGTTGCAGGTCTGTTGGATTTAGGGGAAGGAGGATGCCTGTGACCTGGGGGCTGTTGTGGCCAGGATGCCCCGAGGTCCCCGCAGCATGAGATCAGGGATGGTACCCACGGAGTGAGTGACAGGGAGTGAGTGCATCTACTGGGGGTCACCCACACCTGGGCCTGTGTTCCCCCTTCTTGGGGTCTCTGGGCAGAAGGGAAGGATGCAAATACTTGGGTTTGCCATGCATGCGAAGGACTGATAATCCCTGTGTGTTTTTGTTTTTGCTTTTCTCCAAAACCACCCCACAGCACTTCTGCTCTAGGCTTTCTTTCTTGCTCACAGTTTTCAGGGCACAAACCCCGTGCTCCTCCATGCCTGTCGCAACAGAGCACAATATTGTAGCATCCCAAGTCCAGCCTTTTTCAGAGCGTCCTGGAACGGGCAGCAGGATGCTCTGCCGAAGCCCTGAGCAACCCGGGAAGAGGCCACCTTGGAGAAGAGCAAGCCGTTTGGTGAGACAGAAAGCAGGCAAGGAGTGCTTCCCCTTGCAAACGTTGTCCCACCGCACGCTGGTTTGTTTGTCTGCTTGACGCAGAACTATTTATGCAATGGGGCTGATTCATCGCCCTGCAGCAGCCTTGCTGGCAGCCGCCGGCGTGATGCCCGTCCCTGTGCTGGATGCGCGGTGGCTGGAGCGGGACCCAAATATCCTGTGATCTTCCCCAACAGGTGCAGCCGAGGGCTGTTTTGGGGAGAGGGTTAAGGCTGGGATCGCTCGGGGCCCGCCGCCGCAGGAAGCCGCATTGTGTGCTGGCTTTAAACAGGAGGTTTGGGAGATCAGTGCTGGATCAGAAAACAGGGACTTGGGAGGAACAAACACTCGCTGCTTCAGAAGGGCGGTGATTTCCTTTTGGGTAAACACGTCATTAATCTAAGGGAGCACATTCTTTTCCATCAAAAGATAAGGGATTCGGATTGCATTTCTCAGGGCTTGGTCTTTTCAGATTGTTTTAACTGTGGCTTTCACTCCTTCAATTACAGACTTTATATAATCTCTCATTTTGGGTTTGTCGGGCTTATTATGGGTGCAGAGAAGGTCTCGGACAAGGGAACTCCTTTCCTCCTTCCTTTAAAAATACTCTGATCCTTCTCCCTATCTACTTCTTGCCAAATTTTTTTTTTTTAAGTAAAACCTTTCTGCTTCTTGTTCCTTGCAACTCTGACGCACTTGAAATGCATTTTTGTTCCTTGTCCTAATTTAAGAAGCTGGCTTTCCAAGAAGCTGGGAATAAAAGGAGCTGATTTGTGCACCAGGAGCAGCAAACCTGCTACCGGCCCCGCTGCTCGCGTTGCTGAGCTGCTCGTGCTCTGGGGATGCCTCTTGCCTCGGCCTGGGGAGGTGCCAGCTATGGCATCCAGCTTAATTTTCAGCTCTTGCCATCCCAAAGTGTGGTCGGACCCCACTTTTTCCACTCTCACTGTCCCTGGGGCTGTGTGATTTGCTTCGAGCTGGGATTTTTGTTCTGTGAACCCAGTTTCGCAGGCGCATCTGGGCGAAGGAAACTCTTCTGATGACAGATGTGTCAAACTGGAACTTAGAGAAGAAATTACGGTGTTAAGGCCTTAATAGCTGTGCTTTTATCGCTGTGTGATCATTGACCTGCAAGCATCCAAAGCTGCCTGCCCAAATCCCCCAAGTATGGGGAGAGGCAGAGTTGGGGCTAAAAGACTGGGGGCTCTGGTGTGCTCTGGGACAGACAGATGTGACTGTCATCATCCCACCGGGCCAGGTGGGACCCATGGGAGCTGCCAAAAAGGGCTACCCAAATTTGGTGCATTTGGCCCCGTGGGTACATCAGTCCACTGGTACCAGTCAGGAGGTAGGGCCGCCAATCTCTTCCCCGTCTACCTCCAGCTCACCCCCCTGCAGCTCTTCTCTTCTTCTGTTTCTTCTGGTCTTTCAGCCGAAACTTGTATATCCGAAAGTGAAGCAGGAGATGTCCTGAAAAAATGTTACAGCATTTTTGTATCGCAGTGTGAGTTCAGAGAAGTTCTGTTCGTTCTCTGAACCTGCCAGCACAGTTCTGCCTCTTACAGCACTCTGCTTTCCTGACTCACCAGCTCCCCATCTCCTAGAGGGCTGGGGCTGATCTGGTGAAAATCTGTTCCTGCATCTCACCAACGTGAGTTTCAGCCCACAGCAAGTTGTTGCAGCGCACTGTTAGCACGGAAAAACTCCTGTTTCTGTCCTCTGTCCACCTGCAGCGCTGCTTCCCTCACGCTGTTTTCCTTTCCAACCTTTCTGCATTTCCCTCGTACCTCTTTGCCTCCATCTGTCCTGTGCCAGGTTGGCAGCGGCAGGGCAGTGCCTGGGGGTACAGATGGTGGCCTTGGACTTACTGGGGAAAAAAGATGGTGTGGTTTCTGCTTGCTTGGCATGTTGCGTGGTGTCGGCATGCGGTGGACCTCGGGAGCTGGAAATGGAGCTCAGCGGCTGCAAAGGCTTGGGAAGAGAGTCTGAGATCTGATTGTTAATGCAGTTGTTAAAAAAGCCCAAACACAGGAAGCCAAATGTGTGCACAGAGGGATGCGGAGAGGTGGGGCTTGGTGCTGCGCCGCTTTGATTTTTATTATTTTTTTTATTCTGTTGGGAAAGGTAATTAAAGCATTACTCATCACCCCTGTGCCCTCTTCATGCCTTGTCGATGATATGGCAAAAACATTCAGAGCTGGTGCCACTGAGGATCCTGAGCTGCTTGTTGCCTCAGGCAAATTACATTTTCATGTACTCATAGCACAGGACGTGGGTGACGTTTATGGGTTTGCATCCATCTCTTCACATCCACTGTCTCTAGGTGTGTGGCCGATCCTGTGTGTCTTACTCGGAGGTGCTGAAAATCCTGGTGGTGGTGGTTCGATGCCCAAGTGTTAAAGGACACGCCTGAGCTGCCCTTGGTGAATGACGCTGCTGTTCTTGTGTGATTGGCAGCGGGTAGTGAGTGTGGTTTGGTGACCACCAGACCATGCAGGGACAAACTTCTTCCACAGGAAGGGAAGAATTAGTGCTACAAGGGAGAGAATTTCAGTCCTCTGCTGTAGAGCACTTTGACATATAGATGTGTATAGAAATTAATTTGGTTTAGGCCACCCAACGGTCGTCTGATTGAGCACAACTTCTGAGAGCTACCAGCCCGACAGGGCTTGACTTGCCCAAGGGGGAGTTCACGGCCCGTAAATCCTGGGCTTGTGCCTTGCCCTCTGTTAAGAGTTTGGAGGAAAACCATACAAACTTGGTGCAGGGAGGCGTGAAGCTTTGGCTGGCTGTGAAGGTCTGTGTTCAGCTGCGTGGGGTCAGCCCCTGCCGCCTCCATGCTGACATGCCCGGGTATCTCCCCAAACCAGGACCTCGCTCCGGGAGGATGCTTGGGCTGGGGCCACCATGGTGGTGACCCAGGGGAATGGCTGGACTTCGGAGCTTGTGCCAGAAGGGTTTAAAGGTGGAAGGAGAAGAGGGACACAGAGAGAGAGAAGGGATAATTATGGCAAGCATCTATACTGACTTGCTGGCTCTCCACATCTTATACCATACAGGATCCTGGAAATGCTGGGTCAGAGCTGGGCAATGTGCTGGAAGACAAACACTTCTAGCTGTTCCCTGGCGAGCACATCTCTGCAAGTGCCTCTCTGTGGCTTTTCAGGTGGGAATGTGTGGGCCTACGTATTTAGGAAAAGAAAAAATACCCCAGCACTTCAAGCCTTCAGCATCCACCTGCATAATTAAACCCCTAATCACAAGCAGAGCGCGGTATGTGACTGTCTTCTGGGAGCTGTTTCTTAAGGTAGTTTTCCATTTTGCATTATTTTGCTCCATGCTCAGGCCTGCTTACGTGTCAGGGTTTACTTAACCTTAAGCTTGTGAACAGGCTTATTGAATTTGGCCAGGACTTGACTAATCCGTAATGAGCTGCAGGTTGCCTGAGGCTTGATGTCGAGGCAGTCCTGCGTGCGTTTGCGTAACGGGCTGACCCAGCATTGTTACCCCTGCACCGACAGCATCCTCGCGCCCCGCTCCTTCTCCAGCCTCTTGACATCCTGCTCTGAAACCTGGGGCTTTGCGGAGGGGCAGCCCGCAAAGGTGTGTCCTGAGGGATGGAAACCTGCTCAGATACTTTCATCCATGGGGAGAGAGGCAGTGGGGAGGGAAAATGCAGCAAGAAAAGCCCAAAACCCAGCTGGGGTGGAGGGAGGATGCATCTGTCTCCGCATCTGTCTCCCTGATGGCTTCATGGAGCTTGGGGGGTGGAGAACACTCATCCTGGAAAGTCTTCCATCTGGAATGTCCTGGGTGTGTTTTTTTTCTTGTTTCCTTTTTTTTTTTTTCTGGTTTACCATCTCATTTTAATAAGGGCAACAGGAAGAACTGTAGGTGAGGTCTTTACTACAAACAAAGCGTGCCAGAAACGGGTAACACAGCAAATATACTTACAGTATATTGTAAGGAGATCCAAAGAATGTGCTTAGATTTGGATTGAGTTGGCTGGAAAGGGTTGTGTCTGTGAAGGTTTTTGTCTAAAGATATGAAAAAAGAAATCAGAAAATGATGAAACATTTCACACTGACCTTGCAATGAAGCATTGCGCCTTGGAAATGCTGAAATGTTTCATCTAGATTCAAAATCTGACTACTTTTTTTTTTCTTTACCTTGCAGGGACATTTTTCATTTAAAATAGACCTGAAATATTATCTTTTTTTTTTTAGAAAAAAAAGAAAGAAGAAGGTAAAAGTCAAAGAAAAATTAGAATTCCAGAATGAAAATAAATGTTTTGGGATTGAGCAAAGTAATTTGACTTGAACCCAAACAAAGCTTTTTAGTGTCTTAATTTGTCAAAGGTCACAGAAATAATTCAGATGTTGTTTAAGTCAATTTTTTTCCCCTTTGTTTATTTACTTCAGCTCAGCCACTTGAGAAATCCATTATTTGCCTGCTTCTTATTGAGTATCTAATGATGAAAATAAATTTTTACTACTCTTTACTACTCTTTTTCCATAAGGCTGACACAGCACAGAGGAGGAACCAGATTCTTTTCCTTCTAGCATGACACTGGGAAGATTGTTCATAGCACTTCAGCTCCATCTCTCCGCAAACCAGCAGGGATCAGGCTCATTAAGGGCAGGATTTAGAGTCTGTGGGGTCGCATAAATGAATTGAGAGCAAAAGTTGTCAGACACGAATTTTGTCCCGAGTGATGCGGGAGGAGGGAGGAATCTGGCTCGGATCTCACATACCCAGCAGCTAGGTGGAGGGAAAAGATCCCCTTGCAAGAATTAAAAAATGATCGTGGCTTGTTCGAGATCAGAGAGCCAAATATAGACCCTATCGCGTTTCCTTCCCTCCTCCTTCCGAAGCGCGGCCTTTTGAAGTGCACTTTAAATGGGATGTGGATAATTGACTCCATGAACACCCGAGTGAGTGCTCTGTTGGTTTAACCGATTGGTCTCAGTTGCTGATTCCTGTTTTGTTTTGGATGATTTTCAGCCCAATTGCCCCGTCAGCTACAATTAGGACCATTGATAGGACAGCCGAAAGGTCACCTATGGCTCACAGCAGCAGCCAGGAGCTATTCGCCCCGTGGTGTTCTCAGCTCCGAGGTCGTGTGTGTCGACGGTTGGCTCAAATTGATGGTCATTGCCAGCCGGGGCATAAAACTGATCAAAAGGGACATAGGGGGACTGTTTTACAGAAGGATAATTGACTGAGAAATGAGGTCGTCGTGAGATGTAACATTTGGATGAACTTTTCTTTAATGAGATGAGAAAGCTCCTGATTCTGTATAAAGGGGAAATTTTGAACTGCTGGGCTTCCTCCATCCCGCCAAAGCTGCGAGAAAAGGAAATAGAAGTGGGACAGAGCAGTGTGTGTATCCTGTGACTTCTGCAATAAATCTCTTGCTGTCATGGTCGAGTAACATCTGCCATTGTTTGGGGCTTTGTGCATATATACAGTCAGTCTCTGCCATCCAAGATTTACATTTGGAGGAATAAAATATATATTGAATTATATAGACCCAAGAACCACTTGGAAGACCCCAGTCAGAGATGGTCCACTTGCAAAGGAGGAGGTTGTGTGTGGTGAGGTTCTGCAAGGCTTTGGTTTGGTGGTGTTTGGTATTTTCCTTAACTGCTTGGATGAGGGAAAAGAGAATATACTGATTAAATAGGCAGATGACTGCAAGCTGGGAAGGGTTTGCCAGCAGCCGGGCTGATAGGATCAGACTTCCAGGTGACCTTGCACAAACTGGGGGAGTGGTGTGAAAAGAAACATTTGTGGTTTGGTCAAGACAAACAAGGCTTTGTAGCCTGGCAGCAACAATCGACCGTGCCAGTGTGGGATGGGGACTGTTCCAATTAGGTGAAAGAACACTACAAAGAAAATGCAGGTAACTTGTGGGTGAGGCAAGAAACAGAGCATGAACTTCAAACAGGGTGATTTTGGTTAGACTCTTTGGTTAGAGTCCAGATTCCACTTCACAGGGGATTTTTAAGACTGTTGGGCAAATTTTTATGAAGAGGGACATAGCGACAGCCAGTGCAGCTCTTGAAGCATGAGTTGGAGGTCTGCCTATATCCCTGATTCCTCAGGGTGAGATGAATATTTTCCCCACCCCTTTTATTCTAATAACGAAACGTTCACGTTGCTGTGAGGGTCACATGAGGAATTGTTTGATCGCAGACCAACATTTTCCTCAAGCAGCTTGATGGAAGTTCTGCGGCTGTGGGCGCAGATTGCAGTGAAGTCTGTAGGAACATCATCTGAAAAAGGGAGTTTGGGTCTGGTCTTGCAGGAACTTACAACGTGCACAAATTCCCCCTTTATTTCTACAGAAGCTGCGCTTTATGCAGACTTCCACGAGGCCCAGAGGTCAGGATGTTGCACTGAGCGTATTCCTTTTAAATCTCGTCTGTGGCTTGTTCTTGTGAAGATTGCTGGTGCTTTTAAAAAGACTAGCAGCAGGAGACCTTTTCTATCAGTATGTTTCCATCCATGTTTGGGTAACACAATGAATGCAGATGTAGTAGGAAACTTTTGATTATCTATAGGATTTTTCTGTGGCAACTTCAAAGCTCTGTGGTTAGTTATATTCTGAGGCTTTAAATGGATATGTAGTGTGTTCAGAACTCTTATTTAATTTTCCGGTTTAATCTATTGTCCAAACATCGTTAATGTTGTCTTTGAGGCATGGGACAGCTTTGATGGAGTCTTTTTTTAATTTCTGGCTGTCACCCTGTGCCGCCATAAACAACATCCTGCCTGCTAATGAGAAAATGCAAGTTAATGCAGTCACATGTCTTGTGGAAATAGATTGGAGTGGCTGGAAGAAAAAAGAAACCAGCTCTGCTCACCTCCCCCCACAGCTAGCACTAGCATTTGGAGCTCTGACGGGGAGGAGAAATTTCCACAAATGAGGACACTCCATTGCAAAGCAGCATTACCAGCTGAAAATGAAATTATTTCATAGATGTATCTATCTTTAATTCTTTAATCTCCTCTTGTGAGTTATCTTTTCTACTTATAAACATCTAAAACCTCACCCATTAAATACTGTGTTGGGCTCAAGTGTTCCTGGCAAATTCAGGCTTGTGGAAGCACTTGACTTGTCAAAGCGAGGGAGCCAGGTACACCGGTAAATACACGTGAAGCGGCGGCATGATGTTGCTGTCCTTTGTGTTGCTTCCCCCGCCCTCCCATCTCCTGACAAAGTTTCTGTTTAGAAAGTAAAACCCGTGTGCGTGTATGACCTTGGAAAAACTTGGCGGAAGTTTGGTGGGGGGCACAGCCCAAGGCAGGCCAGCCTGGTGTTTGCTCTGTGTTAGGCGGCATCCCCGTGTGCCGTGCTAAACATCTATTTGGAAGTGAAGGATTAAAGTGGCACGGGCAAATGAGAATAGGTGTTAGCTGATCTCTACGGCAAGTTTTCCTCCATGGAGACATTTCACAGGCAGGTGTCCTGCTTGCTTGCAGGCAGGGCTCAATATATGGGGCAGCAGTGCCCACATCGAGCAGTACAACCACTGTGCTCGCCATCAGCTACGGCCTTCCCCGGCACTTGCACCCGTTTAACCACATTTACCTCTTCCCCCCAGTAAAAAAAAAAAAAAAAAAAAAAAGACATTTGCCATTTCAAACTACCACTGAAAGCAGGTAGTGTAACCACGCAGGGGCAGGCCTGGTGGCTCTGCCACATCTCTGTCACATCTGAGGCTTTCCTCTCTCCCTCCCTGTGTCCACAGAGCACGGCTTCGTTGGCTACTCCGAAGAGCTTTTGTTCAACAACACACTGCCGGACTACAGCCAGGGGGAGTCCTTCTTCACTGTTTTTGGAGTGTTCTTCCCAGCTGCCACAGGTACTGTGAGTTTTATCCTCCCCTTTTCCTCCACAGGCACATCTCCAGATGAGCAGGAGCCAGGGGGGTTTCTGCAGCCCCTTTCGGTGAGCACTCAGCCAGAGCAGACTCATGCAGCCGATTCAAAATGTACGGCCTTTCCTGCAAAGCCTCAAATTTTGCACAGTTCTGTCTGGTTTGCTTGAATGTGCTCTGCTTTCTCTCTGTGGCCAGAAACTGTTCCTCAAGTCTGTGGGTCGATCTGATGGTATCATTCCCTCGTTGCCAAGGATTAGGCATTGATCTCGACCAATGCTTCCAGGCCACAGGATACCAAGCCTTTTTAGTAGTGCCGATCATGATTTATTGTGCTCGATAAGCCTTGTGATTAGATTGTGCTGGACAGGTGGGAAGGGGACAGGAGGGCTTTCCCTCCAGCCTCGCGGTGGCCGAGCTGGATTGGTGCTGTCACTCAGGATGCTGACTATCTGCACTGCCTGCTCAGCAGAGCTCAGGTTAGTTAAGTTTAATTGGATGCTTTTGTGTTATTCCTTCCCCTAAATTAAGAGGAAGATCGATGTCCCCTCTCCACAGCTGGCACTCTGTAGTGGAAATGAAATAGCTATCAGTTGGAGTTACAATACCTTTTGTTAATGCTGGTTTTTAAGCTATAAAAAGTACTGATTATAAGCAGTTTCCATAGAGATGAATCCTTGGATTATAGGATGAATTTGCAGAGGATTAGCTCTAAGCAACTAGCTGAAAGTTGTTGGCAGAATTGCTGCAGTACAGAGAGACAAACTAAAAGGTTTTGTGAAACGGATCAGCTGGAGGAACAATCTTCTACCAGACAAAGTCAGATACACCTAGAGCAGGATCTCAAATTTTCCTTTGAAATCCTCTCTCTTGATTTACCTGGCTGGCTGTTGCCCCTGGGTAGGCTTCCTCCTGGAAAAAAGAGCCTGCCTGAACTGTTGGCACTGTGGAGAAGTTGGCTGCTGCCCTCTTCCTTATCGTTTTGTCTGGCCCACACAAGTCCCCCAGCCACAGAAAGAGACCTTCCTCGTGAGCCCTACCACTGATGCAGGAAAATGTTTTTTTTTTCCAGTTCCCTGATTACAGAAGAAGGAATAGTTATGACAAAGCAGAAAATTGTGATGGTTAACCATATTAAATGGTTCTCCATCACTGCTAATGCTTGGCTGCTAGGAAGGCGGCCAAAGCTAATAGATATAATTTATTTAAAGCCCTGACAGCCTGTTAATTTGTTAGTTAGTGGTAGTAACACCAGTAATAATGTTAAATATTCTCCCAAAATACAGTTTGGGCTGATGTGTAATTACTTTGGTCGCTGCAGAGCTTTTTCTTGTGTTCTTTTTAATTGCTTGGTTATTTAGAGGATTTAAATTGTTCTTTGGAGCAGTGGTGCCATATAACACCACCATTGTTCCTGTTGTTGCTGCTCATAGCACTGCAGTGTTTAGGAGCCTCATGAAAGAAAACACAGCGCTGTGTTAGGTGCTCTACATGGGAGAACTTGCGATCTGATTAAGAAAGATTAAAAAGGCAGGAGATGGGAGTCGTGACTTCTCCGCTCCAGATCACAGCTGGGAGCCCAGTGCAACTTCAGAGGTACTGGGAACAAAGCTCCCATCTCCGAGAGCTGGTGCAATGCCTTCTATTGCATGCTTACCTATGCTGGGGGCTCAGTGCTGGGGCTGCAGAGGGGACACCAGCTTTCTCAGTGTCCCACGTGCTGCAGCAGAGCTGCTTCCCACTGCGTTGTGGGCGAGAGGATGCTCCCTGCCTGGAGTCGGCCTCAGCCCACCAGCAGGGCAGGCTGTCTGCGAGGCTCCAGGTGACATGTCAGGGAGGGTTTGGGCAGTGGTGTTAAGAGCAGACTAGATAGATGCGATGCAATCTCCAGGCCTCTTCTGCAGGGCAGAAAGAAAAGGAGTGGCAGGGATGTGTGAGCGTTGCTGTCTGGCTACACCTCTGGTTTGTGCTCCTGTGCCATTCCCAGCACCATCCCAAAGTGGTTCCCACTTCTGTTGGGACTCTGTTGGGACCCCCTCGGTGATGGGGATGTGGCAGCATCAAAATCCTATGCACTAAGCTAGGTGCAACCAAAATTCAGGGAGAGTTTCAGCCGAACAATGTGCTGTTCGGTTTGGGGGTTTCCTTTGAATGTTTGCTTTGGGTCAAAGTGATTTTTCAATGTTATGTTTACCTTTAATTATTAAATGTTTTGTTTGCTCTTTTTAATTTCTAGCATATGCTAGTTTGCAATCTAAGATGCTGTTTTGGTTGTTGGTTTTTTTTTTTTTTTTTAATGTAGGAAATTGTGAAACAAGATGTTTGGGCCTTTCTGTAATGAAATGTTCATCTTTGAAGTGAAACTATTTTGATGTCCTCAGGATAAGCTCTTTATTCTCCCCTGGAAATCGTTATCTGAATTCAGCTGGTTTAAGTTTGATCTCTGGGACGCGCTGGAAAGTGTTTTATAGTTGTCTATTTCCACGCAAAATAGCTTAAGAAACTATTGAAGAAGACGACTCAAATTTGCTGGCTTAAATCGGAGACTATCACACTTGCTATGGAAGATGTGAATATACCATATAGAGATGCTGTGCGTTAACCAGATGTCTTTTGAGTATTTGTAATTACCTTAACGTGCATGTTTTGCTGCCGTGTTGTGAAAGGCGGCTCAGCTACCTGTCTAAGCAGGGGTTTTTGTGGGGAAGGAGGCTCAGGAGCTGCCTGCCCACATCACGCATGCGATTGCTCAACAGCCACGCAGCTCTCAGTGCAGCAACAAAATGAAGTTAAACATTTCTGTGGTGCAGCGAATGGTTTTCTTTTCTACTAAACCCCCAAGGTGTACTGTTTAATGAAAGGAGTGTGTTCTCATGTGATGCGAGAAAGTAAGATGATGTTTGAAGTGGCGTTAGTGGAAAATGTAGTTGTACTGACACCAGTTCTGAAAAAAACACCATACTTGGCACTTGCAAAATGACAGCAAATAGATTTAGAAGTTTTGGGCTAAGTTATCAGATGATGTAAACTGGCGCAACTCCACTGGAGCCTATGGAGGGGTGCCAGCTTACATCAGTGGAGAATTTGGCCCTTTAAAAAAAATTAGCTGCAATTCCTATCTCAGATTTTCCATTCTTCATCTCTTGGTGAAGGAAAAAAAAAACCACAACGCTTTTACACTTTATAGTGAATTTGCTGAAAAATGCCATGGGTGTTTGCAAGCAGTTGTATCTGCAGGTTGTAAGCCATAGCTGGTAGAGCTGTGTGCCAGAGCTGGTGGAGCTGACGACTGTGTCTAACCTACAACGTAGGTGGTCCCCTCGTGCACGTATCCACCGTCTGGATGATTCCCAGGACAGGATTACGCTGGGAATAGCAGCAATGTACAGACTGTCTCGGCCATAATTTCCTGGCTGAGCTGACCGTGTTTTCATGCTTCCTTGTCCAGAAGCTTTGTCATTATCTGCTGCTCTCCGAGATAATAGCCAGTGTGGAAAATCCAGCCTGCTATCTCGTTGGAACAGAGAGGTGGGTAATTTTCTCCGTGGACAATCCGCAGATAGGATTGCTTGAGTTCAGACAGGATTGGCCGTTTCCTTGGGGGGTAGGTCTGTGTCTGGAGAATGAAATGTCCCAACTTCTTCGGTTCATTGAGTTAGTAGTTTTTTTTTCTTCTCTCGAGTAGCTTAAGTCTCTGGAAACCCTGTTTTTGGCTACTTTCAAGGCAGACTGGTTTGCTGTTTGGCAGGGGGGTGACCGAAGCTAGTGCTGGTGAAATTTGCTCGGTTCCTTTTGTCCTTTCATTGAAGAGTGGGGTGATTAGTCTGCTGCTCACAACGATCTTCTCAGCACTGCTCTTTGGCAGCTGACACCCTGTCTGGAAAGTTACTTTTTGGGTGGTGGTGGTGGAAAGGTGGCTTTGGCACGGTGTGTGCTTCTGCACTAGCAGATTCCCCATAATCGCAGCACGGAGGAGACAGCTTTGGGCTGAGTGGCTGGGAATACCCACGTCAGTTCTTTCTGCGGTGGCCTCGGCCTTTGGCAGTGGAAGCTGTGACACCCTGGAGACCTTGGAGGTTGTGAGGAAAGCTGGTGGTGGTGTGCACTGCTCTGGGTCTGACCCCATGTCGCTGCGGGGCAGGGATCAGTCATCGATCTCAAGATCCCACTTATGTGGGTTCTGGAGGTCATCTTCTGGCTGCTCCTCGGTATGTGTGGGTCTGTGGGAGGGAGGCAGCGAGGTGAGCGGGGCTGTGCAGTCATCACTGTACGGGTGACTCACATGGCTTCAACTTTTTTCGTATTCGGTCCAGAAAACGCCATTTTGGTGTTTCCCCAGTGCTTTGCTGAGCTAAGAGCTTGGATGAGGAAGAGGTGAGTCAAGCTCAAGCTGGAAGATAGAGAAGTGGTGCCAGATATTTGGGAAACTTGGCCAAGAGGTACATTAGATAAACAGCTGTCCTTCTGACCACAGCTTGCTCCCTTTGGAAGAAAAATTCAGGGCATTCTGCGTTCTCCGCTTTGCCCTTGAAATGCAAAGTAGCATGTCACCAAAGAGCGCTTTATAGATGCTCCATTTAGTCTGATGTTTTTGACTGTTTCCATGGACTTCTGCCTTCCTAACTTGTCTCACCTCCAGCTAAGCTTGTTGTATAACCCTTGAAAAAGGAGCAGTGCTTGAACAGCACTTGGAAGCTTTATCCGGGGAAAAGCTCACCAGCTGATGGGCTTTTAGCAGCACTACTCAGATCTATGTCCATGGAGTAGTCTTCCAGGAGAAAATTAACAACTCGTTTTGATTTTTAAAGTCTTCAATATGGTCCCAAGGATTCAAATCTGGTCTAAATCTGGAAGACAGCTCCTCTGGGAGCGGAGAAGTGCCAGGGGCCCGCAGGGACTGAGAGCGGCTGCTGGGGCTCTGGCCCCGGGGGGGGGAGAGGATGACAGAAAGGAATGGCTGCTGGGTGGGCCTGGGATGATCAAGGGGAAGAGAAAAAAAAAACAAAAGAAAAGAAATAAAGCTCTGGATCCTTAGCTTGATGTGTTTGGCAACATGTGAGTGCCTTGTGCTCATTAGCGTGCTGTCCTCACAGCAGCACAGCGAGCAGAGGAAGTGTTATGATTCCCATTTAACAGATGGGGACATGGGGCTGTGAAAATGCACAGGAAAGCCCGGGATGGAGCAGGCAGTTGAGCCTCTGGTCCCTGATTAGCAACCAAACGTTTGCTCCCTAGTGGCCGTCGATCTGTGGCCGTGCAAGGTCTTTGGAGAAGACGCCTATCGGCTGAGCTGGGTTTGTCCCCTGTGATGTGGGATTTGTTCCACAGCTCCTGTCCACCCTTTGCTGAGGAAATCCTCCCAAGCAGCAGTCAGTGTTTGAGCTTTAACATGCAATTGTTAAATTGACCAGTTGTCCTTGTCTGGAGCTGCAGCCACTTGCATTTGCAGCCTCAGAGGCTGACTTGGTCACTCCTGTGCCCTATGAAACAGTGAATGGCTGCTGGCGTTGGCAGCTGAGTGGCAGCCCTACGTGCTCCCTGCTTTCTGCCTGCGAGTGCCATGCTGTTGGCATCCTCATCCTCGTTGCTCTTTGTTACTGGTCTCACCTGAGCTCCCAGCAGGGTCCCGTGGGTGCTGTGGACTGGCACCTGGCCCACGCGGCGTAGTGATGTTTGTCCGACATCCAAGGGATGGGACAGAGGTGGGCAGGAATTAATATGTCAGGGAGGCTCTTGGCCTGCCTTCAGATTGTCCAAATTCTCATCAGGAATCCAAATCGCAGATTCGATTAATTTATAGCAGGTATCTGAAATATTCTAACAAAATTTGTGGGATAATTTGATGAGAAAAGGCGTGCTTTCTTGCCAAGTCTTTTGTGACTCCCTCTTCAAATGTGGGTAAAGTGTCTTAACCCTTTTGTAGCTCGGGTTCCCAGTCTGAATGCAAAGATTTTAATCCTTTGCTCCATCCTGTTTCCTTTTCCTTTGTTGTTGGATGCTAATTTGTTAGGCTGAGGTCTGTCCCTTGTCATACAGTACCCTGTACTCTGGCCTAAAATAACACTTCAGTACTTTATTCTTAGTTCTGCGGTGTTTTTTCTGTGACGCTGGGACGATCACTTACCCGCTCAGAGCTTCGATTTTCCTATCTGCAAAGCAGAGATAATGCCAGCCTCCCGGAGCCGTGAGCGATGCCTGCGACGTGCAGGCCTTGGATGGAAGGTGCCACCTACGTGCGGAGCCTCTCATTCTGCCCTCTAAATGTGCCTGCGATAGCCATTAACAAGCACAAGCTGCTCTGCAATCGCGGCTGTCCCTTGTGAATGTGGGCACCTGTAATAGATCTGCTCTAACCGGCAGGGTCTGTGCAGGGTAGGACAACCTGCTGAATGTCTTGCAGTGATGAACAGTGGCGTTTTTCTTTTCAACACTCAGATGGCACTGTTTTCTGCTATGGTTGCATTAAGATAAGATGGGTTTTGTTTGGATTTCTGCTTTTTCACCCCCCATTCTCCCCCAGCATTGTTCAAACTGGACAAAGGGTTCTTTGTAGGCATGTTAGCAGTAGCTCCTTTCTGTTAAAGACAAGAGCAGTTACTTACCAAGCAGTTGATGGGAGCCAGTAACCCTATCCATGGCAGTGCAATGAAATGATATAGTTACTGTTCTGAAGTAATCGATTAAGTGACTGATTAAATTATATTGCATATTATAATATATGTCATGTATGCTATAACTTAGATTAACTCTAAATTGTATTTATGTCTACAAAACATAGGTGTGATGGCTGGGTTCAATATGAGTGGAGATCTCCAGAAGCCTGCTACCAACATCCCCCTAGGGTCTCTGGCTGCTATTGGCACCTCGTAAGTAATAGATTGGGGAGAATTTACTGTCTAGAGCCTGCCCTGGATGTGACCAACCCATTTTGTACTCCCATCAACCTTTTATTACTCAGCCATCTGGAAAATTAAAGTCTGGCTCTCATTCAAATCCTCATCCATTACCACCACCTACTCCGGGTGGGTTGGAGAGGAGATTCGTTAATGTGGATACAGTCAGTCCTTCCTCATTCTTCAGCCTTCCTCAGCTGGACGGGATGTGTGTTGGTGCTAGAGCAGTTGTGCTGCCGCAGCCCGGCTGTTCCCAAGCAGCATGCAAAGTGCTGCAAGGCTTGGAGCACGTGGTTTTGTCACTTCTCGCGGCTGGTCTCAAAGCGCTCTTGTTGCAAAAGAGGAAAATGCAGTTGTTATTATTGGAGAAAACAGTACCAAGGGAGATAAAATGACCTGCCTGCCTGCAAGGCCAGGGCAGCACAGGTGCCCTGCATCCCTGGGCAGAGCAGTCCCCCTGGGAAATGCTGTTTTCCAGAAGTAGTAGAATGTTATGTGTTTAAAATAACTGGTAAGTTCCTGCCTGCTTTCATAGCCAACTAAAGTACTTCTGGAAATATTGCATATATTTGCATACCCAGGTTCAGACAGAAAAGAGGGACCTTCTGAATTTAGTGGGATTCTTGCTGAAACTGGTGCTCATTTTCTTTTGAGTCAGGGGATTCACATCTCTGCTGTCCGGACTTTGCAGACAGCCTAGCTTATCCCTCTGACCGAGTGCTGGAAAAGCCAGAGATACCGAGGAGGATCATGGCTGAGGTAGTAAATTTGACACGTTCAACACTGCTGCCAGATGAGGGGACCTGCATACGGGCAGGATGGGGTTATTCCCAGTGTGCACATCAAGAGTGCAGGTGTCCTCACCTCAGGGTACCGTGCCATCACTCTGTGGCTCTCCCCACTGCGCTGCAGTGGGCAAGTGGTATGTGTGGGTGTTACACCGAGCCTCAAGGCTGCTGTGCAGGAGCAGACAGGACAGGGTGACTGAAGACCCAGTTTACAGGTTCTTGGCCTTCTTCTGGCTCTGCTGGTGGGCACAGTTCTCAATGGTCATGTCTGGTTGGTGAAAATAGTTTGTTTTTGTTGCTTGCAGGTGGTTTCTGTACATGGTCTTTGTTTTCTTGCTGGGAGCCATTTGCACCCGTCAGTCCCTCCGCTACGACTTCATGATAGCAGAGAAGGTAACTTGTTCAAAGGACTTGGCGTGGTGTTATATAATGGGGCTTTCAGATTTCCTTTGGCATTGTTGAACTCTTGAACTTCTCCCAAATCCTGAGCAATTTGGGTGCCCATCTCTCATTGATATTCGGGGGATTTTCCCATTGCAAATCCCAGTGTACAATTGATTTGAATAGCCTTGCATTCACCAGCATATCCAATAGTGCTGAATCTTGGCGTAATCACCCGGCAATAGCTTGAAGAGCTAAAATATGCTAATGTTGTCCAGTGATAAATGCTGTATCTTATTCAGTGTATCCTTTCTCATTGGTGAAAGCTCAGACCAAATTGAAATCTCTAAAGAGCCACGCTGCTTATCTTTACTAAGTCAAGCGAAGCTTACGTTTTCATATCGAGCGGACTGTAATTGCAGTGTGAGCAGTAACATTATTGAACTTGAGACGTTCCACGTTGGTGTATATAAATGAAGGAGGGTTGTAGTGTTACAGGCAATAAACGTTACCATTACAGGCCTTTGAAAAGAGAGCAAAGATTTTTGTGTGTTGCTGTCTTACTTTAAATAGGATATGTAAGTGCTAATTTTACAATATTCAGCATTATACAAAATCATGGCCTTACAATATATAACTGTTTTCCTAATTAATTGGAGATGTTTTCTGTTAATTTTATTTATAATATGATTTTAATCTAGAATGTCAGTTTGAGACTCGGACTTCATTTTCTCTCGAAGTAATTGTAGCCCTAGACTTCCTCCAGTCCCCAAAATAAGCTCCAGGTTATTGGTGGGGCTCTTATGACTTCCTGCTAAGGTAAAAAAAAAAATCTGTTTCAGGGAACAAAAAGAATGAGTCTGTGTTCTTTAAGGCAACGCCTTTGTTATGTAAATGAGACAGAGTTAATGGATGAAAAGTACAGTAATGAGATGGTACTTATAACTGAACCAGCTGAAGAGAGAGATTTTTGAAGCTATGTTTTAAGTTCAAAACCCTCTGAAGGGAAAAAAATGAAAAATCTCTCAGTAAGTGAATCTGGAGTTATTTAGTTACGTTAAATAACAAACAACAAAAAAGCAAAATCAGTTTTCTCTTCCCTTTTTATGGTACAATCCATATACTCATGTGGTTTCTTTATTATAAGTTGCTTTATATTTTAATGACTTTGTGTGGACAGAGAGAAGAAGAGGTCATTCATTATACATTGAACATGCAAACTCCCCGTTTTCATCAGTCACAGGTGAACGAGTGTTTAGTTGCTTTTCTGCCTCACAATACTTGTTTGGCTTTTTAAACACAGAAGTGAGATTCAGTAATTTCCCTTCTTAATGAGCCAGAAGTGCCAATTTCTTACGAAGTATTCATACTCTCTGTGCTTAAAACCAACAGCAAAACCTTTCATCAGCCTCAGTGAAAGGGACTCTTCCCCTCTAACCCTGATTTGAATGTCAAGTAGTACATTTAAATGCAAGCTTTTTTGGCAGCTAAACTAATATATGATGTATGGCACAACTGATTGTTTCTGTCGAGTATTTTTCAAACCAGGCCTGTACTGTAGGAGAGGGAAGGGAAGTTCTGCTCGTAAGACTCCCACGTCCAGGGTCTGTCCATTTGTCTGATGTAAGCTGATACCTGCTAATCTTTCCCTCAAGTTTGTTCTGCCCCACAAGATAAAATTCCCAAGGCAAGTGGATTTTCATGGTGAAAAGAAGTGTGTATTTGAGTGGCAGGAGACTGGTACGGTTCTGAAACACGACATTAATTTTACATGCCTTCCCTGAGCAGCAAGTGTTTTCTGTCTCTTTACCCAGTCTCCTTTTTGCCGCATGCTGATTTCATAGATAAGAAAAAGGCAGATGTATCTTCAATCATCTTTAGACATGTAAATTTGTGTAATTGCTGCTAATAAAGCATATGCCACCTGACTTCAACAGCAGCAGAAGCTCAGAGGATGCAGAAAATGGCAGCAGGTCCATTTAGATGTTATTTTCCGTGAGGAGAAGGGCAGGAGTGGAGGTCATGAAGTGAGTGAAGGTTGAAGGGCCTGCACCGGGTGCTGTTCCCTGGCACCGTGTCAAGTGCACCTCCACCTGTGCTTGCAGCAGTTGACACTGGGGACCCACGCAGGGGTACACCAGTCCTTGCTCCTGTTTGACAGACCCTGAGAGCATTTTGTGTCCCCAGAGGGAGAAAAGGGATGCTTTCAACTCCATCTGAACTTGGCATTTCCCCTCCAGCTTGCTTCTCCCTGCAGTCTGGTGAAGACTGATGTCAGCTCAGGGCCCCCCCAGGAGATGGCTGCACCCCCTCCCATCCCTGCCATCCCTCTGCTTGTGTGACATTTGTAGGAACTTGCTACGCTCAGACCTGTGTCAGACTGAGCTGAGATTAAGGAGCGTGTTCAAAAATCGTTTGGAAACATCTGGCAAACATGGTGAAAACAAGTCTTCCCATGGAAAAATGAGCTAAAAGCCTGTTATTAGCAAACCAAGAGAAAAACCCTTAAGTCTCTGTATAGACAACTTGTATTTTGGCCTGTAGAAGTTGCCCGTAACTACAGGGTTCACGAGGACCTCCCTTTGCTCTCCTTGAGAAAGGTCAGAGCTATCAGGCTTCAGCTGAACTTTGCAGAGTCTGTGGGTGCTGGTGGCCATGCCCGGCTCACAGCTTGCTGCTGCTGCAGCCCCACCAGGTTTCCACGCCTGCAGGAGGTGCTACGCGGTCACACTGGCAGCTCGAGGGGATGCTCACTACAAACTGGTAATAAAACCAGCCTTGGAGCACTGTGGCTTTAAAGAGTTTGAAGTTTCGCATTGGCTGAAGGAAATTCTTTACTCGTTTGAAGACAGGAAAATAAGGTCATTGTATTATATCCCTTGGAGCATATTTTTTTTGAGATGCCATTTGTTTAAGTGGCAAGTTTGATTTGGTTTTACTGCAGATTTTCTTTCAGGATTGGTTTTCCCCTCTGGGACGCAGGGGTTTGTCTTCCTGTTTTGGATGGTTGGAAGCCTGGGTAGCTTTTCCTGTACGATGTGCTCTGTATATAAGTGATCTCTCCTGAAATAAACTCACTTCCAGTTACTTAAGTGGAATCTAATAGCTGCTGCTTTGCTGCAATTGCTCCAAGTGACAAAGAATTTCTTGGATATGAGCTTGTCAAATGGCTCTGTTGGTACAGGATGTTCGGTATTAAATTACTTCTATGGGGTAATTTTCCCGTATTAATTGCTTGTACATTATACCACAGACCGGTTAAATTGCTGCTTTCCCAGGCTCAGTTCATTTTGCAATGTTACAAAATGCAGGGGGTTTCTGAGTATATATGTGTTTAAAATCACTCGCAGGTCTTCGAAGAATGAAGTAATCAACTTTGCATCCTCTCTGCTTCCTCCAGGTATCCTTGGTGGGTTTCTTGTTTTTGCTAGGGCTGTACATCTCGTCCCTGGCCTCCTGCATGGGAGGGCTCTACGGAGCACCCAGAATCCTGCAGTGCATCGCCCAGGAGAACGTGGTCCCCATGCTCGCCTTTCTTGGACACGGGGTTAGTGATCCTTTCTCTGAAATTACTGTCAAAACCTAACCTGAGGGAAACTGTTGATATAAGGAGGCAGTATTTCTGTGCGTCTGTGGGGCAGGATGAGATCTGTGCACCACATCTCAGCCATGCCCTGCCCCAGAGCTGTCAGTCCTGTCGCCGTGCCAGGACAGCCCTTCCTGGGCTGTGGGACCTCCTCCTTTTGGTCCTTTTCTTTTGAGATGTCTCCAGGAAAACAGCCACTTATGGTACAACTTTGCCTGTGATTTGTTTTTGCAAACACCTGATCTAAGCCCATGCTGATCGTAATTGTGACCAAGGTACTTAGCTCTTCCGTGCCCTCCCTTTCAGGGCAGAGGCCTGAAGCTTTTGTCTAACCGCTCTGGTCAGATGGATGCTAGCTGCCTCTTTATCTTTTTGTTCTTTTCTTCTTCTTTCCTTCACTTTCTCTTTGAAATCTTCCTACCTTCTTTGGTGACCTCAGAGCTGAGTACATCGCTAGTCCCAGTGCAGTGGATTCAGTTTGTGCACGCTGGAGAAGAGGACACTTCTTTACAGGGTGAGGTGTCTTTTGGGCTCCATAAAAATAATAAAAAGAGAGTAGATTTAAAAGGTTAATTTAGGGGGCTGCTAAGCTTTAGATATACTTCAAAACAAAGCCTTGCTTTGAATATGACAAGAGGCTTTTTCCTTGTCCCAGTCACTAATCCTCATTCACATGAGTTGTTCCCCTGAGAACAGTCAAAGTCCCAGTCACTAAGGATTGTGTAGTCTTGGGCTATACGTTTAGAACAAAGTATTTCTTATGGACTTCCCTTTTTCTAAACAGGGAGAAAAAAAATTCATTGCTCTAAATAACCTGCAGCATCTAACTGTCTGTACTGAGCAGCTGGGAATATCTTAAGATGTTATACTCCTTCAGAGCAGCTTATAAATACAGGAGAATATTTCACAATAGTAATATTTAAGATTGTTTTATAAGTATAATTATCTCCTCTGTCATTTTGTATTTCTCAAAGCAATTCTTGAAAATTAAAGTCAAGATAATAGTAATAAATATAGGAGAATCAGGAATGGTAACAACAGCAAAAACTTCCAGCGACTGAGGATAGTTGTCAGGCACTCCCAGAACAGACTGTTCTGCATGTGGCAACACTTGCCAAATTGTCAGCAATTTAGCCCTAGGACTGCAAAATTGATTCCCTTTCTTCTCTGGTTTTCTGTCTTTCTGTAATATTTTCTCCTCTGAACTCTGTCTAGGCAGAGTGCCACAGTGGAAGTGCTCAAAAAGAGGTGAGACGTTAAAGGCAGATCACTTTACCCGTTCCTTCTCTCTGCCACCTTGAAAATTGTCTAGATTTGGTTCATGGAGAGTGAATAAATGTAATTTGCCCTTAACAATCTGTTCCACATCAGTTCTTCTTTTCCATGGTTTAGGAAAGTGTTGTAGTCAACATAACCCCAGCTAATGTGAAGGACACTATTGTTTTCTGTAGTGTTAAACCTAAGCCAGAGGCATCCTGAGATCGTACCATCTGTTCCCTATCTCGCTAAGTCTTTCTAATACCTAAGATGTTTTCTGAGAACCGTGTTCACTTATCCCTGAGACATATTTCTCATTTCATTGTGAAAAGGCGTAAGGTCCAGAACCGGTCCCCTTTTCTATTAATAAGTGTGGAGGAAATAGAAATAGTTTCCATTTGAGCTGTGTGTTTATTGGAGAAGCACATGCAGTAAATGAAAACGTAGAATGGAAAATGTTCCCTGTCTCGTGCTGGTGTTGGTGTGAGGGTGCTGTAAGAGCACCTTCCCAGCACGTTGCTGAAGTGCATCCCTCAGCTGCCACACTGCTGGCAGAACTCCGTGTTGTGCCAAGAGAACTTAAAGCATTTCCTTTTGATCCTTTTCAGAACCGAAGCTTGTTCTTAAGGGACATTGCCATGGTTTCAATTTCTACCTGTCTTTAGAAAGTACTTGGAGGTGAGGAGTACGGGACAAACCCTGATCCCAAAAGGGCCTTGGCAGGGGCTCTGATGGACACTTAGCATCGTTTCGTCTGACTCTCTAGCAATGACTGAGAAAGGGCATATTAGACCTAGGGTTAAAATTTGTGAGCTTAGTCCCCCTGAATGTGCTTTGCTTTGTCTCTCTCTCTCTCATTGTCTCCCTACCCTAACCCTACCCCAAAGGAGAAGAACAAGCTGTGTTTCTCCTGGTTGCCTGCCTTTCTGACTGATGCCTGGCATTGCTGGTGCCCCCAGTGTCCTTTAGCTGCTAAACCTTTCTGCTGCTTTCCTCCTGGTACTGGGCTGATGCAGCTTTGGTAGAAGGAAGGAGGAGATGCCAAGTACAGTCCCAGCAGATCATGGATTTAGCTCAGCCTTGAGTCAGGGCAGGGCCTGAAGCTACTGATAAAAAATGGCACAAAAATTAGAAATGAACAGTTAACTCTAATTAACACGTTTTGTTGCCATAACACAGCCCAGACTTCCCATAGGCCCCACATGTCTCTCTGAAGGTTCATTGCTGCTTTAATGACATACTCTGAGATACAGAGTGAGACTTGATGAATTTTTCCAAGACAAAAATTGAGTGAGGATCAGAGGTGAGGTGGGAACTCAGCAGCTTTTGGCTTCCAGTCTGTTCTTTAATTTATTAAGCCAATGGGCCTCTGCTTGTGTGCATGGGGGTGTGTATTTCATGACTATGCATGTACCTGCAGACTGTCAGGGTAACCATTCTTTACAGCTGAGCCACCAGGGACCCTCACGGCAAAGCTCACGAGTATTAATTTAAATATGTTTCTTTTATTTATGTAATAGAAAGGACCCAACAGGACTCCAGTGGCTGCAATTTGCTTAACAAGTCTCATTACCATGGCTTTTGTCTTCATTGGGCAAGTGAACGTTCTTGCTCCGATAGTGACCATCAACTTCATGTTGACATATATTGCTGTTGACTATTCCTATTTCTCAATCTCTTTGTGCTACGATGATCAGCAAAAAGCTGGCAAGACACAAGTGGAAAACGCTAAGCCTCACTCTTCCCAGCCTTTGATTTTCAACAAGACCTCCAGCCACGCATCAGATGGAGTAATTCAAAGCAGATCGAATGGCACCTTGCTGGAATTCACAAAAGACATGGACCAGCTTTTTAAACCATTTCGTAACGAGCCAAGTGCTAGCAAAAAAGGAGCTGAGAGTTTAACCCAAAAGGTCAAACAGAAAAAGGTGAAGAAGCCAGCCAAGCAAACGTTACAAGACAGCTTTCTTCTGGATCTCGATCACGATGCTCCTCCAGCTCAGCATGGCTGGGATGAGACTGCAGAGCCCCACCACGAAAGCTGGCAGGACCTCACTGAGCAGGGCCACCAGCTGGAGGTGGGTCCGTACTGGTCGCCTGCTACAGACACCCAGGGGACACCTGAGCTGCTGGAGCAGGGGGAGCAGCTCCACAGCCAGGCGCTGGCGCTCTGCAGCCAGAAGGTGGAAGGTGAGTGTGTAGAAGATGGGCATCTTCATGCTCGCAGGGAATTATCTACAATCTTAGTCCTCCTGGTGCTTTGCTGGAGGCAGGCGAGAAACTAGCTTTATACGGGGCTGTCATTCAGTGATTCATAGCAATAATATCTTTTATTACAGGTGAGGGTAGAGTTCATCATAATGAATCACAGGAGAAGTTCCAATGTAATTTCCCGTGGAAGATTAATCACAGGAAAGCAGGCAGGACTGTATTTAGTGTAGGGCTGTTTACTGCATACTCATTATTCTACAAATGCAATCTTAACACTGTACATTAAAAACATTTTGAGTGTTATCTTGGGCCTTATTTCACCATGATGTGGAGTAGGAGGGATGGAGCCTTGGGAGACTAAATCTCTGGCTGTGGAAATGAGATGATCCCTATGCTGCAGGTGGAGGCTGTAATTTGTCATCCACAGCTAGGAATCTGAATTTATTTCATTGGCAATATGGGTGTTTTGCCACAGAGGTAGTTGTCTCAGATCTGTAGTCTTCTATCAACATTAGTCAATTAAGCTTCATAAACCCATGTGGGGGAGAAAAGAATTGTTTCTCTTCTTTTACAAACATGGAAACTGCCTCAGTTTCAATCACAGGCAATGACTTATGTGAGGCCTAAAGATAGACTCAGTACCAAAGTTGTAAATTTTTTTTTTCTTGATCACCTTTTCTGCTTTCATTTTAGAAATTTTGGTTAAACTGTGCCATGCCCAACTGTCAGCTAGAATTTCTGGTTTGGTTTTTGGCAAAGTAGAAAGAGACCAATGCTTCAGCTCATTTTTAACATATTTTTTTTCTTTTTCTCCTTTAGAATCATCTGTAAGGCAACAAAATCTAGAACTGGGAATTCAGCAAATTCCAGAATCATTCTACTCCCGATTCTGCAATCACTGGGTTTCCTTTGCTGGTGTAAGTAATTTTCTTTTTATTTTGAGCACTGGTTTGTGACTGCCGAAAATGGAAGGAAATTCATCACTTAGTGTAAATACACTCTAGTACTTTCAGATGGCTTTTGTTTCTGGTATCCTAGGAGGTCACCTGAACTAAATACTTAAGAGACCATAGGCCCAGTGGTTCAATTTAAGAGAAAGGTAGATGACATTATTTAAAACAGCAACAGCAATAAATAAACAAACTCCAACATCTTAGGACTTTTCTAGAATTAAACATACATGGCTCGTTGGGAAAAAATCACCGTGTCCCTCTTTTCACTGTGAATCAAACAGCCTGCTTTTTCTTGCCATGGAATGGACTGAGACATCAGCTTCAAAGATGTGTTATTTTTATATATGAAACAGTTTCTGCAAGCTCGGGGTGGGGTTTCATTAGCACTGAACTCCTGATCAGAGCAGCCTGGCTGTGAAATTCCACATTTTGAGGGAGGAAAGCAGAGCATTCCTCCAGCATGTTACTTTAAAGAATAAATAACTTTTAAATAGCTTGTTCCTTAAGCCACTGAAGAGTTTAAGACATTTAAATTCTTCTTGGGAAGATGGATTAATGGGCAGATGACAGGAAAAGGGTCAGATATGGATAATGAGTGAACCATCTGGCTTTGCTGCATGGATTGGGATTTAATAGCTGTACGTAAAACATAACAAACACCCTTGAATAACATACTGAACCCTTCTAATTTAATCCTCAGATAGAGTTTGACACCTACTTTTCAAATTTGCTGCTCTGGCTGCCAGCAGCCAACTACTGGAGAAAGGTCTTGCCAGACCGTGGCGCGGTGGGTGGGATGGATGCTGGAGGCTCCTCTCTAGTGATGACGTCTCTAGGAGGTTGCAAGCTAATGCTCTCTCTGGGCTCAGTAACTAACGGGGCCCCCGAGTGCTTGTCATCGTAGGGTTCGGAGTGGTCAGCTCTGCCTTCGTGGGGGAATTGGCGTAAAGAGATGACTGATGTGCTCATTAAAGCAGATTTGGTTTTCTGTCAATAGTCAGACTTGGGATGACTTTGCAACAGAGCTGAGGAGGGATCAACAGTGCAAAATAAAATCGCAGAAGAAAAATCAGATACACTTTTTCATCCAGGCTCCTTTCCCCTCTGCCTTGTCTTCAGGCTTCACCAGCCACGTCAGCCGTGACTGCTTTAGCTCTTACACGTTGTCCCTTGTCTGTGCCTAGCCTGATCTGTGAAGATGCTGCTTCTGCCCCTACTCGTATGCCCCTTGAGCTACTTCTAACCCTGCAAGCTGGTGAGGCTCCAGATACAGCTTCATGCTCCCAAATAATGACCCATTTGGCTGATGCGGCTGGGAGCTCCCCGTGGACTAGCTAACACTTCCATGACCTACAGCTGGTGTATGTTGGAGTAGCTCAAGCAAAAACTGCCTCTAAGACCTGAGGCAGCTCACTAAAAGCTACCTGCATGCTGCTGAAGGTGACAGTGCAAGCCTGTGCTGTCCCTTGTTTATGACTGAGACCAAATGAGGCTCCGTATAGCACAGGGAACTCCTTGCAGAGAAACCTCAGCCATGCCATACCCAAATCTTTTCTGGTAACGCTAGATAGAAATACTTTATGTGTGGCCAAAAGCCACTTGCCACAGAGCACTCTGGAGGCAGGAGATGACGTGGTTCCCCCAGGGACCTGCACCACAGTCCTCAGCTGCTGATGCCCAGGAAGGTCCATCCACCCATGTGGTTGTGGCTGCTGTCGTTCCTCCCATGGGCAGGGTGCGGGCTGTGCAGTAGATCTCGCGCAAGGAGAACCTTGGCTCTGTCCCCATCATGGGGCGTTATTAAGAGGCAGACACCTCAACAGAAACACTCATCAGGGTAAAGCTGAGTGTCTGCGTCCCAGGTCTAGACAGTGCACAGCTCTTACACAGCACTCCCGAGAGGGCCTAAGAAAGATGGAGGTGCAGAGAAGCCATCAAAGCACTGGTTTTACATGAATTTGAAACACAAGGTTCAGCGTTTCTAGCACTAAATAAATAAAAATGCAGTTACTGATGCTCTCATAACAGCTTGAGAACCCCAGTACTGCCTCACTTATTAACGAGGTTTTATTGGAGTTGCAAACCATGCTCAGATTGCAAGATTCAAGAATAAATTGCTGAAACCATGTGAAGCTGCGTGTGAAGGTGGGTATTCCTCCTCGGGCACGTGCCGCCAGCTCTCCCATGCGCCAGAGCAAAAGATGATCAGAGCTTCTCTGGATTATGCAGAACAGCAGTCAGATTGACAGCAGTATACCACCTTGCTCTGGAGCAGCCCTAAACCTTGTCTTTTCAACAGGCAATCGTGTCCCTCATCATAATGTTTGTCATTCAGTGGATCTACACCCTTGTCAGCCTGGGAGCAGCAGTTATTCTGTATTTCTACATTGGCCAAGTGAGTCCAGGACTCCCCCTGGGTGGGTAATTTTTTTCTGTGTTATTAAATCTGCTTAAAAATTCATTAAGCTTTAATTTAACTTAATTATGAATTTTGATGCTTGTGTTTAATATGCAGGTGGCACAGTGAGTGATGAGATTTAATTTCTTTGGTAGTTTCAATGCATTTTATGTCTGGCTCTTTAATATTTGATTCCAACTGTAACTAGCATTAGCTTGATAGTTTGCACATTGTGCTTGCTTTTCGGCTGTACTGTACTTTAAATGGCAAAAGCAGATATTGAGACTTAACAGGGATGGCAGATTGCAAAAGTATCGCGGCAATGAGAACAATCTGTTGTAAAAAATCTGTTATAAATACATTTTAATAAATTTAATTAACCGGTCTAAAACCACCTGAGAAAACTTTAACGAAAACGGGAATTATGACAAGTATCTCATTAAATCTCAGCATTCATAACTGCAAAACAAGAGAGCCTTTTGATTCCAGATCTAAACAGGCTGAATATGTTAGGAACGTAATCTGGGAAAATACTCTTAGGCAAAGGGCTTTAAAAAGGTCTGTGCATGTGATGGGCTTAAACAAGTTCAAAATTAAATATTGAAGCACATTGAAAAAGCAGCTCATAATTGCGTACCCCTTGGCACGGAGGCAGGAGAGGTTTGCGTTGGTCTGCTTCTGAAGGGAGAGGGTGATAAACACACAGTAGGTGCCTGCTTACGTCCATATGCATACATATGTATGTAGGTGTATAATGCACACGTACCTGCATGCATGGATGTGCAATGTTTTGTTCGGCACCTGTGAAAACCTAGATGAGAGAAGTCAAAAGAACCTGAGTTTGTGTCTTTTAAACAACGCAGAGGTAGCCACCCGTGTTTATTTAGATAAAAGGTCATTAGGCATTAGGGAAGTAGATAACAGATTTCAGAAACCCATGCTGTGAGAAAACAAAAATGGGTTGTCATTCAGGAGCTATCAATGTATCACTCACCAATCTTTCTACTACAACTGATTTCTTTTTTATTTATCTGTATGGGATGGTGGAAAAGAGTTGCTGTGAGCAATCTGAGTTAGCGTAAGATGTCCCTGCTCTTGGCAGGGGAGTTGGACCAGACGATCCTTACAAGTCCCTTCCACAACCCACACTGTTCTGTGACTCTGTGAATTAGTTCTTCCTACTTGCCATTTTGTATCTTTTGAAATACGTAAGTTTTATTTTAACAACCTTTTTGTACTGCCCCTAAATACTAAACAAAACACAAATAGTGTCTGCAGGCCTTGGGGTTTTCTTTGCCTTTGCTTACTCACTGTTATATCTTTGTTATTTTCTTTTGAAATATTTCCAAAAATGACTTTAAAAAGAATTTCTCAGTGTGTGGAAGATTATGGAAGGTGATTTGAGAAATGACAAAATTAAACATTTTTGTCTTGGTTTGTTTTGCACATGCGTTCCCATGCATACTGTAGAACAGCACATGGCAAAGAAGTTAAAAATGAACATGCAAACTTCAGCCTGATTTTTATTTGGTTGTGAGTGAAAATTATTTTTGCAGTCACACCACATCAAATGACCCATTTTGTTCTTCAAAAGACTGCATGACCATTCTCTACAGAGAAGTTGTGAGACACTGTCTTGAGAGATGCTCTGAAGTAAGGACTAGATGAAAACCTCAGGAGCAGTGGCTCTGCCACAGGAATGCTCCATGATTTTGATGGGTCCCTCCTCCTCCCTCTTTCCCTCCAACAGCCTAAAAAAAAAAATCCAGCAGTTGTTGCTGGGTCTCTGCTCTCCTCTCTATCCCTCACCACAGACTTCGGGGGCTGCTTTTGCTGCACTTGTCTGCTCCTGCAGTTAGCCAGTGCAGGAAATTAACTCTACAAAGAAGTCCCAAAATAAACCTTGGTGTCTGTCTAATAAGTTAAACCAGCTCTCCGTGGGGACAGCCAAGAGGGAGCAGTGAGACCTTGGCCACCGTGGCTAGGGTCAGCTGAGCAGCTCTTTCAGTCTCCCCATCCCTGCAGTGGGAATGGTCTTTGCAGCCTAAGGAGAAGGTGCTGCAGCTGGTATCTTTGCTTTGGCCACCTATTTGCTGGTATTTTAACAAGCTGTCGGTCTGGGAAGGAATTGCTGTTCTCCATATGAACTTTGGGTTAGATTCTCGGCAATCATTTAAAAGCCACAGCGAGTGGGAAGACTCCAGAATTGTTCTCACAATTGCTAAATCTTTGTGTACTGAAAGCTAGTAACAAACATGTCAGTTTGGGATTTTATGCAAAAATTCAATGGTGAAATGCTGTTACGAGGGAATTAGCAACATACCGACTTTTCATGCCTCTTCTTTGTAGGAGCAGCAGCGAATTTCAGTTTGTTCAGCTGGATTAAGTCGGCTTTGATCACCTCATGCAGGTTGGTACCAGTCACTTGGCAGAGATCGAGGCGGTGCTCCTTGTTCCCACTAATGTGCATGGGAAGAGTTGACCTGCTCTTTACCTCAAGCAGTCTGTCTGGCCCTTCTTGGGGACCTCAAGTTCTTAGTTAAAGGCAAATAAGGCTGTTGGCTCCAGTTAGCCCAGTGCTGATGTATCCCAGTGGCTGAAGCTTTCTTGATCTTACTGTTCAAATCCCAAAGGTCTGTGCTCAACCTTGGAGGCTCAGCTTGAACTGAAAAACGTGGTAGTAAATGAGGAGTGGGAGACTCCAGCTCTTCCACCCGCGGCAGGTGGTGAACTGCTGTGGTGGTGGTGGAACAGGTACGCATCTGCCAGCTGGGCTGGAGTTTCAGAGGGGAAATTTGGGGGGAAGCAGCAATAGCTGCAGGGGCAAATAAACAAGTTCTTCAGTGAAGCAACCATTCAGTATCAAGTTTGTATGGGATTGCAGCAGAAAATATCTTGGTGTTTTCCTTCTCAGAAGGCCTCAGGGTTTTTGTCTGGTTGGATATTAACTGGTTTCGTTAATTTATTTTGATCCTATTAATTATTAATTCTGTCATGGTTGGGTTTCCCATGGGGGGTAATGACCATCCGTGCTGCTGTACAGAGCAGTGGGATTTGGGGTTCCTAATCTGTTTGTCTGTTTTTCTATTGCAGTGGGGGATCACTGTAGTAAAGACCGCATAACATAAGCTGCCAGGCATTAGGTGTGCAAATTTGGTGGCTTCTTTAAAATAAATGAAGGTCCAGGCACTTAGGCACGTTGGCACATGTGTATGCCTGCCTTGCAAGCTCCTGTCTCTGCCCACAGTCCCTATAATATGGCTACATGCCTTTTGTGGCAGAGGTGGCTCAGGAGAGTGGCCAGAGGTGATGGGACCTCTCTTAGATCGCCATGGAAGGTCCATGGCACGGCTCAGAACAGACATGTCAGGTCTCCTGCATCACCATCCATCACTGCCTATACCAGACCAGTGGATCTCCCCAAGTGTGTGGGGCTGCCCTGAAGACCCACCTGTCCTGCAAAGCTCTTTTGCTGTGAATAGCTTCGTTCACGCAGCTGTGGCTGCCTCTCATGGCAGTTGCATAAAGCTGCACACTTCTCTGTTAGCGGGATGAGAGCCCAAGGCAGACAAGCTACACAGAACAGGAGGAGCGAGGGGGTGTCAAGGGTGTGCACTATGCTTTGTGCGTGTCTCATTTGGAATAAGGGGTTGCCCCCTCCTTTCTCCCCCTCACTCACCATGTCTGCTGCACTCTTAACATGAGCCAAAGCCAGGGGTGAGGAGGAGAACAGGGCGCACGGGGCCGTGCTGGAAACGCTGCCAGAATTACTCATTGCACGGTGAGTCAGACCCCGCTGCTTTGTGTCCCAGGCATTTAGCTGTCCTGTTCCGCCTCGGTGTACAGCCGCATCCACTGCCTGTAATTTTGCCTTGTTGCAGCTATGATGATGGAGCAGTTTTTCCTCCCAGTTGTCCCTCGGCACTTTTCAAACCTGCCTGTTGTCAGATGCTTCCTGGGGGAGGCTGGTTGACTTCACGGACAGCTGCCATACGTGGCTGGGAGTAGGAAAGATGAAGCTAGCCCTTCTGGAGAGGCAGCCCTCGTGCTTCTCGTGGGCAGAGGTGTCACTGGTGCCGGGCGTTTTGTCCTGCAGGTTATCTGGCTGGCACAGGCCTCAGCGCTTTGATCAGTGCAATCGATGAGGAGAGGCTCCGCCAAGGAGGATGGAGTGAGGAACTGGCAGCAGCCCAAGATAGAGACTGATCTTACTTCTCCCTCCCCTAAGACTGCAATCTCTGAGCCAGCCAGCTTGGTAACCTCGTCCTTATGCCAGGGATCCTGCTCATGCTGGCACGGACACAGTTTTGGCTTTGCTTGGGGGCTGGGTGGGTTGTTTTGAAGCCCACCTTTGCTGCGCTGGAAGAAATTGCATTGAAATCACTTGCACGTTTTTCCTCAGCCACAATTTCTTGAAATCCAAGCAAGACATGTTAATGAATTTGAGGTAAAGAAGTCATTGCATTAGAGTGCAAGAGCACTGAAAGCAACCAAGGATCCTTGGCGCCTTAAAGAGGGCTGAGTCAGTGTTATAAGGTCCTCCAGTTTTGATTTGCAGGTGTGCAGTAATGTTTTCTTAAAGTTGGCCTCCAGGAAAAAGAAACTGCAGGAAAGTCTCCTCTTTTATTTAAAAGAGGAAAAGAGTTTCCAGCCTGGTCTCAAAAGTAATTGAAATGTACACGAAAGCTTAGGAAACTATAAGAAGGATATTTTTCATTAGCAATAGTTCGTGCTCCTTCTTTTCCTGCACCATCTGGAAACTGGCATAGCCGATGTTTGGAGCAATTCCAAAGAGGAAATGTATTTGCTAAGAAAATGTATATTTTCCAGTGTTTATGAGGGACGAGGTTGAAGTACAGTTTTTGCATGCCTTCTAGGAAAGTGACTGCAGATTAACTCTATGCCTTCCGAGGGCAATGCAGCCCCGTCTCCAAGCGCCCTGCCACGAGCACGTTTTTCCTTGGTCCAGCCGGGCGCGTGGCTGCTAACGGCAAGCAGCGGGTCATGCCTCTGCTTCTGTGTTTGCAGGAGAAGGCCATCTCCAAAGGAGCAGATCGTTGTGACACCGGCCTTTGCGACAGTTGGCATGGAGACCACGCAGCTCACCGAGGAGAACGCAGACTTTGCCTCTCGAGACCGCTATCACCAGTCCTCCCTTATCAGCAGAGAAGAGTTTGTGAATCAGTTTCAGTGAAGGGGGAGGACAGAAAAAACACCAAGCTGTCGTTTCTGAAAGGGCTGATAAGTGCTAGTCACTGCCACAGGGCCTTGTGAAATACTTGAATGTATAGGGAAAGGATGTGAATAGTTATTTACATATTCAAGGCTTGTTTGTTTATGCAAACTACAGCATGACCAGGTTTCAAATCTTATCCGAAATGGAGGGGGATAAAACCAACACGCAAATGAAAGGGCCGATCCAGTGAAGTGATGAGTTACTGAGAATGATATAATCCTTTTAAAGAATTCAATTATAAGCACTACTGAGCTCTGAATACTGTCGCTGCTGTAAAAGCTTACAACACCCGATTTCAGACGTCCTCTGGGGGAGCAGGGCAGCAGCGTGCATTGTATTTGCGAGCAGTGACCTCAGATGCAGGAGCCGAGTGCCCGGTCCCAGCTGTGCCACCGATGGATGCGACCTTCCAGGTCAATTCACTTCTCCTCCCAGCGTGAATTTGCCTGCTTGTGATACAGCAATTTTCTACCTCAGCGTTTCAATTACCAAGGTCTTAGAAAGTACTTTAAGGTGTTAGACAATAGGCCAGAACCAGTGGCAAGTGCAAGAGGATTATGAAATATATTCATAACTGGAATCGAACCTGCGCGTTTATATGCAGTAATGCAGTATAATGTACTCTTCTCTACTGTGAAACCACGAAGTGATGCCTTAGCATCTTTTCATAGTGTGGCTTCCCACATCCTTTATGAAACAAGAACCAAGACCTAAAATCAAAGCTATCTCCAAATAGAGCATCTCTTGGATAAAAGGAGAGATGATTCAGAAGTGCCTTAACAAAATGCATTTTGCTAATTCTGCTTCAAGCTCATCCTGTACTGAGCTTTATAGATGTATGCACCTAAGTAAAAGGAGGGGGAAATCACTGCCTCTCACTTCCTGTAATCTCTGATGATTTCAGCCATTAAATTATTTATTTCTTCTTCTGTGCAATAAAAACTTGAGACAGCAGAAACTCCTCTCTGTGCTAGCTGTGGGCACGTTCAGTGCCTCTGAATACCAAGGGCTGTTCAGGGCTGTGCCCCAGCGCTGGGGACACTCTGTCCCACTTTGTGGTCTCATCTGCTCTGGCTTTGGCTCTCCAGGTTTCTTAGAAAGGGGACCAAGGGAGACTTCCAGCTGAGATGAAGAAGAGAGCGATCCTGCAACACTGCAGAAAGCATATTCATTTTACTAGGTTGCAGGTATTTCATTAAATATCTGTAACCTTGTCTTTATTATGTCAATAGAAGCAAGCAGAAAATGGTGGCCAATGCTGAGCCACCTCACGTCATTTTCTGTTGGGAGTCGTCCTGTCAGGATTTCTTGCTGTCTTTTTGTGTTGGATTTCCAAACGGTGTGGATCTGCTGTTTAGATGTGCTGAAGCTTCCCCCAGGTCCGCTGGGGCCACCTGTGTGCTCAGGAGAGCCCTTCCCGTTCTCACAGCATCAGGACAGCTCTCTCAGTGCTGAATTAAGAGAAGAAATAAATAGCAAAGGCACAGGACTGAGTTTGGGGATGTCTGTGCTGGTACACGGTAGGCAGAATTACAGATTCTACCCTGAAGACAAATCTGAGAAACTTTGCTGGTGCTTTGCTCTTATCAGTTCAAAGCGTGGCAAGATAACAGTCAATTTTTATTGTCAGCTATTAAGATCAAATTAACTTATCTTTGACCTTGGCAGTTGCTGCTGTTGTGCAAGCTTTCAGACACTGCTTGGAGCTGATCCACCTCGCTGACAAGCCGCATCGTGCTGCGCTGTCTCCTGCTAGTGTTTGATACGCGACCGCAGCGCCAGGGCTGCGAGCCCTCGTGTTTTGCAGAGCCACCCCTGTGTGAGCACTGCGGGGTGCCTGCCCTCCCCAGCACGAGCTTGCCCAGCCCTGCAGTCTCAGGAGCACAGCTTAAACTCAAGGAAACCCCAGAGCCCAGCACGAAGTGATTAATGGGTAGAAATTCCCGCGTTAACCTCGTTAGCTCCCACACAATTTAGTTCCCTTCTTAAAGCCGGGCAGTACTTGGGAGACCTGGGGAGGGAAGAGAGCAGGTCCTGCGTCCACCAGACCCCACAGGGGAACTGTGCTGGGGAATGTGTGTGTGTCTGACACTGTGCTTCCTGCTCTTCCCCAAAACCAGCGATACAAACAGCTCCTCCCTTTGGCTACCAGGATTTTGGCCAGCCCTCTCAGGACAATGCCCGCAGCTTTGCTTGCGGCCCTGTGGATGCTCGAGGCACCTGCCACTATGTGTCTGCCAAACACCTTGTGTCTGGGTTTTCTGGGCTTTAGGCTCCACGTGCTGCTCCTGGAGAAGCTTTCCCCAAAGCATCCACCCCTTCTGGCATCGCCAGCGCGGCAGGTACCAGGTCCTGCGCCACGCTGTAAGGCCAGCACTTGGTCTCTTCCTCCCGTTGGGCCTGCAGGAGAGGAGCGTGTCGTGTGGGGCTGGTTTCCTCGCTGCCGCTGTGTGTTGTAAGTAGAGCAACTTTCCTTTTCAGTGCTCGAGAAGGGATGCGCTCATCTTTCTCAGGGCATTAGCTTTGACGTAGTTAACAGTGACGGTGGAGGGAAGGCGTGTTTCAGGAGCCACCACCTCTGAAGGGATGGGGACAATGGTGTTTGGAGCAGTCTGACCTGCTTCCTCACACATCCTGTGCTTTTGAAGAGCCTATGCCTGTCGAAAATCAAGCTTGTGCTTTATTTTCTTCCCAACCGCTGACTTAATCCTGACAAGGCCTGTGGTTTGGGGTACCCCGATCAACCTCAGAGCAACCGTATTTGGGGTTTCTGGCTGGTCCCCCCTCCTGTAACCCCACAGACTCGTCCACTTCTGAGGCTGGATGAGTTCAGACCCCACTGGCACGCAGGTCTTTGCGTATCAGGGAAGCTTTTCTAGGAGGAGAGAAAGACTAGTTGCATTGCAGATGCAGGGGTGCATTGTCAGAAATGTCTGTAGCTTTTGTTGCACTCTAAAGATGCATGAAATCAGGGATAGCAATTTGTCAGCTTAACATTTAGCGGTCGAAGGGAAGTAATGTGGGTGGGAATTCCCACTGTGAGTGGGAAGTGTTCCTTCTGCCCACCTGGGAGCGAAACTGTGGCTCTGGCTGCTGCAGCTTTAGTGAAGACTCAGCATCCCCGAAGGTCGGTTTGGGGCCCAGCTCTGAGCCTTATCTGTCCACTACAAGTTGCAGTTTGGTTAACGTCCTGATGAAAAGACCTTTCTATCTTTTTAGCTGTATGAGCTTTGTTATCATGTGCAATCTACTTTCCTTGGAGTTCATGGAATTGTTTTTAAGAAACGAGGATGTTTAGTGATGGGGCAGGGAGGGAGGACGTTTGTTTTTGAGAGATATGTGGATGTAAAAGGGCCTCTTTTTTTTTTTTAAGGCTTCAACTGTAGGTTGCTAGATCGAGTTTTGACAGGTTCATTTGCAGAAGATATAAGCACAGACGGTAGGATAAATATTTTATTATTTGCCTTGCAGTCTCGACTAGAAGCTCATGCTGTGTTTGTGATGCCACAACATTAACAAGTGTCCAGAAATCAGAATCTTCTGCCTCAAAACACTTGCAACACAAATAGGGTTGAGAATGGGCAGGAGGAAAGCCAAGTTTCATTGTGATATCAGCGTTAAACAACAGCTGCTTTGTATAAGTTGCCATCACCCCCTAAGGTCTGTCTGTGTCCCCCATCAGGAGTCTGCTCTGGGAAAGCCAAACCCCTTAAATCCAGAGCTTAACTCACATACATATTTCTTTTTTCTCCCCTCGTGGCTCTCTCTTGGTCAGCTTTGGGTTTCCTTGGATGTTCTTTGGTGTGTATGTTGGCCAAAAAGTCTCACAGCTGGGATGGTCGCTTGTTCCTAGCAGGTAACAGCGATCACAGGAGCAGCATGACAAAATGTGCTGAATAAAAGACAATTCTGTGCGTGGGCTAATGCAGGAACAGGCTCTCTGCGAGAGTGAGGCGGTGTGTTCTCACCCCTGCCTTTCTGGTTCAGGCAGGCACAGTTTTGCGCGGCATCATACCTACACCTGCAAGGCTGGACGAGATGTGCTGAATCACAGCAGCCAGCCTAGGGATGTCATTTAAATGAGGTTATTTGAATTACTGCCTTTGTCTGGTGAATTCTAGAAAGGGCAATTACTGCAATAAACGAGAGAAAATTAAAAGATTATAGTCAACCTGTAAATCTGGTAACTCCATATAAAACAGGACCACAGTGAACTTACATTCCTGACTTCACAGTGCTGAGACCTAGATCTGGTGTAATGGTATTTAAACCCGAGACAAGGCGAGACCTCTGGGTAAAAGCCCTAAAAGCTGTGGGTGAGAGGCTCTGGCAGCCAACTGCGGGCTGGAAACACAGAGCCCTAAAGCTGTGGGGTGTAACAAAAGCTCCTTCCCTTTCTGCCCCTCGTGGCTTTGGGATTTGCCCGGATTTGAGAGGTTTGTGAGCAGAAGCCTTGGTGCCGCTCGGCAGAGCCCGGTGGTACAGGAGTGCACCTGTAGCTTTATGGGATCCAAATGCTGCTCGTGAACCTTGGCAGCTGCAGCAGCTTCTTGGACTGCGGCAGTGCTGCTGTGCAGGGCTTTTGGAAGGGCTGGGTTGTTCTTGATGCGCTCCAAACCAGAGCTGGCTGAAATGGGTCCTGAAAGAAATAAATCAGAGGTTTAGAGTTGCTTCTCACCAGACAGATTGAAATGGCTGACTTTTTTTCCTTCTTTTCCAGAAAATATTGGGTTTATTTCCAACAATGGGATTCAAAAGGCAACATTTTGGATCCAGTGGCTTTATTTTGTTGTGCATTTTTCTGTGAGGGATGAAAAGAGAGCACAAGACCCGTATCCATCCTGACCTCCAAATGTCAAGTATCTGGAATGAGCTGCCTGCAAGGGAGGTACGAGGCAGGCATTTCTTGTAAAAATAAATCAATCAAACACCACTATCCCCAGAATTTCAAGAAAAATGTTCAGGTGCTAAGTGCCTTTTGGATGATTGGGATCCATTAACGGATGGCTTACAGCATTGAGAGGAGACGGCGAAGGTAATTAATTGCTTGGTTAGGAACTATCTGTCCACTTCGGAAACTCAGGACTTTTAATAACAAATTCCAGGAGTAGAAAATATTCACTTTGTACCTTAATTCATCATCAGCTTAAAACTTGTCTGAGGTTTATGAGCCTGGTCCAAGTTTTAGACAGATCTGGGCTGCGTTTCAAGCGAGCTGCAGGAGTTTCATGATGTTGGCTGGGGCTGTGAAGGGTTCCTATAGAACCGACGAGAAGTGACCAGTGAGCGTAATCCTTACGAGGTGTTATGGAGATGCCTCTTCTGTAGAAACTCCTGTGTTTTTTAGTGATTTCAGGCTGAAACAATGCAGAACCTGGTGAATTGGGCTGTGTGCCTCCAGCCCCTCAGACTGGAACGTGGAAATCAAGGTGAAACAAAAACAAACTGTTTTTCCTCCCCCAGAGCAGGGTGATGGGTGGGATTCAATTAATCAGCTTTTACTATCAATCATGTTTTATATAGTAATGTTACAGGCTTCCTGTGTTGCTGTTATTCTTTTTAAACTCTTTTTTGAGTTGAATGTGCTGCTTTTGGATGGAAGCATTGAGTGTATTTATACATAATTTGGGGAGACTTTTAGGTCACAGCTTCTTTCGGGAGGCATTGTTTGACATCAGGGTTTGCCTGGTCCTTCTGACTCCTGGGGAAATGAATACCATGCATTTAAATCTCCCATTACTGGGGAGCAGGATGCGGCCCTGCCACGAGTGCTGGTGCCATGTACAATGCCACGGGGACGCACAGCTTGGGGCCACGCGGGGAGAAGTGAATGAGCTCATTTGGTGAGCTGGACCTCAAAAATAGTGGAGCTCATCATGAGTTGGCTTCTTCGGTGTGAAGACATTCCTCATTGAAGCGGCAAAGGTAGGACTGAAGTGACATGGCAGGAAAAGGCGGTAGCTTGGCATTTACAGCCACGAGGCCTTGGCAAATTGGGCAGCTGGTGGGGGAAGGGATTGTGTTTGGGAAGTACGAAACAGCCTGGACATCGGCGCTTCCTTTCCAGGTGCCTGTGAATAACACGCTACTTGTGACTGGAGCCGCAACAGAGAGCGGGGATAGCTTTTTCTGTATGGTAAACGCTCGTTTAATGGTACCAGCTCCCATCACGGTGCTTTTGTCCCAGCCTGGGTGTTGTAGGCAGTGGCAGGGCATGGCGGGGGCCCTGCTGTGCACCGCAGGGACACCACGAGGTGGGGACATCCGATACCAACCCCGTCTTCCTCAAGGTTGTTCTTTCAGCGACGTTTATTTTGCATTCACGCGCTGCTGATTTTGTTCTCAACGTGCCTGTTGAGTAAAACAGTAGGAAGAATTTATTGAGACTTGTTGGAAGAGCATTCGATCCCGCGCTTCCTGCTTGCTGGATTTACAGCTTCAGAGGATGCAGAATGCTTATTGTTGTAGGAGTTGGTAACGGGGAGTCGTGCACTTCATGCGAAAAGATATCCCCCAGCTATTTGAGCTGCTGCTCTGCATTCCCTGGGCCTTCTCCCAAAGTAGCAAGCTACTTTACAGCTCCTCCTCACAGCAGCTTTAACTCCTGATGGCACATCGCTTCGCTGAGTGTGGGTATCTCCATCACACTGAGGAGGAAGCCTTTTTTTAGGCGACCCGTTCTGTAAGGTACGGGTGAGTCCCTTGGCGTAGGCTGCAGGACCCCAAGGATGTCCTGTGCAGACCACGCAGCTTGCTGGCAGCTGCCTGCAGCTTCTGGGTCGCTCAGGTGGCCCCAGCTGCCAGGGCTGGGATGTTGCCTTGCGTAATTAGAAGCGGGGTTGCGATATGCCGGTTCATTTCAGAGAAACCCATAGTAACGGGATGCCAAATCCCTGTGTCCGGGACTAACAAGCCCCTGACAAGCCCCTGTCATTCGCGTGCTTGTGTGGGCTCATCAGTGCCACCTTTTGGGTGGAAAGAGGCCTTCAGGAGAGTTTATGTTTGGTAGCCGGCTGCTTGCTTCTCTCTTGGTGAAGGGAGAAAGAGGGAGCAGGGGGTGCAGACCAAATCGGTGGTTGGTCCTGGATTCGGTGGGTTGTTGCTTGCCAGCCGAGTTCAGAGCACCAGATTCTGCTTGGCTGGGGGAAATTCAGCCTGAACCTGAAATATATAGCTCGGGGGGGAAAGCAAAGGGCGTGCAAGCATCCCAGGAGGGAGAGGCTGCCAAGGACGGGGTGCTGCTGGTGGGGATGGAGGGCTCGGTGGGGACACTGCGACCAGGCTCCTTGGGGCTGCCAGCAGCCAGGGCCGAGCCCCAGCTCCGCGGTGTTGTGCTCTCGCCGAACCAGGAGCGCGGGGCGAGGAAGGGGAATTTCAGAACAATAAAGGGAAATCCTTTGCCTCCCGTGCAGCCCAGCCTGGGAACTCACCCCCGCAAGAAGCCGCAGCCTCAGAAAGCCGCTGCCGGCCTGGAAAAGCCAGCGGCTTCGCTGTGGAACCAGTAAAAGCTTTCAAAGTTACTTGGCAGGGGCTCGTAGGCGCAGAGCCGGGAGGGGGCTGGAGCCTGGGGGCTGCCCGACGCCCCCCGGGCTCGGCTCGGAGCCGCTTCGGCGGTGCCCCCCCGGGGGACCTGGGCTTCACACCCCCCCCCCCCCCCCCCCCCCCCCGGTGCGGGGTGCCCGGGGGAGGCCAGGCCGGGGTCAAAGCAGCGCAGGAGCGGGGCCGGCCCGGGGGAGGGATGCGGGGGGGGCCGTGCCGAGCCGTGCGGGGCCGCGCCGGGTGATGTCAGGCTCGAGGAGGAGCCTCGGCCGCCTGCCCTTTTACTTTCGGCCGCCGGCACTTGGCCGCGGGCTGCCGTCGCCGCTGGCCGGCCCCCCCCCCCCCTCCCCCGGGCGCTATGGGCACCCCCCCGCCGGCCTGGCCCCGTCCCCCGGCGGGCATGTGAGCCCCCCTTCGTCCTCCTCCTCCTCTTCCTCCCCGTCCCGTCCCCAGCGCCATGCCGGCAGCCTGCACCCTGCTGCTGCTGCTGGGGCTGGGGCTGGCCCCGCCGGCCGGGTCGCTGCCCATCGCACCCCCTCTCCGGCGCCTTCCTCCTCCTCCTCCTCCTCCTCCTCCTCTTCCATCGCCTCGCAGCCGCCTCGGCCGCCCCTGCTCGCCGCCCGCCGCGGGACACGCCGGCCGCCCCGGTGAGTGGGGACGGGATGGGGACGGGGGGACACACTGGTGGCTTCGTCCTGGGGGCTTTATCCGAGCCCCCTGCCCCGCTCCGTGGGACTTCCCGGAGCCCCCCGGGTGCTGGGATCCTTCCAGAGGTGGAAGGAGCCAGGGGGGAAAGCTGCGAAGGGGACGTGGGTGCACGGGTGGGCACCGAGCCCACGCCACGCGTGGGACAGGTGCGTCAGGGTGTCTCTGTGTCACCCCAAAGCGGCACATCGGTCACCTGCAAAGTCGCGGCTTTCCTCGCCTGCCACATCTGCGACCGGGAGCGGGGACTGGCGTGGTGCTTTGCAGGTGATGCCGGGGCTGGTTTCAGCACAGGGAGCGGGTAGGCTGGGTGTTTTTGTGGGAAAAGCAGAGCTCGCTTCATCTCCTGGTGAGCGGGTTTACCCACGTGCCAAGAAGAGACAGGGCTCGCAGGGTGACTAAGTCCTGATGCGCTGGGGGAGCTGGTGCTGGGCGGCTGCAGGTGGGCGAAGGAAATCCAGCACGTCAACACAGACCTGTGTGGGTTTCGGGTCCGGACGGCTGATCACCTGCCTGGGATGGATCGCCGAGTTTTGGCTTAGTTCCTGATGTGAGGAGAGTACCATGCTTTGGTATGTAGGGTTCGGTTTATAAAACTCAAGTTGTGAAACTTCAGGAAATGCGGCAAAACTACATTTGTAATGTTTTGGTTGTCTTTGGGTAGCCGAAGTGTGCCTTTGTAGGATGTGCCCACGCTATGCAAGGTGTTTGGCTGGGGATCCCGGCTGGGATGCACCCTGCAGTGCATTAAAGCTGCTGACAGTGTTTGTGAGAGCAGCCTGGTGACCAGGATACCGCGCTGAAATTAGGGAGATTTGGGCCCCTTCCCGGCCCAGCTACAGAGCTCTCAGTGCCACTTCGAGTCAGTTCTCCCTCCAGAAGTGGTGAAAACAACACTGCTTTTCCTGCTGTGAGGCTCGCGGAGGCAAAATCTGCAACTGCCTGCAAAGTTCTCAGCTGTTATTTGACGAGAGCCTTTGCAGATCCCTTGCCGGATAGAAAAAAAAAATATATTCAATTTCACCTCAGATTCCTATCTGGCATCTTTTCCTGTGACCTTGATGGCTCCTGAGAGCCGGCGGAGGAATGCGTTTCCTTTGTTCGAGCCTGAAAAGCCCGAGCTGGCTGTCCTCGTGCTGCAAAACCCTGGGTCTGGCCGGGGGCATGGGGCTCTGCAGTTTGCTCTGCCGGCAGCTACAGGTGCTCGTGAATCACGTCAGCCCCGAGCCAGGAGCAGTGATAAATAGCACAGTAGTAGCTCGATCCAGAGCAAATGGCATAATAAATTACGGGGTGTCCCGACAGCTGCAGTTCACTCGCTGTTAGCTACAGCTCTATGCTTGTGTCAGTCAAGAGAAGTGGCGCGGTGGGACGGGATCTCCTGAACCGCTTTCAGGCCGACCTGCAGAAAGCCCCGCTGTCTGTCTCGTCGGCGCTTGCACCGCTCTGAGGAGTTCTTTGAAAATGTTTGTTTGAAGGGGGGAACGTTTCTTGTGAACCCGTTGCTCCGCCGCTACGTGGAAACACAGATTACATCTCGGGCGGCTTCGAGACAGCTCTGAGGTTGGGAGGCAGCGGCCCTTTATCCGCGAGCAGATAGCAGCGCGAGTACAAGTGGGCTTGGGGAGCCCGACTGCCCTCCCTGGCCTGCCCGTGCCTCTGAATGCGTGTGGCACGGCCCCGCAGTGCAGGTGGCTCCTGCTTGTTGTTCGAAGGGCAGGCTGAGCCTGGGGAGAGGAGGCCGGAGTGGAAAAAAAAAAAAAGTGACCTGGGGAGCGGGAAGGATGGGGATAGGAGGTGCTGGTGTCAAAGCCCACCATGGGATTCTCCCTGGCAGCTGTTTTGCATTGGAGACAGGCAACCCGATGGGTGCCACCGAGTTGGGGCATATGTGGGCTCAGTCAGGAGCTCTGCCTCCTTCTGGTCTCATTATTGCAGGTTTCCCACCTGTAAAATGGGAATAACACACCTCTGTTTCCCTTGGTGCATGGGGTGCATGGCACGTGGCCACCCCTTTGGCAAATGCTGCTGCTCCCGCTGCGCCCCCGCAGAGGCCATCACAGTGGTGCCGTGGGGAGGGCAGAGGTGGCACTGAGCCCCTGATGAGGTCCCTGTGGATGGGGTCTCTGGCTCTGCGAATCCTCCCCCTGCTCCTACAACGTCCCTTTTCTCCCCACACCTCCCCACAGCCCTCTGTCAGCACTGGTGCCCGGTGGGGACGCCAGCCGTGCGGCTGCCCTGATGACTCAATCTGCTTTTCTGCCATCTGTGCCTTCCCTCCTGTCCTTTCTCCCTCCTTCCCCTGCCAGCTGCCGCCTTTCCTTGCAGCTTCCCCAGCGTGAGGCCGGGAAATGAGGCAGGAGATCACCCAAGAAGGAACCAGCGTTGCCTGCAGCCCGGGAGAGCCAGGCTGGCTGTCAGGAGCCTCCTGCCCTGGCAGAGGGGCACACGCTCTGCACTCGCTCACCTATTCATTAACTTTCCTCCTCTGAAACTGTCTGTGGGTGGAAGAAGCAGATATAGGAGCAAAGGAAGAGGTTCACGAGGATGCCTGTTCGCACAAAAGTGCTGTGTTGCCTCCAAATCTGCCTCAGACTTTCCGGTACGTATCGGGTGGCTCTGCGGGGGCAGAAGCCCAGCTGTCCGTGCGGTCGTGCTGCTGCAGAGCGGTGTAGGATGCTGCCGGCGAGCTTCGGCACCATGTCAGGGGACAGCTGGTGGCACAGGAGGGGTGCTGAATTTATTTTGTGGGCCGAGAGGTCCCTGGGGTTGCATAGGTTTAGCTCTGCTCCTTCGGGGTACAGAATGAAGAGCGTAAAAGAAATGAGAGAGAAAAAAAAAAGAAGTGGTTTCAGAAAAGGAGGAGGAAAGGCGCAGTTGTGCTCGGCTCACCTGAAGTTTTTGTTTCCTTGTAGCAAACTGCTGGAGCTGGTCCGTGCCTCTCGCGAGTGCAGCGCTTCAGCAGCCATTCGCACATCTCTCTTCCCAAGCCGCGATCGCCACTTCAGACAGATAATTTAATTTGCTGTAATTATTTCGTGTGGCTGGGAAGCCGAGGGAGGCGGGCAGCTGCTGCAGCACCTCCGCTGGCTGTGGCCAACCCCACTGGGCGGCGGGGACCCTCCCCAGGGGATGTGATTTTCGGTGTCAAAAGCCTCTGATGCTGCTTCATTTCGAGCAGCAGAGTTCCTACCCATCCTGGAAGTCCTCTGGAGCTTCTTTCCCACATTACAGGTCCCAGTTTTAGGGCTGGTGGTCAGAAATGCTCCCCGGTAGGAAATGGAAATGAAAAAAAGAGAAGCCATGGTAGGTCAGCTGTGCTGGCCGTGGGTCGCTTTGACTTGCCAGCTGCCCACCCCAGCACTGAGCCGTCCTCTGGGTGAGAGCAGAGACCAAGCCCAGGCAGAATAAAGAATTATTTCCATGAAAAGGTCAAAAATTTGCCTTCTTGCAACATGAAAATGCATCCTGAAGCACGGCCAAAACCCGGCACCTGCTCTAGCGTCTCTCTGCTGTCAGAGTGGTGCAAGGAAGATTTAAGGGCGGTTTGGCTGTCCAGAGGGTCAGCAGGTGCTCCGGGCAAATGAAAGGTTGCTTGTTCATTATATTCCCCTGATAACGCCCGATAGATAATCCATAGTCTGCAGCTGGTGAGCAAGCTTGTCACGAGCCTCTAATACCCCAAACCCAGGCCCTGTTATTTACATTCGATTGAAGATGTAGGTCATACAGTGTGTTTTTCTCTTTCCTGATCGGCTGAGCATAAAAGGCAGAATCCAATTTTCAGTGGAAATAGGCCTGATTACAAATTCAAATTTTTATTTCTCTGAGCACTTTTGCAACATTTGCATTGTAATTTGCTGTTTCCATAAATACCAGAGCTTCATTTGCTGAGATATTCAGCCAGAGCACATGCAAGTGGGCTGCGAGCACAGGCTCAGTGAAAGAATGAAGTCTGTAGGTGCACAGCAGTAGAAAGTGGTTTTGTCACGTCTGGCCACCTTTCCCTCTCACCCTCTTCTGCATTTGTGCAGCTGGGGTGTGCGCACGACTGGCCCTACATTTTTAATGCCCGTGTGTTGTACCACAGCATCCCGCTGCTGCAGCCAGGGGCACGGTTCCCTTTCGGCTCTTCGATTATGCAGCGAGTTTGCAGTCATCCTTTCGGGCTGAAATCATTCGAGTCAGAGGACAAGGAGAGAACTTTCCCACCCAAAAGGGAAATGATGTTGCATTACTGAGCGACCAGCCCAAGTAATAATATAATCTTAGAAAAATGCAGTTCCCTCGAGGAAAGGAAGCTCTGTAAACTTCAGCTCCTCCAAGCTGCCCGCGTTGCCGTTGCCTGCGTTAGAGCAGTGTCAAAGCTTGTCTGCCGGGGTGCTCAGGAAATCATATGGCAAAGTGGGAATGAGAACCGGCTCCTGCTTGAAATGAGGACCTCCTAGGGTCAGGATGCTCTGCGGTTTCCAGTGCAGGTTTCAGGATGCTGGGTCCCATCCCTTCTTTGCTGTTAATCGCCTCTTTGTGCTAGCTGGGTGCTGTATGTGGTGGCAGTCACCCTGGTCCTGAAGAAGGAGCAGGGGTGGGAGCAGCTGCAGGAAGGTGAAACACCTGCCGGGTTTCACTGGTGGGGATGCTGGGGTCAAAAGTGTGCTTGTGTGAAGCTGGGGGGGGAAGGTGGTTCGTTCTTAGAGCTGTCAGTGTTTGGGCAAAGCCACACGAGGGAAGGTGTGATAAGTTGCTCAGATGAAGCTGTCTCACGTGCTTTGTCTCTTCAGAAGCCAGGATAAAATGCACGAGGAATAAGAAAGCCTTTTATTAAGTGTCCGAAGTGCAAAAGCCAACCCGTTTCCCCCAGGCAGGGCTCGCTGTGGTGTCCCCGTCCAGTTCCACGAGGAATTCTTCATTGCCTGTGCCCCGTGCAGGTGGGGCTCCTCGGGAGGTGTAGAACTGTATTTAAATCTGCGTCCCTACGCCGAGTCATTTGCTAACTGGTTTTGCAGGCGGTTACTGGAGCATCGCCCCAGCTGCACTCAGCATCTCGGCTGTGGGCGATGGGCCGCTGCTGCCAAAAGTCCTGATCTGTGCTGAGTGCCTCGGAAGGTTTGGCTTTCTCTCCTGAAAGCCCCGACTCCTGGGGCTGTCGTTACAGGAGAATCGCTTAGAGGGGGAGAAAGAGAGCTGCTGGCTGTGGAGGTGGTAGAAAAAAACCGTGAGCTGCGAATCCAGGAGACAGACGAGAAGTGCAGGCTGGTTGTATTTAAAAGCAGCACAAGTGCAAAGCTGGTCTCTGGGGCGTTTGAGGGGCAGTTTTAGCCATTCCTGTTGGCCGTGCTGTGTGCATACATTGGAAGCACAAGAGCAGCTCGGCCACTGCAATGGCCTCGCTCCACCGGGAGAAGGGAAGGCCAGCAAAGAGTGCGCTGGTGCTGGAAGCGTGGGGCAATGCCACAGGAAGGCTGGGAGCAAACGCAGCTGTTTTCTGCCCGGTGTTGTGGGCACCTTGTGGTGGCCTTGGCACTTTGACGTGAAGCTTGAAAGGGTTTTTAAAGCTGCTTTCGTGAGGACAGCCACCTTGTTCATGACATGACCGAGCACTGCCCTGCTGCGGGTCTCGGGCTCCCGGCTCACCGCTTGGATCCAGCCGGCTGAGGTGACTGCGGAGATGTTTGAGGAAAACAAAAACCTAAACCCAAAAGCTAATAACTGTTTGCACAGCAATTAGAATGGCAGCGAGCTTCTCACCGGTGACCTTTGGGGAAAAATGCCTGAAGCTGATTTAGCTCAGGTGTGAAGTCAGCTGGGGAGCGATGTTACCTGCCGGGGTAGAAGTGGCCGTGGGTCCCAGGAGGGGTTCACTGGGCCAGGTTGGTGGCTGTCCTGGGGTCCCTGCATCTCCCAGAGGACAAGGGATAGTCGTGGTGATACCCCCAGAGCCAGCACGTGCACCTTTGGGGCATTTTTCCCATCATTTTTCCTCATGATGTGGTGTCAGGGATTTGAGAGGCTGTAGCGGAGACCAGGCCTACCTCCTGCCTGTAGTAAGGCGCACAGCATTTCCAGATCTGCTTCCCCGAGGTTCCCTCTGGGATGTCCAGACCATGGAAAAAAAAACCCGTGCAGGGGCTTTGGGACTGATGGGCAACCTCCTTGGGGCTAACAAAGGAGGGCTTCGTTTTGCTGCTGTGTTTTTGGTGGGATTCACCCAGGGGTTTTCATGTACATCCGTACCTCTTATTCCTAAAGCAGCCTGCGTGCTTGAAACCGAAACATCAAAGTAAAACCTTTTCAGGAGGAACTTGCTCATCACAAGCAAAGGCTCCCCCAGGTGCAGGGCAGGGCTGCAAGGTCGCCCTGCAGTGGCTGTGCAGGCGGGGGCCTGCGAAGTGCAGGATTTGCTCTCCTGGAGCTTTGGGCTTCGCTGCCACCCATGCAGGCAGCTCCCCGGCCCCGCGCTTGCTTAAAAGGCACCGGCTGGGGCAGCAGGAGGAATCCGGGCCTGCAGGGCACAATTACCCGCGTCACCGCTTGCCGGGACGCTGCCGTTAACACCCTTCCTCTGGCGGAAAATCTCTTAAGCCCCGAGGACCGGCGTGAAACGTCACACCGCGGTGAGCATCGCTGTGCTGGGGATGTGGCCGCAGAACCGATGGTAGCCTCGTGGCAGGGTGCTGCAGCCCAGCAGGGGAGGACAGCACTTTTTGGAGTATGTGTACATTGAGGGGAGGAGGCTGGGACCGGTTGGAGCTTGGGTGTTTGAGAGGTTCGGAGTTTGGTTTCGGTTTTGAGCTCTCTGTAAAAGCACAAGGCAGGTCTGAAAGGGAGCTGAAAGCATCTCCCCTTGTAGGATCGCCCCAAAAGATGTTTATCTAACATGTTTTCAAGGGGAAGTGTTTCACAGCGTCTCTGAACAGTGGTTCCACTGCATCGGTGCCATCCCAGGTAAGAAAACACTTTCTTATCAGGGAAACTGTAGCAGCCAGAAGTTAAACCTTCTGGGAGGAACGATACCACGTACAAGTGCTGGCCAGGTTTGTCCCTGCACAACTTGTGAGATCTCTCGAGCTGACAAGTGGAGGTAGCTGAGCAGTGTCAGGAGGGAGCACAAAAGGGAGGAATGCAACCTTGTGTGCTGGGCTAAGTCCTAGCACAGTGCTGCGAGTGTATTTCCAGGAGGGGAAGCCTCAGCAAACAAACTGCGCGTGATTTGCTTTTCTTGTATGCCAGAATCAAGGGCCCCGATTGTGGAGCACAATCCTGCCCTTGTAACTCATCCTTTATCTCTGGGTTGGAGCTGGGCACAATTGTGTCTGTGTCTGCAGGACACGGAGCAGGGTTTCAGTAGCTGTGGCTCACAAAGACATCCTTAGAGAGCTCCTCACCCCTGGTACGGGCTTGGAAGAGCTCAAAGGAAAATACCCCTGAGGAGCTTTAGGCATTGAACATTCATCATTGCCAGCTTGGGATTGGGTTACAGGACTAAGATCTAAATGTTAATTCTTTTGGGGACGTTATCAGCTCTTTCAACAGATGCAGAATGGGGCTGCGGTATGAAAGCAGCAGCCAACCCTGCAGATAAAAGCCCTTTGAAGGGATGTTTCTTAGGGAGGAAACTTGATCAGAGAGTGCAGAGTAACCGCGAAGGTTTTATTCTGAGGGACACGGGGTGGCTAGACCTAAGCCCATGGCAGTCCCTGCTCTGCAGGCACATACCAAGGCTGTGGGCATGGGTCTGCTCCCCGACCCTGCCCTTCTCCATCACCCCCAGCGTCCCACTCCACGGAGCCAAAACTGGGAGAATCCCATCCCCATGGGAGGAACCGGTGGTGTCGGTGCAGTGGGGGGGAGCAGGGCTGGTGTCCATGTGCCCCGGGGAAGGAGCTGGCTCGTCCCTGGGAAGAAGGAGGCGCAGCACCATCCTGAGCCCTGCTATTGCTGCGGCTGGTGGCCGCTCGGCACGGTGTCATCGAGGAAATGCGATTTAGATCATCGTCCTTTCGTGGCGGGTGGGGGAAGGGAGGCAGGAGCCCTCATCTCTTTAGGGGATCCATTTCTCTTTAAGCTTTTTAATTAATTTATTTTTTCTTACTCACCCTTGGGGTGGTTCTGAGTTTTGCTAGCCCAGATGGAGGAGGAAGCCAGCGAGCCTTGTATCTGAGCATCTCCAACATGCATCCACCCTTGGTGGCCTTGGGATCTTCATCCCTCTTGTCCCTGCTACATCCTTTGGTTACTGAGCTCCTGGGTTGGCCGTCTGCTCCCAAACCCATTCCTATCCAGTGACCGTAGAACTTGTCCTCCCCTCCCAGTGAGATGCTGCTTAGAAAACCCCTCTAAAAGTATATATATATATATATATATATATATATATATATACACACACACACATATGAAAGCACAATCCTTTTTAAACCCCAACATGGGACCAAGCCTTTGACCCCAGTTCAGTGGCACCCACTCCCCTTTCCTGGGGGAGCTGTGCTGGTGCAGTTGGCACCCGCGGGAAGGGTTTCCTTGGCAGGGTGGTGGCTTTCCTGCTTGTTGTCCCTCCCGGCTGCGGGAAGCAGCTCTCAGAGCTCCTGCTTGTTTTGCTTCCAGGGTTTGACGTGGAAATATCGCGCTTTTTTTTTTTTTTAGACTGCAAAGCGATGCCTGTGGTCCCCAGGTCCTGGGGCTGACGGCTGCCACTGCTGCCTCAGCTGTGGATGCTCCCTGGGGGCCTGTGCATCGCTTGCTGAAGGGCGCTGGGCTTTTCTGAGGAACTTCTGCCAGTGGCTCTGGCTGCTTTAGGTGGCACTTGTGCCACTTCTTCCATGGCTCTGGGTCAAACCGAGCTGCTTTATTCTCCCCTGTGGGCCACAGCCCATATCCCGGCTAAAGGTCTTACCGTCCTGCCCCTCGCAGGGGAAAACACAGCGTCCCAAACCAAGCAGCCCTCTTGGTATCCACGCCAGCCCATGAATACCCATAGCTTATTCTTTTTTCCCCTGCAAGCTCCGTTTAAGCCTGATCCAAGGCACTGAGCTTATGTCAGGAGTAAATAAGCTCCGTTCGGTGACTTCTGCTACACATGAGGTCAGGCAGAATGAGCTAATGCTCCCTCCTGGCCCTGAAATAAATTAAATGCTCAGAAAGCAAAATTTGGTCCTGCAACTTCTGAGCTACTCTCGCCTTTCCTTTCGGAGGAGCCGGAGCCCCAGGACCACCTCGTGCCCGCTTAAATGCGTGGGGGCAGCTGCTGGGGGGCTGGAGTGCTGCAGGAGGCTGCACAATGCGGGGTGATGCCCTCGGTAGCATTCAGAGGGTAATTAATCTCGCCGTACCAGCAGTGGGCTGGCTTCCCCTGAAATATTGTTCTGGTGAGCCCCATGTGAGATTTTTAACAATTGCAAGGCTTGCAGACAAACCCCTTGTTTCTATTATTTCCTTATTTGTGTGAGAAAGGGCCGGTTATAAATGAACTCGCGTGCTTATAAAAGCCAGCAGTGGCATTGTCCCGCTCTCCCAAGCCTCATTTCGTCCCCCCTTCGCCAGCACTGTGCACGCTGGTGGAGCTGCCATAGAATTTTTTTTTTTCATTTTTTTCCCCCTTTTTTTTTCCTTTCTTTTTTGCAGCCAGGATGTTTTTTCTTGCCTTTTTATTGTTCCAGTGACCTAGCAACTCGGCTGCGGTGGAGCCCTGCCAGCAGACTTCCTCCCCGCGCCGTCTGACAGTCTCCAGCAGCACTGCCCTCGGATGGGAGCAGGAGTTACACCGACAACAGCCTGGGTCCAGCATGGCTTGGCTCTGCCCTCGCCTGCGCTGGTGGCCCTGCCGCTGCCTTCCCGCCCGAGAAAGCTTTGAGGGGACCTTAAATCCCTGGAAAGAGGAGCGAGGAGTAGTGCGTGGGTGACTTTTCCTCTTGCACCGCTGCAGCAGAAAAGCCTGGAGGACTTTAAGAGGGAATTAAGTGTCTGCAAGCTGCCTGGTTCTTGCTCAGGGAGTTTTTAGTGGAGTTTCTGCATGGGTATGGGGTCTTCTGGGAAGTGCGGGTAGTCACGAGACGGCTTATTGCTATTAGAAGTGGGCTCGTATTTGAAAGTGTTTTCCAAAGATTCAACAGTAAAACAGGACTTTTTTTTTTTTTGTTAATTCAATTGCCAAAAGCTGTACAAAAGCCAGACCTTGTGACCAGAGGCTTAAGTCGCTGCTCTGAGCCCTGGGATGGTGGGTTTCCAGAAATATGGGTCCATGGGATCCTAGGGACCTGGGGATTAAACCCAAATTGTCTGAGCAAGTTGAGCACAAAATGCAGGTTTCCTAGGCTTGAGCTGAGGCCTGGGAGGTTGTGCCTCCACGGAGCAGTGCTTCAGACACCAAAACTGAAAGGCTGGAAAGCACTGGGTAAGCAGGACGGCATCCTGTCCCTCCACAGCACATGTTTTGTCCTTGGCCTTTGGGAGCGACTCTGACTGGTGTGTGCTCTTCGTTTCGGAGTACCTGCTCTTTGCTGCTCCATGGTGCTGCTCTGAGAGCAATTACTGATTTTTTTTCTTCTCTTACGTTATCTCAGATCCCTGGGCTTTGGGATCATGAGCGTGGAGCCACTAAAAAGGGTAGGAAGCAAAAGCAGCCCTCTTCATCCTGTCGTGGTCCCACGCAGCAGCCCCACAAGGACCACACCGCTGTCCCCAGCCCCGGGGCAGCACAGGCAGATGGACACAGACAGACAGACGCTGAAATCCCAGCTGCTGCCACCCACGCCAGGGACCTCGAAACTCGCAGCCTGCAGGGCTGTGGCTGGTGTTAAGCTCCATCCCGAGCTGCTGTATTAAAGCGTCGGTCACCTTTGGTGGCTGGATAAATCCTCCCTATTTATTCCTCGTTGTGGAGGGGAGAGGGAGCCGTGATGCCGGAGAGAAAATTAGAAAGAATTAGTAAAAAGGGTTAAGTGCATGTGGTTAAAAACCTCTTGCATTCTTCCCGTGCTTAGTGCACACGAGGGACCTGCTTGAAGCAATATTATCGGCGTGTTTACGCTGAGCTGACCGGTCTCAAGCACGAACATTTTTTATTTTTTTTTTTAAGCTCCAGTTTTCCTCCTCCCCCCTGCCTCGGGCTGCTCCTTTCAGGGCAAGAACAAGGAAGGAAATTGAAAATCCCAGTGCGCCCTGGACGGTCCAGATTTAGGGCTGCGGCTTTTGTTCACACAACCTCGCTTGGCTCCGAACCGGCCTCCGCCCTTCATCCCGACATCCGCAGCTGCGCTTCCCAACGCAGCGCCCGGGGGCCGGCAGCCACCGTGCCCCCCGCTGCCCTGCCTGCGGCTCTGCCCCTGCTTCTCCTCCTCCTCCCTCGAGCCCACAGCTTTGCCTCCGGCCAGCCGGGAGTTTTCTAAGTTTAGATGACTTTTTTCCCCACCCCGAGCCTGGGGTGATGCTGAGATGATGCAACCCCGCAGATGTGGGCTCCGCAGTTGTGGCTGCGCTGCCTCTTGGGGAGGCTGCTGTGTGTTCACATCGCCCTTGGATGGTCCTGGGGTGGCCACAGCCCTCCCGAGGGTGCCTGTGAGGTGGCACAGCCGCTGCTGAACGCTTGCAGCGTCGTGGTTTTTGGTATCGTGCTGTCCCACGGCTGAGGACGTGGCCAGGGCTGAGCCTTTGCCGTCCCTGCAGCAGTCACCTCCTGGCCGGGGCAGTGCCTTGATCGCTCACGGCGTGGCTGGACACCCAAAATCACCGGTCCCCAGCAGGTCACTGCACGTTTCCAGCAGTTTCACAAGGTCCAGCCAAGCCAGGGCCTTGGGAAATCTGCTGGAACCTGATCTGTTTGTCCTGGCCACGCCGTAACTCGGCTCCCCCAAACCAGCTGCCTTGTTATTGCTTGCAAAGAAAAAGGAGCTCCCAGCCCCGCTCTGCCTGGGGAGCAGCACTGCTGGTTTTAACGGGAAATGCAAACACTGGGCCCGCAGGTGGCGTGACGGCTTTGGGCTGGAAGTAAAATATTTCTCTTTACAGCCGTGGTCGTGGGGAGTTAAGAGGCAGAACCCAGTTGGCAGCTTAGCGTGCGACAAAATGAGTGGTGACGGGTCTGTACCCGAGCTAACAGGCTGCCCTGCTGTAAGCCTTCGGTGAACGGAGGAGGCCAGGTGCTCCCATGCGTGGTTTGTTGGAAGAACTTTGCATCTGGCCCATCCTCCCCAGGGAGGGTCATCTCTCCAGGCGAGTCAAGGAGAGAGGTTGTGGTGGTTGTGGGTCTCCGGAGGTCTGCCCAGCCCAAAAGGGTTCCTTCCAGCGGCTGCTGCTGCTTCGCTTTTCTTTTTTAAAGCTTTCATGGAGAGGGGAAGGGAGAGAAAGCTGTTGTGCTGCCCTCCAGCACACCCGGAGTTTTCGGCAGCGGGCGGACTCGTGGGCTGCAGTTACAGGCCAGGTACTGACTTGCAAGGGAGGGCAGCAAGCATCCCACCGCGACCTGCAGGCTGAGCTACCAAAAGGTGTCTCCGTTCTTCCTGGTGAGTTCCCAACGAAGCTATAGCAGATGGAGGGAGGAGAGCGCTCCCCAAACTGCTGCTGGGTGCTGAGCCACAGCCTCAGCCCTTGTCCGGAGCCTGGCGGGGAGATGAGTTTGTGTTCTGGAGGTGCTTGTGGCTTTTGGAAATCCCGTAGAGCGTGTAATGCCTGTTGCCTTTCCTGGGAGAAGGCAGTTCTGCATCCCCAAGATACCGCAGGCCCTTGTGCAAGGAGGGGGGAGCTTGCTGCTGGTAGCACATGGGCACGGCGGGCAGCAAGCGCTTTGAGGGCAGAGCAAACTGAGCTAAAGGGTGGTGCTGGCCTGGGAACAAGCATTTATTCTGCAAACTTGTTTGTTCGTTTTCTGTCGAATTGAGGAAACACTTCTGGGTGAGGGCGGAGGTGGGAGTTTGGAGCGGCCTTTTCGCAGGAGCAACAGCCCAAGTCTTTTGGGGTGGAATGGGGGCTCTGGCCACCTTAGCTCACAGAAAACAGACCTGAAGATCAAACCTCTTCCCTATCTTGTTTGTTAAGTTCTGATAGACACTGGCACTGTTATGCCAAAATGCTCCTCACCTTAGGGTGCGGCAGTGCCTGGATGGCCGGTGTAATCCTCTCCATAAGTTTCTCCCCTTTGTCCTATGATGGGCACGTGGTGCCTGGCACCAGCTCTGGCTGGCCACACCACGTGAATCTCCAGTGGTTATTTGCTTAAGGCTTTTTCTTTTTTCTTTTTTCTTTTTTTCTTTTCTTTTTTTTTCCTTTTTCCTTTTTCCTTTTTCCTTTTTCCTTTTTCCTTTTTCCTTTTTCCTTTTTCCTTTTTCCTTTTTCCTTTTTCCTTTTTCCTTTTTCCTTTTTCCTTTTTCCTTTTTCCTTTTTCCTTTTTCCTTTTTTTTTCCTTTTTCCTTTTTCCTTTTTCCTTTTTCCTTTTTCCTTTTTCCTTTTTCCTTTTTCCTTTTTCCTTTTTCCTTTTTCCTTTTTTTTCTTTAAAGATTTATTCCTCCTATCACACACAAAAAGCATGAGGGTGTTGAGTGGCACTGCTCCTGCACCTAGAGATGGGTTTCGATGTTTGGCACCGCTGACTGGTCTAATTCACACTGGTGTGAATCCAAAAATAAATTTCATGGCTGTGTTTTGATTATGCAGCTTTTTCTCTAGTGCAAATGAGCTCAGAGTTTGGCCTCGCTGTTACTGCAGCAAGCCGAGCCTGCACATCCAGCACTGATGGGATTTTAATTTTTCCTCGTTATTCCTTTCAGTCATTGACAGCCATCAGGCGAGGAGAATTTCGGACACGGCAATGAGGACTTCCAGCTCTCTCGTGGGTGACGTGGAGCTTGTGACGATGCTGGCCAGCAGCAGGGAGCCAGGGGCAGACCATTTCGGTTCCCCCACCAGCACTGGGGCCTTCCCCCTGCCAGGAGCGGGGGGCACAGCGAGCAGTCCCCCTCCCGGTGAGTGCTGAAGCTCAGGTTCCCACACCAGCAGGACGGGGCTGTGCTGATTGCCCTGTCCCCATTTCCACTTTTTTCTTAACACCTCTGGGTGAAATAAGTGTCTCACTGGGATAGGAATGTAAAGGTTGTCTTAAATTTTTTCGTTCCTCATTTTTCCCCCTTTGAGGACTTGAACGGGAGCTGTCACATCCCAGGCAGCTGCTCCGGCTGCCAGCTACTCTTTGTCCTGGTGGGAGCACTCCACGCCTCGCACATTTGTAGTGGTTTTAAAAAAGTCTGGGTTTCTCTTGCCCTGTAGACAAATGCAGACAAATTTTGAAATCCTGACATCCCTTTTTTGATGGCAGAAATCCCTTTTTTGATGACAGAAGCCCTCTGTTCCCAGCAGTCCCTCTAGCTGCACGTGCTACGAGAATTAGAGGAAATGTGGGCAATGCTGCTGTGACCTTACTTACTGCATGTCATAGTGCTGGGTACCGCTGTGGGTGATGCTGCTGCAACCCCATCCGAGACACGTTAACCTGGTCAGCAGGAATATTCATTTCTCTTCTTTCTTGCTCTTTGTAGCTGCTGGAAGCCAGGTGAGAGGCAAGAGGGCGCTGGCTTCTCCTGGAGACCCTGCAGACACAGAGACGATGCCAACAGCGGGGCCAGCCTGGTCCTCGTCCCCAGCTTCACGGTCTCATAGGGTGCTCCCCAGCACCCCCGTGCCTGGCTCCCCGGGGCAGCCCTCGTCTTCCCACCATGCTCCCAGCACCCAGACTGGTGTGAGCAGTGCCACGCTGCGCTCTGGGGATGCCACGGGGAGCTCTGCAAGCCCTTCGCTTACAGCATTGCCTGCCTCCGAAAACACTTCCAGAGGTGAGCTCTGCTGGCCCACGGTTCCGTGTTGTATCTCTAAAATATCTCTGGAAGCCAGGGACCTTCTCCCACCACACTCCTTGCCCAGGCACTACCTTTCCTCTCCCCCGTGGTGTGGTGCTGGTTACGTGCCTGAGAAGCTTTCAGATGCACAAGCAGTGCCCATGATCACAAGCATTTGCTTGCTACAGGAGTAGGGGTGTGTATGGTTCCTACTGCCTTCTAAGGACAGTTATGGGCTATTTTATGGAAAATCTGAGCTTTCCACAGAAATGCTGATTTATTTATTTATTTCAGTGCTTGTTATTGTTCTGATGGTTAGCTGAAATTCCTGGCAGAGACCACGAAAAAGCATTTGATCAAAAAAACCAACATTTTCCATTACCCAAAAAAAAAAAGGCAGGTAGAACCTTGGGACCTTATCAGTACCTTTTCATCAGGGTGGGGGCCCACAGCAGCACAATCTCCCCGCTGGCCCACTGCTGGCTGCAGAGCAAAGCCCAGCTTCCCACTCAAACCACACCGCAGCAGGGCCCTGTGCTTCAGACCCGATAACGGGTTCCCCACAGGGGTCCTGTGGGGAACACAGATCAGCCCCAACATCTGCAGCCTCCTTGGTTGACCTTCCCTGGGCCTTCCACATCTCGCCTGGCTTTGGGAAGCCTGGAGCAGGCAAGCTGGTTACTCCACCATTTGTAGACTTTTCCATGGGGGCTTCAGCGCGGTGCTCTCGTGGCGGCAAGCCACGGTTCTTGCACATGCAGTAACTCGGGTCTTCCTGAATGGAGGAGGGGATTCATGCCTTTCCAAAAGAGCATTTTGTCCAGATTGAAAACTTCCTTTGCTTAATATCCATACGTGCAGTGTAAGCATCTGGGAAGAAAATGGATCCATCTGTTTATAATTTCATACATATAAATCCAGCTCTTTTATTGTGCCGTAGCCGCTGGAAGCAGCTACCAGCCGTCCAACAGCTCAGCATCAGAGAAGAGAATTTGGGGGTTTCACACCACCAGTGTCTCCATGTCCACGACAGCCACCAGAGGTGCCGGGAGGACGTTAAGGTCTCTGCCAGCCAGCACCGGCCTGGCCCATGCAGCAGAGATTTCCACCTCTGGTACGGAAACCATCGCCTCTCCAGATCGGACCCAGTCCCCTGGCCCATCTGTGGGAGCAGAAGCTGGTGGTGGCACGGGTGCCATCGTATCCTCCACAGCCCCGCTGCTCACCCACTCCGTCATCTGCCTCGGGCAGCGCTGCCACGTGTGAGTTTTGATAGTTAGCTGTATAACTCAGAACATTATTTAAAGAGTCTTTATAAAAAAAAAAATACATCCTTTCTATTTTAAAGAAAGGAGGAATAATATTGTGCTTGGCACATTCTGTACATTTAAAAACATTTCACAGAAGTGAAAGTATGGATAAATATTATTCTTGTTGGAAGAGGAGGATAGATTTTTTGTTGAAAACTTTCAGTTGAATTTTGCAAGCAATTACTTCAGGAGTTCCTATGTAGAAACCATTTTTTCCTTGTCCTAATGATTTCCCAGTAGTAAATATTTCCGTATTGAATATTCACACATACGTTGTCTGTACCTAGTGATACCGGGACGAAACCTACCCAGCTGTTTTAGTTTATGAGGTTTTCTATTTCCTCTCTGCTTTTTCAGCTTTTCACAGCAGTCATGGACCCAAGAGCATCCCAGCCACAGGAGAGGCAATGCTGCGCTCGGATGTGCCCCCCGCACTCGCCAGTGTGGCTGTGGGAACACTGGGGTCCCCCTTGAGCTCTGCCACCAGCCCTGACCCCTCCAGCAGTTTGGGACAGACCTTGTCCTCCTCGGTGGCCAAGGCACACCAAACTGATGGCTGGCAGGGAGACACAGACCTCACTGAGCATCCCCAGGAGCTCACCAGCTTGCTGTCTGCCTCTGAACATGTTTTTACAGGTAATGTGGTTAGTCTGAAAGATGCCTGCTTTGTGGCTGGAGCAGGTTTTGCATCCCTGATCTTCATTTTTTTCCCATAGGTATCACCATCAGTCACTGTTGGATGTATGTGTATTTTTATTACCAGCTGCACTGGGACTAGGGGAAGGGTGGAAATTGTTTTCAGTTTTGAAAAACTGCAAAGTAGCGGTGCCCTAGTTGCTATTGAAGTTCCCATACTGAGAAAAGCAGCCATTGTTTATAAATACATATGAAAAAAAGATCACTCATCATATGTGCAGCTCTGTATGCGTAAGTCAAATCTGTTTTTATCCTATCTTAGGCATCAGAAGCAGCCGCCAACCAACTGACACATCGACGGCAGACAAAGAAACCTCAGCTTCCTCTACCACCAGTGCTTACGTTTCAGCCACTGCCACCGGGAGCGGAGGGAGGCTACCAAGGTCTGTCACAAACAGCAGCCGATGGGCGACAGAAGTCTCTGCTCCCAGCCGTGGCGTGTCCAGGACCTCGGGCACCATCGGATCCTCACCAACCTCTCCTGTAAGAGCGACCTATGGAGCGCGTGGGGCCAGAGAGACCACAGGTTTCAGCCAGCCTGTGGAAGACCCTTTGCTGCCACACTCTCACTCTCCTGCAGAAGGTCCTACAGGTGAGCTCGAGTTAGAGGTGAAGTCCTATTTTTATGGGGAGTAGAAGAAGGGTAGTTATTTTATCCTGCACTACCTATATATCACAAAACATTACAACTATGTCGAATATACTGTTAAGAAGGATGTAGCATGATTTCTGGGTCTGAAGGAATTCAGCTCTTTCTTGAGGAAAAAATTTGGTTTAGTGTTTTTACCTAAAAGGCACCCATGAAAAGTTTCCTTAGGCCAAGAAAAATAAGTTATTTTCAAATCATGGTAATTTTTTTTTTACCATTTCTAGTTGTTATTGCAATTTCATAAGCAAGGGAACTAAGCACGTGGGGATTCAATCATGTCCCTGCAGTGCCGGGGACTAGGCTTCAGGTCCTGCGTTGTACCCAATGGACCATGCTGCTTCTCAGAAATGGAACCAGCTCAACGGATTTAAGGCAGCTTTGGATGTGGTCTCTGAGGTCCTTCAGGCCATTCTGTGCTCCTTGACCCTGCTGTGGTGCTAAAGGAATCTGAGCCCACTTCTTCAGCCATGACCTTCACACACTGCTCAGCGTTGTGCCTGGTCTGAACTAAACTCGTGCCTTTTCTGGGTTGTTAGGATATGTGTTTGTTCTAGCAGCAAGGAGTGCCCTCAGGCACTTAATGGTGAAATCAAGTGCAAGGCATAGTCGTTCAGCAGTTTTTACATAACAGCACTTTTCCTGGCATCAAAACACATTTTTTTATGAGACAGATTTCTATGGGAAGGAGTCACATCTTTGGAAATTTCCTGTTTTCCCTGGATTTATGTCTTCTCATATTCTTCTACCTGTGCATGTACTCACTGCCTCTGGGTGCTACTGGAAGAAAGCTCATTTGTTTATTTAAAGTTTTACATATGTATTTTTTTTCTTGATCGTATCTTAGCTACTGGAAGCAGCCTTGCGTCATTCAGCATCCTGACAACGGAGAGGAGAACTGATTTTGACGCCACCAGCTCCTCCATGTCCACGACAGCCACCAGAGGTGCCGGGAGGACGTTAAGGTCTCTGCCAGCCAGCACCGGCCTGGCCCATGCAGCAGAGATTTCCACCTCTGGTACGGCAACCATCGCCTCTCCAGACCGGACCCGGTCCCCTGGCCCATCTGTGGGAGCAGAAGCTGGTGGTGGCACGGGTGCCATCGTATCCTCCACAGCCCCACTGCTCACCCACTTGTCATCATCTGCCTTAGGCAGCGCTGCCACAGGTGAGCTTTGACCCCGTAGGCCTCAAATACCCGCTGTGTGGAGGAGTGAGGGGACGTTACAAGGTGCTGGACAATGCTATCAGGTGTTATGGAGGAATGTTTCAGTGAACGTTAGCTAATTTTTGCATATAGTCACCAGAAAAGCCCAGCCTTATTGCAATGAGCCGCCTAGCTCCCGGCTTTATTGTGGTTTCTGAGGTAGTGCCATTTCACGGCAGGCCTGCTGGCTGTGTGGGAGACAAGGCCGGTCAGCCCTGACTCCACCCAGGCAAACGAATGCAATATTTATGGATCCCGTCCAGCACAGCCGTGCTTTGTTTCAGGTACCAGGGAGTTACAGGGTGCTGTAGCCCCATCTCACTTTGCCACGGGCATCACGGGGCACACAGGACAGACTGGAGCAGTGTGGAAGGTCGGTGAGCACACCAGTGCTCCCACCCCTTGTTTTTGGTGCCCTCTTCAGGGTGCTGTCCTGTGAGCAGCCTTCTCCCCGATCCTCAGGTTGGAAAGGCTTGTCTTTGCAACTGGCATCTTCTCCAGGTTTAAATCTTCTCCCACCTTGTATCTTCCTGAGGGCGGTGAGGGAAGAGGGTGTGCCTATCTGCTTATACTTTAATACGTATAAACCCTTTTTGCTTTGTCGTTTTCCAGCCGAAGGAGCTATAACATCAGCCAGGGGACGAAGCCTGCCTGATACTCTTCGGACCAGCATGCCCAGCTCCGTGACAGTCACCAGTGATGGGGAGAGGACTGTGGAGCCCATGGTGGACACCAGCACAGGCAGCTCTGCTCCTGCTCAAGCCAGCACCAGCTCCCTGGACATTGTCCTTCTGCTTTCCTCAGTGACAGAGCCCAGGAGGCAGAGAGAGATTTCACAGAGCAATGCTGACCTCATTGAGCTTCCAACAAAGCCACTGCCCGTGTTTCCTCCTGGTGTTTTGGTGCCTTCATCCTCACCAAGTGCTTCAGGTGGGTTGTGTGGGTTCCTGATTTGCCATGAAGGGCCCCTCATCCAAGTTCCTACCCTTGCTTTCTGGTTTTAAGCTAGATTTTCCATATTAATAACCCCAGTTTTTGATGAAGAAAGCTTGAGCATTGCAGGGCTGGTGAGTTATTCACCTCTGCATTGAGGCAACACTTCTTTTGCCAGGGTGCAGACAGCCTGGCAGCTTCTCAGGGCCACATGTACGTAGAGCAAGTGGTTGAACTCAAGCATGAATTCAGCTGGGTTCCTACTGCACAGCTCTTAATATTCCAGCGTGAAGTTTTCAAGCATCTTTTTTTTTTTTATTATTATTATTATTTATTTATTTTTCTCCCTACATTTAAAATTCTGCCTTTTTCTAAGAGCCAGCACATCCTGCACTCCCTGGCCAGGGATAATAATATAATAAATATATGTATGTATGTCTGTCTTTGCTTTGCAGTTCCGGAGAGAGGGCGGTGGCTTTCTGATGTTCCTACTGAGACTACGTATGTCTTGACCGTGCTCTCCACCCGTGGGGAGGGGCACATCTCAGGATGAAGCTAACCGTGGCACATGGAGCACAGAAGTGGAAAGCCCCACATCCCACCCGGGCACGGTCGGAGAGCCCCACTCTGGCCCTCTCCCATCCTTCCCAGCATGGTCTGGAGGGGGACACGTCTCCTCTGACTATGCAGGGTACACAGAGCCCAAGGTCACCCTTTCATCCAGAGTCTCCACCTACTTCTCAGCCTCCGGTGAACCTTCCAGTGAGTCTTTCTGAACTTCACAGTCGTGGCTGAATTAGGACAAAGCCCCCTTCCCTCTCCCCCCAGCTCTTCCATGGGCTGATGTTTCCACCAACACCATTCAGAGCTGTTGTGGGTGTTGTGGATGTTATTTACAAGCTATGGTGCTTCAGCTCATTGGTATTATGTGTCTGCAGCTGTTAGTGTTTAACAGAAGCAGTCTCAGGAATGTGTCCTGTATCTTCTTGCTACAGGAGACATCTAATACCTGCCTGGGTTGGGATGACAATTATAAGTAGCCTAAATATGCCACTGTGACTCTAAGGGTGCTGATTGTGCCTGTATATTTAAACACTCCTCTTCGCTTGGAGTACGCTTTGTATGTTAAATCTGTATTTAAGGTAATAGATATGTGAGGACTAGCTAATCTGTGTTTAATCTGTATTTATATGTGCAATTTTATTAATCTGCATTTCAAACTAGAATTGCTATAGAGCTCAAGAGTGCTGTCTGATCTGTGGTGGTAAAATCTAACACCTGATTTTCAATCCTATTTCAGCTGTGGGAAGCAGCCATCATTCCCCCAGCAGCTTGAGTATGGAGGAAGAGATTTCCAGCCCCTACACTGATCCCTTGTACCGTTCAGCCACGTTAGCTGGTGGTGGAGAGGGGACGCAGGTGACAAGCGGTGATCTGGCCCATAGCACAGAGAGCTCCGCTTCCTACACAGAGACCGCCAGCTTTTCAGAGCCGATTTGGCCGGCTTCAGCAGACCAGAGTGGGACAGTCAATGCCTCAGTTGGCAGCGCGGGCTTCGCAACAGAGACTCTCTTCACACATTCTTCCGAGATAGCCACTGATTCATCTTTCCAAAATGATCTCACAAGTAAGTTAGTGTGTCCACATGTGTGTTTTTTGAGGGTAAGAGGGTTCCCATTGTCTTGCATTTATCTATGTTGTGTTCAAAGCTCTCGTTCATTGGTATGTGCAATGCCACCCGTGGCATTGCAACATCTGGGAGATGTTCTCATGTCTCCAAATGCTGACACAAACAGAGGCCTCAGAGCCAGGTCTCTCCTGGCAGGGTACTCATTCCAGAAGTGAAGCCCCGAGCCTGAGCAGTAGCAGGAAAACTCTCCTGTTTTGATGGTCGTGGGTTTTTTTTTGCGTCCTAACTGGTTTGTTGTGGGTAATGCTTTCAGAAGCGTTTCATGCTGTAGGTCAGTATAAATTAAAGAGTCAGTAATAGAGTTACACCAAATTTTGAAATTTTAATATCCTATTCTTTAATTTTTAGTGATTGCTGAAATTATATGTACATCCTGAAATTCATATTATAAGATTGACTGCTCCTTTGATGCTAAATAATCTGAATTTTTGTGTACTGTTGTGCTACTCATTTAGGATTTCCTGACTGCAAAGTTTTCAGTCAATGGGATCATGATAAGCTGCAAATTAACATAATGTAATAATTTCATCCTACAGAGGCATGGAATTCACTGTGTCTAAAAACAAACCGACTTAAGAAGATGGATATATTTTAGTTTGGAAAGAAGGATAAGAGGGAGAGGGTTTTATATGAGTTTTATAAATAATGAGAGATAGAAAGAGCAGATGGGTTTTCCTGCTTAGCTTGCCACAAAACATCACAGAACGATAAGTGCTCAATCACATTAAAAAAGCAATACTGGAAGAAGAGATTATTTTAGAAACCTGCACGTTTCATGGGAGTTTTGTGTCTGGTAGAGTTCATCGTTTTAGAATGAGCTAAGGAGTGCAGAAGACTCCTAATTCAATAGCCACACTTGGATTGTGTTTTAAACTTTTAGATGAGTGTGGGCCTATTTATAGACAAGAACATTTCATGTATTTATCACATAGTTTTAATATGATATCAAAATATTTTTAATTTTATTCTGTCATTCTGATGTATTTTGTCCTTTACTGCAGGCTTTTCAAGTAGCCATCAGCCAGTCAGTAGCCTCGATGCTGAGAAAAGGACCTCAGTTTCTCATACGGATGGCACATACATTTCAACCACGTACACCAGAGGAGGAGAAAGGACCCTCCTGTCTATCTCAAATAGCAGCACCTCTGCTGACTCCTCCGAAAGTTCCACCTTTTTTTCAGAAATTTCAAACCCTTCTGACTCATCAAAATCTTCCATGGCACAGGACAGGAGGAGCAACGCATCCAGCAATGGCAGTTTTGTTGAACCATCTACGGAGCCATTGTTGGTGCACTCTTCCCAGCCATTGACTTCTGCTTCTGTAGGCAACACACAAAATACGACTCTCTTCGACGCTGACTCCGAGGTGTTGCCCACTGGCAGATCATCTCTATCTTCATCAGCATTTCCACCCTCTTCCTCAGCGTCACCGCTGCATCACTCGCTCACATCAACACCGCCAACAACTTACCTGTTGGCAACATCAGAGCCACCCGAGATGCTGTCGTCCTCTGTGATGGCATCTTCAGCTCCTCTGCAGGCTTTGTCATCCTCTTTGTCCACTTCCTCACTGCTTTCCTCATCTTATTCATTATCATCGTTACTGCCTCTGTTTTCATCACCATCATCCATCTCACAGTCCGACGACAGGGCTAGAATAAGCACCCCCGTAGCTACGACTGCGGTCAGGCGTGTGCCCTCCACGGCCGCTGTGGCTGGCAGCTCACCCAGAGAGACCAGCAAGCATGGTGGTACTCACCAGCCCCCAAACACCACCACCTTCACCTCCACCACATCTCTCCCGCTCCCCACAACGCCCGTGGAGCAGCTCGGTGGCCGCATCGCATCCACGCCTGCTCCCACGGTGGTAACAGAGAGCACCTCACCGAGAGCCGCCACCTCCCAGGGGGGCACCGCTGGGAAGGCACCGCCGCTGCTCACCACGGCCAGTGAAGCCCCGCGGGCAGTGCTGACAGATGCTCCCCTCAGCACTTCACCAAGTGCAACAAGCCACAGCGCCATCGTCCCTGCAGTAGCGCTGAGCACGGTGAAACCCCTTGTGCTGACAACATCAGCCAGCCGCTGGCCAACCCCAACTGATGCTAGCACCACAAAAACCCACAGAGCTCAAACACCTGCTGCCACTAAACATGTTTATACCCCTGGTGAAAGGACAGAAGCTACGGATCTCACCACTGCAATACCTAGTAAGGTCGCCAAGGAAAATGTGCCTGCTACAAGTTCTCCTGAAGTCCCTCCAACCATTAAGACCACTGTGAGCATAAGAACTACTTTGGCTGCTACCAAACGCACCACCATCCCTCCACCAAGTAGCACAGCTGGCGTGAGGACATCTCCAGCAACAGGTAATGTGTCTAATGGTCCTCATCAGTGGTGGGGCCGGCAGTAGCTGGGTCCCACTTGAAGGGTCTTTGAAGGGTTACTTATGTGTGTATGACAAGTCTGTTTTCAGCAGCATTTGGGAATAAGAATTCTGTCTCCGTTCTGGTATTTTTAAGATAAGGGTTTAGCAATCATGCTGAGCTGCTGGGAGAAAAAAAAGAAAAAAAAGATGAACATCTTGGTGAATGTTTCCGATGGAAATGTTAAGCTGAAATTTGGGAATTTCAAAAAAATAAAGCTGATTGGCTTTCCAGGTAAGCTTAGGATGCACTGTATATTTGTCATGAAGAACTGAAGAATAGACCAATCTCTCTCTTATTCGGGTGAAAAGGCACTCAGTTGGCCAGCACGCAGTATTTTTGTTGGAAGTTTTTCTGTTATCATGACCTATGGCCGGTCTCTCCCCATCCCACTAAATAACCAACCCGACAGGGGCCTGTCACTTCTCCCAGCATGTTACATACCATGGTCTTGCTGAGCACGTTGTGGCAACCGAGATTGTCAAAGAGAAGCCGAGAAACATCTTATTCAACCATTTCAGATTTGCTTTTTAATTACCTTGTGGTCCAGGAGCGTTCTGTGAATCCATAGTGATATTAGAGGTGGGAAGGGTTGTGCTCGGGCACAGTGTTCACCCCGGAGAACCCAGGTTTGGCACGAGCAGACGTCTCCCCGCGCGGCTGAAGGGTTGCTGCCTGAGCAGGAGTGGGGGCTCTCGGGATGAGGGAGCGTACAGGAGGTGGCAGTGGCAAACTGCAGCACGTTGCGAGGAGTCTAGCGGAGAAAAGCCCTGTGGAGGAACAAAGGCTTTCATTTATCACCGCTGCCAGGCTCCTTATCTTCTCAAGTAAATATATTTAGCTGTTTTGTATGAATGGAAATCGATTCTGCATTTAAAGTTCAGGAGGCTGACCCTAATGCCAGTGTAGGGTACTGTGTGTACTAATTGCATTAATCTCAGTGCAATACTGGCAGTAGTATATATTCCACAAGTAATTAAGCATTTAAAGGTTATTTCTTGGGCTGATTGGTTTTAATTATAGGTATGGATTCATACCAAAAACAAAAAAAAACAAAACAAAACTGTAGGGGATTTTTTTAAATCAGAAACTAACGTAATGGATCCATTCTACAGAGTGATTCATATGCTTTCCAAGTTACTCTTCCCTCTAAATACTGAGTTTTGCCATTTGCCAGAATGAAAAATATCCTCCTGCTGCCTCATGGGATGCTTTGTACATGGGCATCTGCTGCTGCGAGAGAAGGAACTGCTGTCAGCCCCACCACGCAAAGTGCGTGCCGAAGTACGGGGAAGCAACAGCAGAGGTTTTAAAATACACCCACTTGTTTCTGACTGCTCAGGTCAGAGACACCAAGTCGCCCTCTCGATGATGCTGAGATGGCTCTGCCAGACTGCCCAAGGCACGGGGATTATCCCCAGTCGCTGCCCTGAGGCAGGGGTCAGCTCGGGACTGTCTGGGCTGCGGGGGCTGCGTGGTGTCACGGGCATCGCAGGGGTGTCACAAATAGTGCATGTGAGCTTGTGGCCCCTGTGCTTTGTGCTTTAACCACAAAGCCCAACCTTCCCGCCTCTGTTAGGGCGCTCAGCAGGAACTGCAAAGCAGATACGTACCGGTGGTACGTGAGCCGTCCTGCTCGTCTCGTAGCGCCCTGTCGCTGACACGTCCTGCCCACGCTCTGCCCTTGCACGCCTGTGACGTGTGCTTGTGCTCCTGCAGGCAGTATGCACAGTGAGAGGAGCCATTTTGACCAGACATTTTCTAAATTTTTGTTTTTTTTCAAAGGGAAATATTGGGTATCTTCAGAATTTGCAGTCTGAGCTGTCTTGCTTAAAAGCTTCTGAGGCTGCCACCATTAATTCCCTGAAGCACCGTGTTTCCAGATGGCGTCTGCTCCCCAGACCCTTGCACACCCAGCAGGCGGTGGCTTACCAGGACTTTGGGAAGGAGCCCTTGCCCACGTGTCTAACTCTGCCTGCTGGTCCCTTGTTCGATGTCCTCATCCAGAACTGTAGCGTTGGTTGTCTTTGAAAAGCGTTCTGAGCTCTGCAGAGGAGCAGTGCTGCTGGGCGTTAATATTAACATGGATCAACGCTGGTTCCCAAGGGCTTTTGGATGAATATTCAAGAGAAAAGTGTTTTGCATTTATTCTTTCAGCTCCAGCAGAATAATTAAAAACAGGATAAACAGTAAGTGCAAATGATGCAATGAACCATCTGATAATGCTCAGGGGGTCACAGGAGAGAAGCCAAGTTGATCTTTTTTAGCATAACAGTTGTTGATTTTTGTGATTCTGTAACTATAGGCTGATCTTTTTTTTTTTTTTCCCTGCTTTTGTAGATGTGGATAAATGTCTTTCCAACCCTTGTCCCGCATTGGCCACCTGCAACAACACCCATGGCTCCTATGTCTGTCAGTGCCCTCTTGGATATGAGCTGGAAAAAGGAAAGTGCAATTTGGGTAAGAAAATGAAAGTGAAAAAACAAGGGAGAAAAAGATGGAAATAATTACCTGTAATCTTCTAAAATAAACTAACCTAGGCTCAGACAAATTCAGAGCTCAAGGTACCCCCCAACTACCACTTTTACAAGAGCCTTTAGCGTTCACACAAGTGCAGTGTCCAACGCGTGACCAGACGCAGTGATAGGTAAGAGTTTCTTGGCCTGCCCTAAAAGCACACCAGCAGAGCAGTGAGCTCAGGCTTGTTAGTAAGGACAGATGTGCCAATTCTGTTTCTAATGTGTTTTACAACCCCAAAGCAGAGCAGTGAGCAGGGCTGTTGTACAACCTGACTTCAGTGGGCTCAGCCACGTGCATAAAATTAGGAGCCGTGAAAGCCTTTGTAAGATCAAGGTTTTGTTTCTTACCTTTCATGTTTTCTGTGCAGCACACTTATTATATGGGTTCAGGTTCTGGCTCCCTCCTGTCTAATAAAGGTCTTGAATCCCAAGGACTTGCAGTGTTCTGTTGCAAAGGGGAATTTTTTTTGCTGGAGTTTCTTCTGACCCTTAATCAGCGAGGTTTAAAGGCATGGACATTTTGCTAAGCAGCATGACTGAGGTGTCCCTGAAGGGTGTTTTGAAACCTTTCTTCATGTAGGAACGTGTCAGCTTCTAATTTAGAGAGTTGTTTTGGTTGTGCCCTGGACTGGTATATGGGCAGATTATGCAAATACCATGAAGGTGATTCTAGTCTCATTTTTACCAGGAGTTGTTACATTAGAGCTGTCTGATACAAAATTTGTGGTGAAGATAGACTCTGTGGATGGGAAAAAATGGGAAGGAATTGGAAGCTTTATAATGTTATCTGCAACTGTATTTGTTTTTCTGGTGGAACATAAAACTTGAGCTCTGAGTTCTCATTTCCACTGAGTATCTCATGGCACTTAATACAAGATTTAGGGATATTATCTCTCCGAGGCTGAACAACTTGGATTATTGCATTCTGTTGCCATGAATCAAGTCTGAATCTAAGCATGGAAAAATGCATCTTTTGGGCCTCCTTTCAAACGTCATTGCTCATTCTGTCCAACAATTTAAAAAGAGAAAATGTCCTTTCTACAGTGCTTCAATTTGACTTGTCGGTTTGCTTTCCTTCCACTGGAGGGAGGGATAAAAGATTTGACGCATCTAACCTGAATTATTATAAATTAGCTTTGGCACTTGAAACCACCTTGCCACAAAATTTCCCCCTCTCTGTGTTCAGAGGTCCTTTTAAATGAGCCTGTGTTGCTTAAACAGCTTTGGTTTCTAGAAAGGATGAACGTGTTCTAACTCACCTTATTCTCCATTTCAGTAAGAATATTCATCGGCCAGGTCCCCCTGAAACCTAACGTTACCCACGGGAAGTACGCAGATCTCAAGCAAGTGGAGGGTGAAATCCTGGCAATGGTGAGTGCCCCTGCTGGGGTGGTGGCAGCGCTCCTCGTACGGTTGGGACAGGCAGCCACAAGGCTCTGTGGTCTGGGCTTAGCCCTTTTAATCGCTGAACCATCCTGGTGTGGTGGGAGCTTCTAAAGCTTCCCAGGTTTCTAAAGGGTGTTAATGCTTCTCCGAGGTCAGACGTTGGAATGGTGACTCTGGGGCTCACAACACTCACTGTAAATCTCCCATGTGCCTGCTGGCTGTGGTGGCTCGGACTGCAGCTGGTGGCAGCTCGCTCATAGCCAAATCCCATGGGACGAAGGGCAGCAGCAGAGCCCAGCCGAACGTACGGTGCTCTCAGCAGCATTTCCCAGCTATGCTTTTGCAACCACAGTCAGTTCAGAGCAAGCTCTGGGTGTGATGGTGGGTTCCCCATATGCTGTGCCTTCACCCGTTGCAAAAAGACCCCTGGGATGGGGATATACGTACATCTCTGTGCATTATTTAGGCAGATTATTGCAAGAGTTCATCCAGCCATTCCTGGCTGCAGTTCATCCCAGCTCTTTTAGGAGCAGGTGGTTCGGAGATGCAGCAAAAGCAGTGGGGCGCTGGGATGAACTACCTGGGTGCTGCCAGCACTGCTTCTGCTGCAAAGGGAAAGCAAATGCCTGTGTCTGGGGACTGTCCTGGAGTGAGGGGGGCTGCTCGGAGCCATGCTGCTCTCTCCTCACAGCTGCTCTCTCCTTCCTTTCAGCTGGATGCCTCGCTGTCAGGCTTGCCTGGGTATCACCACTCCACAGTCAAAGCCACCAGGTAAGGGGCCATGAGGAAGAGCGACAAACAGCAACAGTTGCCCGAGTATTCGGGGTGATCAGCTTGAGGTCCTCATTTTGAGTCAGACCTGGTGGTGCTGTACTTAATGAAATCAAGCCCAGCAATAGTGCAGGGCATGGGAAATGCCTTTGCACCCCGGCCATCTCTCCTGGTACTGCTGTTGCGGACAGCTTGCCGAGCAACAGCCTGAAAAAAGCTTGTGCTGCCCAGGGTGGGTTTGTGGCTGTTTTCACAGTGAACACCCAGCACCCCATCCAGCCCCAAATATGCCTCTCTGTGTGCAAGTTTGTCCTGCCTTTAAAGTGAGACAGCGGCCTGCTATGATGCACATCTTTCTCAGTCTGTACGCGGTATTGTGTCTGTGTTAAACATTGCTTGCATTAATAATTAGCAGGTTGTTAATGTACTAACAATGGAATCAGACTGACCCGTGGTACTCAGGGCTGTTTTGTTTTGTTTTCTGTTAGGGAGGCAAATTTTGTGCATGTTTCAGTGCAATCCACGTTCTCTTTAGCATCCAACGTGACTTTCTATGACATTGTCGGCAGCGTACAAAGCTACATTCGGGCTTGCAAATCTCCCCCCGATCCCTGCCACTTCATCTCCAGCTTGAAACCACTCCACAGAGGTAAACAGCATTGGAGAGACTGTGATGGGAGGGTGGGGGAACACGTTTTGGTTGGCTTCTTTCATAAAAGGGGGAGGAAGATTTTGGCATTTAGCAAAACTCCTCTGAAAGTTTTAGTCTCGTTTCAATGGGAATCATCTGAAGATGATGTTTTAAACTGCTCACGTGGCTGTGAGTTGGGGAAACAGAGGGGTATGAAAGTTGTTCACCATTTGGAGTTTTTGGGCCAAGAATCATTTCTGTACCAAGTCCTCCACCTGCTGAACGTGCAGAAGGAGAAGCCCACCAGTGCTGGGCAGAACCTTTTCCAGGCTTGGCCCCAGTGGCGCTGCTGCCCCCATGCCCTGCACATCCTGATCCTGCCTTCCTGAGGCAATGAGAGGGGTGATGTAGCTGTGAGTGATCCTGGTGGGATGCCAGGAGTGAGGATGGTCGGTGGCAGCAGCTACTTCGGGTGAGGTGGGAAGCCTTGGCCGGTCGTTCTGGCAAAGTAAACGTGGAGATGAGAAATCCAATGTGGGATTTCATTTTAACATGCTGTATTTTAAAGCCACACTCTACTGTTGTGGACTGAATCAATGTAAATGACTTTAGTGAACCAGCTCAGATTATACTCAGTGGTTACCTCAGTTACAATGCTTCCGGTAAAGTCTACTTCCTCGCTTAAAATAAGCAAAATTACTAAGCAACAAATTCTATTCTTGTGTAAGTACTTAAAGAAAAGATGTGAGATCAAACAATACGATGGTGCGCCCAGCAGGGAGGGGTTTGCAAAAGGGGAGCTCCAGGTGAGTGGCACATACTCCATACGAGCTCCTGCTTCTCATGAAAACGTTCTCATTTGTTGGTTCCATTTATTCTACCTCCCAGTAAAATAGGTAGATTGGTGACACAATTTCCGTTGTTTACCCCCAGTTTTGCTGAATGCTCATTTCAACAAATCTGGCTTTTTAGAGTAAAACATCACTTCAAAGTAAGATAAATGAAAGGACAGATTCCGTGGTTTAAAAGTGAAAAGAATACAGGGCTTGATACTGAAATGGAAGAATCTCTTTTGGGCTGAGCAAAATGTTTTGCTAGATATAAACCTAAAAAATGATTTGTTGAACTGTCTCGGGGGGAGGATGTGTTTCAGCTTGAGCCAAAACAAATTTTTCTTCTTAATTTCCCCTTCTGCCTCCAAGCTGAAATATTTATTATTCACCCACTCTCTTTTCCTGTACAAATGGCAGTAGATATGCAAGAAATTGTGACGTGTTGTAATGTCGACTGTCTCATAGTGGAACAAATATTGTTAAAAAAAAAAAAAAAGAGAGAGATGAAAGTAGTGTATCAGCTGAATGCAATGCCTGGGGAAAGCAAATGTGCATGGTGGTGTGTTCAGAGAGAAACGTGCTGTTGTTGGCTGTGTCCTCCCGACAGTTGGCAGCTTGTGCAAGCAGAAGGACCCCGAATGTGACAAGGAGACTTCTGAGTGCACTGACTTCGATGGGGTTGCACTCTGCCAGTGCAAAAGCGGGTACTTCAAATACAACAAGATGGACCATTCCTGCAGAGGTATTGCCCTTTATGCAGCATTCTTGTTTTGGGCTGAATTCTGCTTAACTCTTTTTTTTTTTCCCCAGTTAAAAAAGTTGTGCGTGTGTGTGTGCCCTGTGCATCACTGTGTGTGCAAAAGCATGATATTATGAATAAATATTAGCAGCTCAAGTTTCTTTTCGTTAGTTAGGGGACTTCTCAGCAGACACTGGAGATACAGTCTCTCTCTAGGAATAATATTATCTCTTTCTGGAGCATGCTGTGAGTCACAACGATGGAGAAGAGGGAGAAGGGGGCCCGATTGCTTTGGGCTCCAGTTCAGTGGCACAGAGCAGAGATATAGTGCAGCTCTGCCTGTTTTGATTTCGTCTGAACTCTCGGCGAACTTGAGATAATTGCTTTAAACTCACAAGCTTATATCAATACATCATCACTATTTTTTAAATAAGCGAGTATCTGAAAATGATTATGAATTTATTTTTCAGCGGGGTTCCTAACAGAAATTTTAAGCTTCAGGGTTATATTATTTTTTAGCTACTCCTCAGATCATGAAATTTCTTTTGCTACATCTTAAACAAGGTCTTTGTCCTTGTGCCAGCAGTCAGAGTGACTTTTGTAGGATCAGGGCGTCCACTCCCTACTTGCAGCAGTTTTGGTAGGTCTTCTTAAGAAATTCAGTTTTCTGATGATATATCAATAATAATTTCAATAATGGTTATATGTTGTTTCTGGCAGTGTCAGCAGGGTTACTGTTGAAGTAGGAGATGCTTTGTCAGTTCCAAATCCGATCAGTGAGAGAAATGTGTCTGGAAATAATGCATGTGCTGCAGGCTCTGGGCTGGGCCCCTCTGAGATGGGCATCCCTGGCTGCTGGGTTGTGGTCCTGCCTCTCCTCTGCGCTGTGGCTCCAGGCAAAACCTTTCTCCTTTTTATTTCCCTCCCTCCCACCAACTTGTATTTTGGGGAGGATTTTTATTAGGAAATACTGACTGCCTCCACCTCGACAGGCAGAGAGGGGCTCATCCAGTGAGTGGGGAGCTGAGGTGACTCCTGGGAGGATTTTGCCCGACTCTTTCCCCACCACCTATGAGGGGAACCATCCATTTGTTTTGGACATGACCTGTGCCAAGTAGTGGTGTAAAGATAAATACCTAAAAGGCTGAAAGGCACTTGAATGTGATGGTTATGGAGTGCTACGTGATGTAACGTCTCAGAGAGAGGGAGATGTGATCAGTTCCTACCCACTTGTCTTTTTTGCTGTGCAGAATAAGAAAGACCAACCCCCACACTGTGAGGTTTCCATTTTCCACCTTCAGCTCTCTGCTGGCACTAGGAAACATCTTACTGACCAGCTTGGGAGTGCCTGAGGGACAGGGATGGTGAGGGGTTGAGGCCAGGTGAGCCTGGGGATGGTGGTGAGGGGTTGCTGCCGAGCGCACGGTGTGGTGCTCCAGCGATGTACCGGACTGTTGGCATCACTATCCCCATCTGGGTAAGCCAGGCCATCAGGATTTTAAAGTCTTTTTCAAAAGCCATGCTATGGCCCTTATTTGAAATTTAGGGCTATTCTCTCCCATCAATACAGCATGTAATATGCCAGGCTCTTTTAAAATCTCTGCCCTCTTAGTGACTAAACAGGAACTGCGGTCTCCTGAGCATCCAACCCTCATTGTGGATCGTGGAGACGTGGAGTGCTAACTCCCATTATGTCCTTGCAAAGAGGGAAACAGCCATTGTGCTGCCCCATCTGGCCTCCCTGTGGGAGGTTTGGGTTTGCTTTTCCCTTCCTGGCTCTGTCTGTCACCTGGGGCATGCCTGGAAAGTGTCCCCTGGAGCCAGGAAGGGTCCCTTTGAGCCATGGCAGTTTGACATTTGGGTCAAGGTGTGCATTCAGTCATCTCGGGGTCCTTGCTGGTTTCAGCCTTCCTGGTGTCTTCAGGGCTGCTCTAGTCTTTCTAGAGGGCAACAGCCCCACTGTGCCAGCTTTTCTGAGGCATACAATTCGTAATGTTGCACGTAAAGTTCCCTGCACTAAGAGGAGCAGCTCACCGGCTGTCCTCTCCTTGGAAAGGTCTCCAGAGAGACCCCTGAGCCTCTTTTGGGAAGGCAGAGGCAAAGGAGTCCCGAGCAGAAAAGCAAAACTCAATAGCTTTGCTTGACCTCTGACTCTTAAACCTCTCCTCTGCTCCCTGCTTGCATCTGAGAGCTTGCCAAGTGAGCGTGATAGCACGAGTCCCCCGGGAGTGTATTCAGAGGAGCAGGAATGATGCCAGAGGAGAAAGCAAAGTGGCAGGAAAAGGGAGCATTGAGGAGAGGCAAGGACATAGACTCTGAGCATTAAAGCTCTGCATTGCTTTAAGTAAAATAAGACACAGAGACACACACCTTCAGGACCTTGCTTTTCCTTTCTCCAGCCCCCGTGGAGCTCCCAGGCTGGCAGCTGTGTGCCGGTGGGTCCCCAGGGCTGCCCCTGCCCAAGGGGGGCTGCGGTGCTGAGGCTGCTCAGGATGCGTGTGCCCGCATGGCTGGGCACAGCTCCTGCACCTCTTGGATGTAGCAAACCTCTGGGATGTAGCAAACAGCATTTCCATATGACCACAAGCATCCGAGAGAAGAGTGCCAGGCATCCTGCAGGTCAGATCTCCTGAAAAGCCGGGACTGGGACAGAGCTGCAGAGGGGGCCTGGCAAGCAAAGAGGAGTCCCAAGCTCTGGCTCAGGCTAATGCCATGCCTGGTGCATTTAGGGGCATGGTGTTGTGGTTTAACCCGGCTGGCAGCTAAACACCACACAGCCGTTCGCTCACCCTCCCCCCTCCCTCTCTGGGATGGGGGAGAGAAACGGGAAAGTGAAGCCTGTGAGTTGAGATAAAGACAGTTTATTAAGACAGGAAAATAATAATAACAATAATAATAATAATAGTGATAATGGTAATAGTATTAACAATAATAATGTGTAAGAAAACAAGTGATGCACAATGCAATTGCTCACCACCCGCTGACCGATGCCCAGCCTATTCCCGAGCAGCCGGCCCCCCCCACCCGGGCCAGCCACCCCTATATATTGTTTAGCATGACGTCAGATGGTATGGAATACCCCTTTGGCCAGTTTGGGTCAGCTGTCCTGGGTCTGTCCCCTCCCAGCTCCTGCTGCACCCCCAGCCTGCTCGCTGGCAGGACAGAGCAAGAAGCCGAAAAGTCCTTGGCCCGGTGTAAACACTGCTCTGCAACAATTAAAACATCAGCATGTTATCAGCGCTCTTCTCATCCTAATCCAAAACATAGCACCCTACCAGCTACTATGAGCTACTTAACTCTGTCCTAACTGGAACCAGGACACATGGGCAGGCAGGAGAAGAGAGGTTTTGTTATCCCTGTGCTTGCGACATCCGGTTCTGGGAACCAGAACTCAAAAGGGTCAGAGAGAGAATGGGAGTGTTCAGAGCAAAGTTGCAAGAGCCAGGGAAGCTTGAAAATCTCAAAGCACTTGGCTTTACAAGAGGCAAAGGAGAGATCTGATGGCGAGGAGGAGAAATGGGATAATATAACCTTTTCCAGCCTACCGAGAAAACATCCAAAGACTGGAATTTGACATGGGGATAATGCAGAACAGAAAGAAGGTGAATGTTTTTAATGGCTGGGGAAATTAACTTTATGAGCATCTGACCTAGGGTTGTGGTTGATTGTCTGTCGCTGGAAATAGTAAAATCAAGCTTGGATGGTTCTGTAAAATGTAGTTCCAGTTCAACTATTTGATTTGAAACTGGAATTGAATTTAGGGAAGTTCTGTGACCTGCATTATGAAAGAGAGGTCATGGTCACATTGCTCCCAGCTGGCACTGACACCCCTTGTTATTGGTGCTGCAAGAGCCATAAACTTCTGGGTCCAGCTAGAAAACTAGGGGTCTCTCTTGGTTTATTATGGTATTGCCAGCCCATCATAATAAGCTGCACATTTGTCCTCCTTTTCTCCTCCCTCCCCTCCTGTGCTAGGTGCTTCTGAAAACAGGCAGGCTCCAGCTGTGCCGGGGCAATGGCATCTCCCGTGCTGTGCTGGGGAGGAGGCGAGCACTCGGCCACCCTCCCGCAGCTCTGCGGGGCAGACCCCTGCACCCCGAGGGATTTCCCTGAGCTTGGTGGGGCTTGGCAAGCCCCCATGCTTGCAGCTGCACCTTATTCCTGCGGCTAGAGGTCAAGGCAGAGGGAGGAGGACTCAAGAACTGCTGTATTGCTGTTTTTAAGCATATGGTGTTGGGAAAACAATCCACGAGCAATGCCTACTGAGGGACTAGTGCATGAAAAAGTGCTGATCTCGGCAGTAACCCAAAACTTGTAGTTGTGTGCCCAGTGGGTCACCACCTTTGCTGTTCATCAGAAGCATAATACAATTTTCTCAGGTCATTCAGATGATGAGATAGCTGTCCGTTAAGCACAGCAGTATGGCTTCGGGGTTGTTTTTTAACCAACATTTTATACGTCGCAGTTTCTGGGTTATTTATACCTAGTCAAAAAATTAATTTCTATTCAATACAACTATACTATCGTAAAATATGACATCTCAAACTTTGATTTAGTTCCAGCTTTAAGAGAAAAAGAAAGTGGCATTTTTCATGAGGTAAAACATAACATCTCACTTTGGGTTAACCGCAGCTGTTTGGATAACATTATCTAGCAGTATTAACATTTAAAAACAATGAATAACGTGCATCATTGCTAAAGTAGCACAGCTTAAGTGAGGTTTCAAAATGAAAGCTGGTGACACTTGCAGATTTTGTACTCTGATATTTTGTGAGAAACAATACAAGCATGAGGTGAGTTTCCATTTGGGCAAGGAGGGATTGTGTCAGGAATTGTTTTACCAGCTGCCCACCCTGTGGCAGGCTCCAGGCTAGCTCTTGGGAAACTCTGAAACGGCCTTGTCAAAGCCAGTGGGAGCTGAGTTTAAGTTCACAGCATTTTGCTTAAAACAGAGGAGACTGGGTCGCATTGGAGCGGGTGGTGGTCCTGCTGCTGTTGGTCCCGAGGTTGGCTGGGGAGAAGCTGCCGAGGGAGGCAGCGATGGTGAATGCCTCCTGTGCACCACTGTGCGGTGCTCATGGCCCTTCTCTCTTGTCTGCTTGTAGCCTGTGAAGATGGATATAAGCTGGAAAACGAGACCTGTGTGAGGTATGGTGACTGCTCTGCCCCCTCCTACCCCACCATCCTTCTTAATCCTGCTTTGGTGACCTGTTGGCACAACCAAGCTACTGAAACTCCCTCTTGTTTTCTGTTATCAGCTGCCCTTTTGGCTTAGGAGGGTTCAACTGTGGAAACCGTAAGTACAGAGTTTCATTTCATTTCATTTGTTTCATTTTGTTTCGTTTCGTTTCATTTCATTTCACTTCATTTCACTTCATTTCCACTGTGTCAGAAGTGGGAAATTTGCAACAAGTAATTGCAAATAACTGTGTCTAAAACTCAGTAGGTGCAGACTACTCTTGTCAGGGTTTTCTGTTTCCTCAATGTCTGTCAAAAATTATTTTGTCGACCCAAATATTTCTTTGACAGAAATTATTTCTGTGACACAGTTGAGTTAATGTTATCTGCTAACAAGATCAATATTTTCCTTGGAGATCTTTCTCTGGATATTCTGTCATGATAGCGCAGATAGCGTGAAGCAAGATATTTGGAGGTGAATCCATGAAAGATCAATTGAGTTACTGAGATTTATCAGTAAGGGGAATCGTTCCCCTCAGCACACAGGAGCTTCTCCTTTCCTCAGCAAGAGATCCCCAGCTCCATCTATTTCTCTTGAAAAATTGCAGTAATATTGTTTACAGAAGGAGGGAAGGCAGGAAGCAAACAGTTAATCCCCTCGTGTGAGGACTGTGGATATGTTTACATGAATACTTACGACCGCATTGCTGTCTCTAAGTGAGAATATGTCTTTCTCGTCCCTAGCATACCAGCTCATCACTGTGGTGATTGCGGCTGCAGGAGGGGGACTTCTGCTTATCATGGGCATAGCGCTGATTGTCACCTGCTGCCGGTAGGTACCACCGCCAGCCGTAGTTACACTGCACCTAGCGCTCCATGTAGAAGCCCTGAAGGATCAAAGAAACATAGGTGCACAGGTACAGCTAAGCAAGCAGTTTAAGCAGAAATATTTAAGTATTGCCTTGTGCTTTCATTTGGGATGTGCCTTTTCTTTTTTTTTTTCCAGCAGTCAGGTTAATAAATTCAACTCTGTCTCTGAATTGCCTGGCAATTGTGTCCTGTATGGATGGAGAGGCAAAGAAGTCCTTTCCACTCAGAGCCACAGGGCACCAGGCGGTAGCCTCCAAAAATGCAAGCTAAGTAGAAGAGAGGAGTTTAGTCAACAGGAAGGGCTTCTGGGCCATTGCTCAAGAGGTGTGGGAGTGCATTCAACGCTCTTTTCCTCCAAGCACAAGTCCTGCACGTGCTCTCACTGTGTCTTTACCTCTCAGACACACACACACACACACGTGTAGTTCCCATACCAGCAGATAGCTTCGGAGTAGAGGCAAGATGTGCTGCTGAGGTAGTTGTGCTTCATGATTTACATACCATGAAAAAGGGCTGCCTTGCAGTAACACCCTCTGCCACCCATTCCAGCCCCCAAATCTAGGATTTCAAAGCACTCTGACTAAAGTCAGCAGCTGGATTTCTCAGTAGCAGCAAGGCCCAGCTGGGAGGTGAGATGGTCACTCCAGGTCCCAGTGTGCAGATCTCTGCGGGGACAGACCAGTCTTCTCATCAGTCCTGGCCTTTGACAGGCTGTGTGCTTTCCTGGAGGGTACTCTGCTCTGAACTGGGAATGTCACCAAAGTCCGCTCCTACAACATGGCAGTGATGTAGGGGCGTTTGGTGTTGTTCAGACTGGTAACTTGCCGGCCTTTCTTCTCAGAAATTAATGTGGTGCCTGGAAGTGCTACAGTTAAGCGTTTGGAGACTTGAATAGTGTGGGGGCTTCCTTGCATTTTTCATTCTTCCTAGGCTTTTTCATTGACTCTAGTGAACATGCACATTTCCAAGAGACAAGGGGCTTAAATTGAAACAGGAGAGATTTAAACGGAATGTAAGGAAAAACTCTTTCACCAAGAGGACAGTAAGGCATCAGAGATGTTATGCTATCTCTATCCTCAATCAGGATATTCAAATCAAGGAATCACTATTCAAATCCCACCAGACAGTGCTCTGTATGGCACAGTCATACGGCTCCTATCTGTGCCTTGGAGCAGGAGGTGGACTGTAGCCCTTCTGAGGTCTCACCTGGTTATCTTAGTTCCCAGTGAAAGTTTGCAACATGTGGTAAGTCTCCTGAGATCATGTCAGAAATGCACATAATATATGAGGATAAGTTACATCTTTTCGCTTTCCTTCATTCTTTTCTAAACAGAAAGAATAAAAATGACATAAGTAAACTCATTTTCAAGAGTGGGGATTTCCAGATGTCACCATATGCTGAATATCCAAAGAACCCCCGAGCACAAGAGTGGGGCAGAGAGACCATCGAGATGCAGGAGAACGGAAGCACCAAGAACCTATTGCAGATGACAGATGTGTATTACTCGGTATCTATCCATAGCTTAACTATTAACCCTTTGTACCTGATACAGCAAAGACACGTTCCTTTATTTTGGGAATCAGAGATACCTTTCCTGAAAAACAAAAAAGCTAAGCAAATGGCTTCCATAGACAGCAAGGCACTGGGAGTTCGGTGGACTCCAGCTATTACTTGTGTGGTGAATACCACAAGGAGGTGTCATTAGGAAGAGTGGTAGGGAAATGTCTAGGAACATTTTGGTAGATGCCTAAAAAGCCCTATTGTAGAGTAGAGAAGGAGAGTTGAAGGTTTGGGGCAGTCTTGTAGGAATCTCTGTGGGCAGTTTTCTCCCTTTCACCCTCACTGATGATGCTGGAAGGTTGAGACCTCTCCCTGGGGGTTCTTCGCCCCCAAATGGGAAGATGCTGGTCACTGAGGACCCCTCTCTTCTTCCACTCCTCCCCTCTCCAGGGTACAGGCCCCTTTCTGAAGCCGGAAGGATGCATAAGAAACATCCCTCCAGCTCTGTGGGAACAAACATCAGGAAGGAGGTGGTGAAGGAGTAATGGGCTGTGTAGGGCAGAGGAAGAGTCACAATACCTGCCATAATGGACACTGTAATACCTGCGTGGTTGGTACCAGCTGCTAATGTCTATATCCAGAGCTGTTGTATTGGTGTATCATTTGTCACTAACCCACATCAATATACTGGATGCAGTCAAGATCTGTGTGGGGTTACTCATTTCAGTGAAGGTTGCAGGATTTCATCCAAATCACACTTTCTGGACTCCTGCTTTCCAGAGAAGAGAGCAGTGAGCAATACTTTTTTCTGGCTTGTATTTGAAGTTTTCCCAAAGCAATTTTACTGGGTTACACAGCATGAAGGAAAATGAGAAAAAAAGTCCTTCCAGATAATACTCAGAGAAGGAAACAAACTTGGCTTTTCTACAAACATTTCCTTTAAGGATGACTCTGGGACAATATCCTGAATTAAGGAGTGTTATTTCAGTGCCTGAGATCATCAGTACAGTTTGCTTGGATTAAAAATTAACTGTGTACTTAGACTGCACTTGATGGAGTCAGGTAAACTTCCAGCCAGGTAAACTTCAAGTCTTTTAATTGGCAAGATGTCAAAACTCAGTTGCGTCAGAATACTGCCCTCCAGAAAATGCATAACTCTCACAGTGAAAATCATTCCAAGTTATAGAGATAATTAGTGATCATATTATTATTCCTTCTAGCTACTGAAATAACTGCTGGGAAAGGTGGTAAGGCTGTGATGGAAAGAGGATTTGACTATGAGAATAAGACCCTTTAAAATTTTTATTTATTTATTTATTTATTTTTGCTAACACAGCCAACTGGACTGAGAAATCCTGAACTGGAAAGGAATGGACTTTATCCTCCTTACACTGGTTTGCCTGGATCTCGACATTCATGCATCTACCCTGGACAATACAATCCATCCTTCATTAGTGACGAAACCAGAAGAAGAGACTATTTTTAGCAGGACAGAGAGGGAGTGGAAGACTGACGCAAATTGGCCCTTGATCCCCAGGTACAATGTGTCTCCTGGCAGTTCAGCCCACACCAATCTTACTCTTCCCATATAACAGGATGATCTTTGAACTCCATGCCAAGCATTGCTGCCCTGGGGAATGGTTACACTTGCTGAGCAGCAGTGAGGAAGAGGAGGAAGAGGGAATGGCTCAATGTGCACATCAGTAAAAGACCCAAGCGGAAGCTCGTGCATGTACTCCGGTTTTGTTCTGTGCTGCTTCTTCACCCTTTACGCTACATGGCAAGCATCGATAAGTACAGGCAGATGAACTGTGCCCAGCACCCAGTGAATACCACTAGGGAGTGTTTTGTTTACAGATCTTGTTCACTGTTGACTGTGCTTGTCTTCTTGGCCAACCTTCATGCAAAGATTCACCGTGTGACTGGTTTTAGTAGGACAAGTTTGTCCACTCCCCTTTCCCCTTGCTGCATTGCTTTTTGCTTTGTGTATGACAGGAAATTGGCTTGTCCTTTGGCCCTTACCTTCATACTGGTAGAAGTTCTCCAAATGGCCGGGCCCTTGCTGAAGGCTGGTGCCTGGCAGTGTTGGCTGAATTCATGGGTTGATTGTCTCCAAGGAGTAGGGGAAAGTTAGTCATACCACTGCAGTTAAACTGAAAACAGGCACAGTTGATTGTGCTGCTCTGAAAACTTGCATATATAGGGAAGAGTCTGTGTATGTTGTCGTTTTGTCAGCCAGCGTGGTTCAGAAGTGATGACGCTACACATCATCACAGTGCTTCTGCATAGGATCATATGAGGCTGTTTACTTGCAGGGATTTAAAGGCTTATAAAAACAGCGATAAAATGTAAAATACTTGCTCATAAGGAAGAAAAACATGAGCTGGGAATTCACCGTGCCTCTTATGTGGAACTCAAGGAAGGAGCAGTAAGGCTATGTCTCTGGCTGGGCAGGCGGCACGTGAGTTTTGGGCACTGTGGGTGGGACGTAGTTTTCAGCCCTCCACAGCCACCTTGACTTCAGGAGGAGCTGTGGAGGCTTTCAATACGTTGGAAAAAAAGGCTCTCTGCAGTCGGTTGCATTTAAGGCAGAGAGAAACATGATGCTTTTAATCCTAGTGGAGCAAAGATTGCATATCAAAATAGGTTGATTTCTTCTGTCCTAGTTTCGAGTGATTCAAACCAGGCAGGTTTCCTCATCTAGGTGTTAATTCACATAAATCACCTTCGCAAAAGCTGAAGAATGTAAATTATTATATTCCTCACCAAAGATCAGATCAAAAGTTTATTGACTTTTTTCTTTACAGAGCAGGGTGTCATAAGAGATTTTATTACTGATGTATATTTCCCACTTATTTTTACTGCAGAGATAACCGAAGTCATCGCAACCGCAGTGCCTCTGTATGCCTCACCCCTTATCCACCACCTAATAACAGCAGTGTGGTCTTACAGAAAAACAGATCTTTATGGATGCCTGGGGCAGTATGCTGTGCACTGACGTCATTTTATGGTGACAATGTATGTGACTTAATCCACAATCAAACTTGCAGGTGGTAGTACGCTGCTTATCTTATCTCGCATGTAGGCAGGGAATGGATGCTTATGCTGCCAAAGGAACTATATTTAAGGAACATTCTAGTTGCAGTATCCAAAATAGTGTAACAAGTAAAGCACAAGAATTAACTGTTCCCAGTGTTTTCAGTCTGTGAATGACACTCTTCTCCCCGTCATAAGCATCCAACATGTTAATTACGCAGGGTCCACTGGATGATGTGAAGCAAGGGCTTGGCCCTGCTGTGCTCTGAGGTCCTTCAAAGAGGATGTTGGTGGGGTTGTTCTTGCAGGGGTGAGTTTTTTACCTAACACCAACTCTAGTTTTGAGCATGCCTAGGATGGATGGGACTGCCTCTCCTATGGTATGGAGAAGGGTTTTGTCCCTGTTACAGATGAAAATGGGGAAGCTGGGGCTTTGTGCTGGATCTAAATCCAAAGTGCATAGATGAGCACTGGAATCTGTCCCTGTCTACTAAAGCAGCTTATCAAAAACTAAGCATGTCCCAGCAGTGATGGTAGGATTTAACTGCATGCCAGCATTTCCTCAGACAGGAAAGGGTTTAGGTATTTACTTATACAAGGTACGTTTAATCACTTGTTTAGTTTGAAGGCTGTGAAATGTTCCTTTGTGTGACAGGTGCAAAGACCAAAGTATGAAATACCAGCTCACAAATTCAGATTAATCCTTCTATATAAAGTGTAACATATGGGTTATATGAGCAAAACTCCTGGTCTGTATCATTTCACACCAATTTGCAAATTGTCAGTGTCTCAGTAAACCCAGCAGGGTTTTCTAGGTGAGGACTGCAAAACCTGGCTCTTTTCCAAAAGAACAAACTTTATTGCACTGAAATTTTGTCTCTGCCAGAACAGGTAAATGTTGGGGAAATTATTATGAAATTAACCCATTGCAGCTTCCTTTTGGTTTTGGTGAGAAAAAAGTCAATGCTTATCCCACAGGAGAAGGAAAGGGGTCTCTGCTGACCTGCCCCTGCCAAGACCTTTAGTGGTGTTCCAGGAGGGGAAGAGGAAAGGATTTGGGGAGGTGACAGCCCCGAGGTCAGTGCAGGTGCTTACCCGCGTGGGGACCCAGGAAGTGTCAGCCAGCCCTGCCGCTCCCCGCGAAGCGATCCCTCTGTGTGCACCCAAACCCAACGGCTCCACAAAGGCAGAGAGGCTGGGTGGAGTGCAGTGTGTTTTGCCATGGTTTGACAGTAGCTTTACTGCAATTAATTTGCAATAAATTACTACCGCATCCCAGTAGCAATGGGCTCTCCCTGCTGCAGCAAGGATGTGACCTGTTTCCGTGCAGCTTGCCTCTGCTGAAACTGCCACCAGGATCCTCTCCATCTGCTTGTCCGTTTGCCATCAACAAAGCACCTTTTGGTAGTGGTTTTAGGTTTTGTTGACCCTGCTGGATATAAGTCAGGTCTCCATGTGCCCTATCAGGCCTGCCTTCAAATGTGGATACCTCCATGTTCAGTACCTAACTCTCCTAGGGTGCCTAAATAAGCGCAGCTTGTTTCTCAGGCTATTTAGATTTCTCTTAGCTACCCCAAATTGTAAATTTTGAGCACACTGGATGCTTTTGCCAAGGAGAATTGCTCTCAACTATCCAAGAGGATGAGATAGAAATGGCATGTTTCTTGTAAGGAGGCTGCAAGTGGCTCAGCCTGATGTGGGGAAAGGAGGTAAAGCCGCACCAACACTGCATGGAAATCTGCTCGTACTCCTGGCTGCTGTGGCCAGCTGAGCCGTCAGCAAGGGGCCACGGGCAGGTGTGTGGGAGTATTTTTGATTAACTTTGGGGGAAAAAAAAAAAAGCTAATTCTGTTGCTTGAAAGAGAAGGATGTAGGAGGCATATGTTTGCTGCTATAGTGCTCTGACAATTGTGTTGGCAAAAGCCCCTTGCCCAGAGGAATACCCCTGGCAGTCAGCCTAGGAGAGGCAGTCAGAATGAACAGAGCAGTGAGAGGCAGGCTGGAGGGGTCATTGAAAAGGGGTGCAACAGCCTCCCTGTGTCCCTGTCCTGCACCGCTGCTCATCCTGGCTGACCCTCCCACGCTGCGTTGGAAAACCAGAGTGCTTTTGCACACCGTTGAAACCTCGAAGCACTGAATTTGGCTGACGTAAGGAGTATAAGGAACAGGGATAGTTTGATGCTTTTTGCCCTCCACATATATAGTGTTAAGTAAAAGACCAGCAATTAATCTCATTGCTTTTTCAGCATGTCCCATAAAGTTTCACTGTCACAGTCATATACAGAGATGTTGCCTGTGACCTGCCTTCTAAAAGTGATTTGTTTCCACAATGAGCAATAAGAAAAAAAAAATATCTAAAAATAGCAATAAGTTGCATTTACTGAGAGGTGTTCGTGACTGCGAAATTGTGCCAACACTTGTAAAGGTTGTTCACCAGGGCCTGAGAGAGCAGCAGAGTGGTTTTGGACACTGCTGCAGCCACGTGAAGTGCTTCCTCGGGACGTGTTCCTAATGCTGGTCAATGGCTATATCCGTTCCAAATCCATCTGGACTTCTCATTCCCTCATAGTGATGTTTAATCTTTAATTTTCTTCCTTAAATTAACAAGAACGGATGCATTTTACTTAAATGTTCTTCCTATGCTGACTATTGGTTTTTTCCTCTCTACACACAAAGGACCCAATCCAGCATCCACTCTAGTGGGCTGGGATAACTCTTTCACGGATTTTAGTGAAGTTTTTTTAGGCCTGAATCATTCCAAAGTCAGGGTCACTTGTGTGTACAACATGCATTCCTGCAGCTCTGTTTTCTGCCCATTTCTGTGACATTGTTGCTGCCTTTTCATGTCGTATTTATTTTTTGGATGTATCCTTATTACTGTAGCAGAACCTGTATTATGTGAGATTGAACAGGTTGTTCAAGATCTGTAACACCTTTCTGAGAAGAGGATGAATGTGAATTTTGTAAAGTTTTTTGTTTTTTTTTTTTACTGATCAGCCAATGTGTTTCCCATTGTGTGAGATCTTCTAGGGATGTAGAGGTGCTTCATGCATTCACAGATAAGAACTACCCATCAGTTCACGTACTTGTGCCTTCAGAAATGAAACAAGATCTCACAGTTTTGAAAGGGGTATGCACTGTGTGCTTGTAAGATTTTGGGAGTCTTGCAATGTGTATTTAATTCTTCATTCCCTTGAACTGTTGGAATTGAAAAGCAGGACAGAAATCTGTAAAGAGGTAAGAAAAAAAAGAGGAAATTTAGAAAGAAAGAAAGAAAGAGAAAGAAAGAAAGGAAGAAAATAAATATACTTCCTTGTTTTGCAGAAGTAAACATCGAAATTGAGTGTAACACTGTGGCTTCTGTACTGTAAGGTTATGTTTGGGATGACACGCCTCTTCTGCGTGTGGTTTATGTTGTGTATGAGTAATATCCTTGTTGATGGAAAACCTAAAGTGGGTACCTAATGTTCATCAAAAGTCGTGTGTAAATGCTAAGTCCCCTGGTCTTCATTCTGGTAAAATGCTCAAAGGGATGGGAGTCTTGCTTGGGTAATTGCTGGAGCAGGTGGCCCACAAGTCTGTAAAACCCAATATGGAAGAGTCCTGGGGAATCCAGTAAAAAGTGATCAGTTCTCTTGAACAGTGCCACAGAATTTGCCTGACATAAAACGTCTGCTATAAAAACCATTAGGATGGTTAACTTTAAAGAAAAAAAAAGATTAAATATTTAATTCTTTCATTAAAAAAAAAAAAGGAAATTCTGTTAAACTCAGCCATTTGTTCTGAGTCCTGTTAAATTCTGCAAGACTTTCTCCTAGCAGAAGACAAAATCTTATATGTAAAGTCATCATAGTTTCTTTGAGCGGCTTTCAGAACTGCGGTAGTATTGCTCACCTTTAGTGAAGTCTGTTTCAAAAGGTAAATTTTAAGCATTTGTTTGTGCTTCCTCTATCAACCTGAATGTAAACCTGCGTTATGTCCTTCACATTGTCCTGCTTCCCTCCCTGTAGCTCTGATTGTTCGCTTCCAAGTTGCTGGGGTTCTAAGGACGTTTTCCAAACCAGTATTATTTAAAGTTGTATCATATTTTCAGCCTTCACTAATTATACAGTACTGTAGTAGCAAAATATAATTTTTAAGGATTGGACTATTTTTATACCTGCATCCAATATTATTAAATCTGGCGTTCTAGTCAGTATTATAAAAGGATACAATAAAACTATGAATATTAGTTTGTCTCAGCTTTTTTATTGTCTAAAGCTTTCCCTGTAAAGAGATGCATATCTGACTTTTAGATTGTTCTAACAATAATTAGAAGTCTAAACTAAAAAATAAGAAATTTTATAGTACTTCTGTTCTTCTAGTGTTGCTTGGTGATTGAATAACTGAAGTGTAAAGCAAAGAGGAAAGCAGTATGTTCTGTTAGTTATGCTAAACAAACTTTTGCTCAGCCTAAGTGCAAGTTCTTTATCTTTATTTCAGTAATATTAAGCAACTCAAAGTTTAATTTAAAAATTTTCCTCAATTTAATTTTTCATCCATCTGGAAATGCTAGAATTGGTGAAATTGTGTATGTGCATGCTGGAGGGAAGGAAAACGTTGGCAAAGGTTGGTGCACAAGGGCTTTTTGGAAGGGCAGGAGACTTGACCACAGCGAGGTCGGTCCCACATCTCTAACTGCCACTGCGGACTAAGAAGACTCTGCAGCTGAGGGTCTCTCGAAGGAAGGCTGATCCCTTGAATCCAAATGAACACAGTGTCTAGGGAAGAGGTGTGATATGGAAGAAAATCCCGAGTAATGGTAGGCATGTTAATCTGGGGCGATCATTCCCTATTTTGTGCCAGAGAAGTACAACACAATTGTGACAGCAACTGGATGGGACCGCGGTGGGATACATCTGCTCTACCAAAAGTGAGACAGCCAGTCTGAACCCACCACCTGGCTCCTCCAGTACCCTGAAAAGAGACAAGCATCAGCAGAAGGTAACTCACCCCATGGTAAGATAACCCTCTACCTTGACAGTGGTGTCACAAGACCCCGCATACAGAAAGCTGCACTAAATGATGTGAGTGCCACCAGCAGAGAAACGGTGAGTCTAGAACATAGTTCTTGCTGCATCCTGAAACTTGAGTCTACTTTCTCTAGTGATACAGTACAGAATAGTGTTATAATGTACAGCTTGCTCCTGAGTACAGAGGGACAATCCCTTCCCTGGTCCTGCTGGCCACGCTGTTTCTGATGCAGGCCCACACGGCATCGGCCTTGTAGGCCACCTGGCACACGGCTGGCCCACGTTCAGCCAGCGGCCGACCAGCTCCCCCAGGTCCTTTTCTGCTGGGCAGCTTCCCAGCCGCTCTTCCCCGAGCCTGTGTCGCTGCGTGGGGTGGTGTGCCCCAAGAGCAGCACCCGGCCCCCAGCCTTGTTGAAGGCCGTGCAGCTGGACGTGGCCCATCAGTCCAGCCTACGCAGGTGCCTCTGCAGAGCCTCCCTCCCCTCCAGCAGGTCAACACTCCTGCCCAGCTTGGTGTCATCTGCAGCCTTACCGAGGGTGCACTCGATCCCCTCATACAGGTTATCGATAAAAACGTTACACAAAACCAGCCCCAACAGCAAGCTCTACGGAACACCACCAACGGATTTAACTCCATCCACAACAACTCTTTGGGCCTGGCCATCCAGCCACTTTTCTACCCAGCAAACAGTACATCCATCCAAGCCACCAGTGGCCAGTTTCTCCAGGAGAAGGCTGTCAGAAACAAGTACCAAACGCTTTGCTAAGTCCAAGACCACGACACCCGCAGCCTTTCTGTCGACCACTAAGCGGGTCATCTTATCATAGAGGGAGACCAGGTTGGTCAGGCAGGACCTGCCTTTCGTAAAGCCGTGCTGACTGGGTCTGATCGCCTGGTTGTCCTGTATGTGCCATGTGATGGCACTCAAGGTGATCTGATCCATGACCTTCTCTGGCACTGAGGTCTGACTGATAAGCCTGAAATTCCCCAGGTCCTCCTTCTTGCCCTTCTTGTAAATGGGCATCACATCTGTTAACCTCCAGGCAACTGAGACCTCCCTGGTTAGCCAGAACTGCTCGTAAATTATTGGAAGTGACTTGACGAGCACTTTTGACAGCTCATTCAGTACTTTGGGTGGATCCTGTCCGGCCCCATAGATGTGTGTTTTCAAGTGGTGTAACAGGCTGCTAACCATTTCCCCTTGGATTATAAAGGCTTCATTCTGCTCCCTGTCTCTGCCTTTCAGCTCAGTGGGCTGGTTACCCCAAGAACAATTAGTCTTACTAATTAAGACCAAGGCAAGTAAGTCATTAAGTACTTCAGCCTTTTCCTCATCTCTCATCACTATGTTTTCTCCCTGCATCCAGTAAAGGATGGAGATTCTCCTTAGTTCTCCTTTAATTGTTTATGTATTTATAAAAACATTTGTATTGTCTTTTACTGTAATGCCCAAGTTGAATTCCACCTGGTCTTTGGCCCGTCTAATTTTCTCCCTGAATCATCTCACAACATCTCTGTAGTCCACCTGAATTGCCTGCCCCTTCTTCCAAAGGTCACAAACTCTCTTTTCTTTCCTAAGGTCCAGAAGAAGCTCTCTGTTCATCCCTGATGTCTCATCTTTTGGGAAATAGGGATGGCCTGCTCCTGTGCCTTCAAGATTTCATTCTTTAAGAATGTCCAGACTTGCTGGACTCTTTTGCCTCTTAGAACTGCGTCTCAAAGAATTTTGTCACACCAGGGTCCCATCTTGGGAACTACCCAAGAAAAGAAGTTGAGTTGCATATACTTCCCCTGATCATGGGTGAATCTTTATGTATATCATTTTGATTTAGATTTCCTGCAGGTTTGTTTGAACCTTTAGCTAATTGCAACATATATTTCTACATGTGTGTAATACACAGTGGAAAAACTAAATTTACATAAGAAAGCAAAATATATAGGAATTTAGTAAGGAATAGAACTGAATAATGCATAGGAAAAAAGTAGCCAGCTGACGCATGTGAAGAGCTATAAAAGACACTTTAATGTACATCTTATAGCATGAGTGCCTCTTGCTTACATTCAACTTATGGTTAAATAACTGGGCCATGCGTGACTATACAGCTTATAATAGGTAAACAAGACCTTTTACCTTTGGTAACTTTTTTCTGCCGTAAACAAGGATAAAGACAATGAACAACTACTGTTTGTTGCTAAATATAGCACACTTTTTATATCATAACAATCATTGGTCAATGTTCTTGCCTGCCATAAGCGAACTTCAATGCATATCAGCTTGGTTTTACAGCTTCTGGTAAGTAATTTAGAAATCTCCGCAAAGAAAGACTTGTCTGTGAGTCTTTTCAGGATATCATAACTGCTGTGGCTGTGCAAGCCTGTCTGCACTAACAGTCAACTACCTATTATTTAAATGTGTGCTTAATAACTTCATTAATAATACCATTAGAGGTACTGATGTTTCACTGACATCAGTTCTCCTCTTTTTATAATTCTCTGCATCTGGTCTCCTAAACTATCAAATCTCTAAGTCTGTCCAGAGATTTGCAAGCAAGGAGTCACACAGAGCCTCACTGCCCCATCTCTCACTGAGATAGTCTGTTGTGACCACTGGTTCGTCACAAGCAGAGACAAGAGGATCTGATAATGTCTACACATATTTGCTCAGTGTTTGCTTCCTGGAGGAACTGGTGTCTTTTGCACAGTGAATGTGTCACACTTCCCAGAGGTGACAGCAGCAACCAAATAAGAGCGGAAGTTAACTCCAAAGACATGCATTAGGGTATGCCAGCTTCCGTTGTGTGCTTGTTGTAGAAAACAGTCTTAATGAACAGAACAATACATTCAACCAGCTGAAGGTGGTGTAGCCAGCTCTCAGCTACTATTATCTACACCTGCTGAAGGCTCAACCCACATTTTTTATAGCACTCTGGGAAGGTCCCTTTTTCCTACACCCTCAATTCACAGCTAACAATAAGATTTTAAAACCTGGATTGGTCCAATCACACCTTGAAGTGGCATTGGGAAACGGGGATGTATCACGATGACTCAGGAATCCAGATGGGAATGGAAAATGGTCAGAAAACCGGTGGCATTCAGCTCTCCTGAATGCCTGTCACGGCCAGGTTTGTCTCTGTTTGCATAGAGATTCCCAGCTGAAATATGGGCTGCATCTCCCCAAACAAGTGTTTTTTTAGAGGTGTTGAGCTTCTCTGGGGGCTCACAGCAGTCAGGGATGATGGAAATGCTCCATCCTGACAAGAGTTGGGGTTAGTGTAGGTGTCCCCTACCATCTGCGAAGCAGAGCTTTAAGATGGGTGGTGACCTGAGGTTTGTACAAAATACTTCTCATGCTTGTCTTCCTCTTTCTCTGTCAGCTTAGTAGGAAGGGGAGATTTAAGAAGGGGTCTGGAGGACACGGACAGGCTGGGAAGTGGGTGTCAGAGTGAGTGGCAGAGGGGCAGCGGGGTGGCAGTACAGCCGTGCTGAGCATGAGGTGAGGGGTGTTGTGAGGGCCCTGAGCACACCCCAGGCTGTCACGGGGCTGGGCCTGCTCCTCGGGGGCACCCTGAACCCTGGCCATTTCACACATCCCTGAGACCTGGGGCAACAAAGGGTTCCTGGTGGTGCCAGGCCCTGCAGCCAAGGCCTGTCCCACCACCTCAGGGACACTGGGGGCAGCCCCCATGACTGGGTCCCGAGCTCTGTCATGGCCCCTCTGACAGGGCACAGAGGGACAAGATTGGTCAGTCCCTGCAGTATCAGAGAGGCACTCAACTATATTTGCTATCTGCAAGCCACTGATGTTTCCTGGTTCAGCAAAAGTTAAAAGTTGAAGACATCCCCACGCTCGCAAACAACTTGAGTAATACTTCTGATGCTGCCTACCCTCTTGCATACAAAGAGAGCCACCCTCTGAATATATTAGATTAGTACACGAGACTGCATGTCTTGTTAGCACAGTAGATCAAACAAAAGCAGGTGAAGGACAGGGAAAAGCCTTCCGCATGCAAAGCTATCATTTTGCATTTGGAAATTGTTCACAACCTGCTAATGTTGCTGGCTGTGGTGCTTACCAGAGGAGAGCAGCTCCACAGATTCCTGAGGCAGCTTTGCAGGGGGAAACACCGATGGGTTGCTCACCCTTCTTGTCCATGGCTGAGAATGACAGGATAGCCTGTGCTTATTTCACAGAAGGGCTTTACTGGTAGCTGTGGCAGGATCCGGGGTCAGCCATACCTTCAAAGTGGGAGAAATGGCACCTTTGCTTGAAAAGGAGGAACTGGAAACCACCATGGGATGTCTGCTGTTCTCAAGAAGTACATTTTACTAGAGCAGAAACTGGAATAAATGCACTATTCAGTTAGAGAGGTTGGATAGGTGAGGCAGATGAAAATAAGAGGGTTTGGGAGAAACAGATCCTGCGCACAGGCCTTTTTTCACATCTTGGTCTCTGCTTCCTTAGATAGTCTCTCTATCCCACAAGTTTTCCTTGTGTCATGGCTGTGTTACTTGCTCCATGGCATTCTGCACTATTTCCCATTTCCCGATCTGCTGCAGGCTCCCATGTAGGCAAACAGAACAGCCATAATCATTGCCACAATGGCCAAGGATAGTTTGGTTTCTTTGACGTCCAAAATGCAGGTATTTTCTGTTGCTTTTTACCCTGCTGAGCAATAAGAAGTGATTTGGTGTAAAAGTTTGTTTGTAAGGACAGAGAAGTTGGGGGTCTGAGGCATAGAGCTCGTCTATTCTGGTAATTTATTGCAAAGGAAGTGTGTGTATGTCCCAAGTACTCTAAGTGCATCCTTAGCATGCTTTGGTATAAGATAGCTTCTTCCACTTTAAGAACAGACGATACTGCAACCTCCACTTAACTTGCACTGAAAGTGTCTGTACACAGAGCTGGCAGGGGCTAGCTAGTGTCCTGTCAGTTCACAGGTCAAATTATTTAGCACTAACTTCCTCGTGTCAACAGGTCTCAAGTGTTTATGACTTACAGGAAGAATATTGCAGATCCAGAAATCTCCTCCCAGCCAGAGGAGGAAGAGAAAAAACAGCTTGGATCTATCATTTGCCACTTGCCACCATGACGTCAGCTCAGGGCTGAACTCTACCTGTGGCTGAGACCTTAAATGAGCTGCCGCTAGAAGAGAAAAGCACTTTCTCTCAAGTTTAACGGCGAGTAGCAGCAGCAACAGAAGCAGCAATGAGATTCTGTTTATTCTCCACTGTGTTGCTGCTCAGCCTGGTGTTGAGCCTTTCAGACGGTAAGAAACACTATCTTCTGCTTTGGGATTTGTTGGGGAAGCTATTCTGTTACAGTGAATGGATTGCTTAGTGCTTTTAGCAGCTGTTGAGAGACTGAAGGTCGATGGCCAAACACAATTCAGGATGTCTAGATTTTGATTAATTACTGATGAAAAATGTTACTGCAGGAAAACAGTTTTAGTTGTTCACAGAACAATGCAAAAGCGCTGGTGCTTGTGATTAACCTAATTTAGCCTGTTCCAAGAGCAGTTTTCAGGACCTGTAGACTAAACCCAGGTAATTCAAGCTCTGTTACAGTCATCACAAAAGATGTGAGTGTTCTATCCCAGCACCCAGGGAAAGGAGTGCTGCCGCTGGCCTTCCGAATGGAGTCTCCTTAAACAATCAGTATGGAATGCAGTACTGCCTGAGCTGGCTCTGAGCATTTGTTCCCCTTCGATTAAAACTAATTAACCGGAACTTCACCAACTCAGATGGCAGAGGGCTGCACTATAGTCTATTCAAATGCAAGGGCAGGTGTCATTCCTTAAATCTCTTAATCGTTTTTCTAGCATTGTGACAGTTTTGGTGGTTGTAGGTCAGAGCATCAGCCTGAACTTGCCTGTCCCTGGTATTCAGTGATGGTTCCAGGGTAGCAGAGGAGTTAGTATTAAAGTTAAGGCAGTTATATGAAGAGTTTTGTGGCAACTTGAACCTGTGAGAGAAAGTCCCAGCTACTTTAAAGAGATATGAGCTAAACTAAGACCTTCACTAATGCTATCAAGCTTGTTTCAGACGGTGACAGATGGTAGTGAGTCTCCATCGAGTACTGTGAGTGAACATAAGTATTTACAGCAATATCTACAACATGCTACAGACTGATTTTTAACCATAAATTATAAGTGTAGAAGTCTTCATGACTGTCAGTCGTCTGGTTTTCTGTTTCTGGATAACAGCAAGATGTGAAAAATCTTGACCCAAGAAGTACTGAAAGCAAGGGGAGGCTTTCACTGACGAGCAGATTTTGCATTAGGTCATCCCTGCCCAGAAACCTTTTTCATTCTGAGCAAACATTGTAAAAGCTTTGTATCATGTGTCCATTTGCAGAGTACTTACAAACTCCCTGCTCTGCTCAGCAGTCAGATGTCTGTTGTTCCATAGCCTGCATCTTAAGATCCATTACTTTATCTCCATGGTAAACGTCTGAGTCTATTACACATCCTGTTTCTTTGTGTGGAAGGTTGGGTCTGGGCAGATGTGGCCATAAAAGAGCCACCTTTGCTCAATTTACCTTCAACAAGCCCAATGGTAGCTCACGTGTACTGCAGTCACCACAGACGTGATTCTTCCTGAGTCCAAAGGTACTCCTGGAGAGCTGTTAGCCAGAGTCTGTACGAGGCTAACAGGTGCTGTAGGCCAAGGACTAGCTCCACACGCCATTAAGGCTGTAACATTGAGTTTGAGAAGGCAATCTAGAACAAGGCACCGAACCCACAGCCTGTGGCCAGCATAGACTCATAGATACTATCACAGTTCCAGCCAAAATGTACATTTCTTCATGTTGACCAGGGAGCAAACCGCAGCCTACGGGACTCAGGGACAAGTGAAGGCAGAAGGCTTGGCAGAGAACTGGCACAGTTTCTGGTGTTTCCTCTCCACCCTGAGGAGACTAATGGATTACCTTAGGCCTTGCCTTTTTGATGTGCATTTCCAAATCAGCTTTATTGTTCAGAAGAGAAAAGTCTATTAAATTTTCTTCTGTTTGGGATTTTTGAAGGCCTGTAAAAGTTCTTGAAGGGAGGTGCTATTTTTTTTTTTGGGGGGGGGGGGGGGGGGGGGATTTTAGAGTCATTTGCAGTATTTTGTTTAATATACCAGATGTAAGAGTATGCTAGTGCCAAGGGTGTTAGCCACAACGTTAGCCTTCCATCTGTGTTGTTTATAGTTTAGATTAAATTATGATTGCATCAGCATTAATTGAGATTAAATACATTTATTCCTAACTCATAATAATTAAGTACCTCAGATTGAAGTTATAATGTGATCCAAACTGGCTGTTTATCAGTATAACGAATTGCACAGCAAGCCTGTGTTATTAGTTGCTTTCTTTACTTCTCACATAAATGAAACAAAAAAACCCCAACACCCGAAAAACTTTTACATCTTTATAACAAAAACTAAGAATGATACTTTTAAATACAAAAAAAGCAAGCAAACAAACAAACAAATCAAAAAAGCACAATAAAGACAACATTCTAAGTATAATTAGACGAAAGAGTTGAGAGTTAACACAATAACAGGTAATGCTGAAACCAAACTGGAGGAAACTGCTTTTTCCTCAACGGTTGCCTAGAATCAGCCAGATTTCTTTTCATTCAGAAAAAACTATAATGAGGAAGAAAAAGAATAATGAAAAATCAGAGGCAGAGGGAACTTTCCCACTGGGAGACACGTGTCTGCTGGCAACAGAACTGTCTGTGGCTGGGAAGTGCAGCTGAGCCGCGGGGGGGGGGGGGGGGGGTTGGGAGATGTACTTCCCTTGTGGAAAATGTACTCAAGAAAGGAGGTTATTAAAGAGAAGCCAAAAACACATCACACTACAGAGTCATCAGGGCCTGGGACAGCCCAGAGCCAGGGAAAGGTTGCCTTGAGATGCCCCAGTGAGCACTACCCACCTCCCCTCCTTATCTGCCCAGAGGTTGTTCTGCACAATTGTTCCCCAAGACTTGTCCTCCGCATACCAAGAACTAGCACTTCTTAGTCTTTTGTTTTCCCTTCATCAGGAAATATAACTTCAAAAACTGTGATACCTAGTCCTACATCAACAACAAAAACAGCAGGTAAGGATGAAAATCTCTCAGGCTGCCCCTTATGAGGACACATTGGGGTTACACAGACCATGAAGCTCCAAAGCTCTCACAGTCAGTGGCTCATACTCTAGCATGGGTTTCAAAGAGTTTGGGTTTCAAAGAGTTCAAGTTTCATGGGTTCAAAGAGACTGTTGCGGAAGTTGCACAGCCCCTGGACAAGGCTGAATGTCCTCTCCTGACTTCCTTCTCCTTCCTGGCTGGCCTTTGCTGTGAGGGAGGAGTGCTGGGGAGGACTTCACAACCTGGTCCTCTCCTGGTGAGGCTCTCGGCCTCCTTGATCAGACCTGAGGACCCCCATCTATTTTGCACATCCTTGCCATGCAGAAACTGTTGCTGCTTCACAGTTTCTCCAAAAGACTGCCACCGAGCAGGCGACGATGGGTAGCATGTTCAGGGATTGTTGGGTGCCCTTGACCTGCTGTGGCAGTGGGAGTCACCTGTGCAGAGCTGCTTTAGCCAGGTGGAGGGAAGGCTGCCACAGGTTCACCCACGGGACATCCCTATATCTCCCCTCCTTACATATGCAGAGGTAATTCTGCACAAACTGCTTCCCTGGAACACTCTTCCATGGGTCTTGAAGTAGCCCTATGATGTCTCTTCTTTTCCCTTCATCAGGATACACAACTACAGCACCTGTGACACCTACTGCTAACTCTATAACAGATCCATCATCAGGTAAGAATGAAAAATCCAGCAGGCTGCCTCTTATGAGGACATATTGGGGTTACTCACTGCATGGAGCTCCAGAGCCCTGACAGTCAGTGGCACATTCCCCTGCCTGGTCTACCCTTAGTTTCTCTGGGGGAGGAGTCGCAGAGCCCCTGGAAAAGGATGAATGTCCTCTCCTGACATTTTCTCCTTCCTGGCTGGCCTTTGCTGTGAGGGAGGAGTGCTGGGGAGGACTTCACAACCTGGTCCTCTCCTGGTGAGGCTCTCAGCCTCCTTGATCAGACCTGAGGACCCCCATCTATTTCACACATCCTTGCCATGCAGAAACGGTTGCTGCTTCACAGTTTCCCCAAAAGACTGCCACAGAGCAGGCCACGATGGGTAACGAGTTCAGGGATTGCTGAGTGCCCTTGACCTGCTGTGGCAGTGGGAGTCACCTGTGCAGAGCTGCTTTAGCCAGGTGGAGGGAAGGCTGCCACAGGTTCACCCACTGGACACCCCATATCTCCCCTCCTAACATATGCAGAGATAATTCTGCACAAACTGCTTCCCTGGAACGCTCTTCCATGGGTCTTGAAGTAGCCCTATGATGTCTCTTCTTTTCCCTTCATCAGGATACACAAGTACAACTGTGACACTTGCTGCTAACGATATAACAGATCCATCAGCAGGTAAGAATGAAAAATCCAGCATGCTGCCCCTTATGAGGACATATTGGGGTTACTCACTGCATGGAGCTCCAGAGCCCTGACAGTCAGTGGCGTATTCCCCTGCCTGGTCTACCCTTAGTTTCTCTGGGGGAGGAGTCGCAGAGCCCCTGGACAAGGCTGAATGTCCTCTCCTGACATTTTCTCCTTCCTGGCTGGCCTTTGCTGTGAGGGAGGAGTGCTGGGGAGGACTTCACAACCTGGTCCTCTCCTGGTGAGGCTCTTGGCCTCCTTGATCAGACCTGAGGACCCCCATCTATTTCGCACATCCTTGCCATGCAGAAACTGTTGCTGCTTCACAGTTTCCCCAAAAGACTGCCACAGAGCAGGCCACGATGGGTAACGAGTTCAGGGATTGCTGAGTGCCCTTGACCTGCTGTGGCAGTGGGAGTCACCTGTGCAGAGCTGCTTTAGCCAGGTGGAGGGAAGGCTGCCACAAGGTTCACCCACGGGACACCCCATATCTCCCCTCCTTACATATGCAGAGGTAATTCTGCACAAACCGCTTCCCTGGAACGCTCTTCCATGGGTCTTGAAGTAGCCCTATGATGTCTCTTCTTTTCCCTTCATCAGGATACACAACTACAACACCTGTGACACCTGCTGCTAACTCTATAACAGATCCATCATCAGGTAAGAATGAAAAATCCAGCAGGCTGCCCTCTTATGAGGACATATTGGGGTTACTCACTGCATGGAGCTCCAGAGCCCTGACAGTCAGTGGCACATTCCCCTGCCTGGTCTACCCTTAGTTTCTCTGGGGGAGGAGTCGCAGAGCCCCTGGAAAAGGATGAATGTCCTCTCCTGACATTTTCTCCTTCCTGGCTGGCCTTTGCTGTGAGGGAGGAGTGCTGGGGAGGACTTCACAACCTGGTCCTCTCCTGGTGAGGCTCTCAGCCTCCTTGATCAGACCTGAGGACCCCCATCTATTTCACACATCCTTGCCATGCAGAAACGGTTGCTGCTTCACAGTTTCCCCAAAAGACTGCCACAGAGCAGGCCACGATGGGTAACGAGTTCAGGGATTGCTGAGTGCCCTTGACCTGCTGTGGCAGTGGGAGTCACCTGTGCAGAGCTGCTTTAGCCAGGTGGAGGGAAGGCTGCCACAGGTTCACCCACTGGACACCCCATTTCTCCCCTCCTTACATATGCAGAGATAATTCTGCACAAACTGCTTCCCTGGAACGCTCTTCCATGGGTCTTGAAGTAGCCCTATGATGTCTCTTCTTTTCCCTTCATCAGGATACACAAGTACAACTGTGACACTTGCTGCTAACGATATAACAGATCCATCAGCAGGTAAGAATGAAAAATCCAGCATGCTGCCCCTTATGAGGACATATTGGGGTTACTCACTGCATGGAGCTCCAGAGCCCTGACACTCAGTGGCGTATTCCCCTGCCTGGTCTACCCTTAGTTTCTCTGGGGGAGGAGTCGCAGAGCCCCTGGACAAGGCTGAATGTCCTCTCCTGACATTTTCTCCTTCCTGGCTGGCCTTTGCTGTGAGGGAGGAGTGCTGGGGAGGACTTCACAACCTGGTCCTCTCCTGGTGAGGCTCTTGGCCTCCTTGATCAGACCTGAGGACCCCCATCTATTTCGCACATCCTTGCCATGCAGAAACTGTTGCTGCTTCACAGTTTCCCCAAAAGACTGCCACAGAGCAGGCCACGATGGGTAACGAGTTCAGGGATTGCTGAGTGCCCTTGACCTGCTGTGGCAGTGGGAGTCACCTGTGCAGAGCTGCTTTAGCCAGGTGGAGGGAAGGCTGCCACAGGTTCACCCACGGGACACCCCATATCTCCCCTCCTTACATATGCAGAGGTAATTCTGCACAAACCGCTTCCCTGGAACGCTCTTCCATGGGTCTTGAAGTAGCCCTATGATGTCTCTTCTTTTCCCTTCATCAGGATACACAAATACAGCACCTGTGACACCTGCTGCTAACTCTATAACAGATCCATCATCAGGTAAGAATGAAAAATCCAGCAGGCTGCCTCTTATGAGGACATATTGGGGTTACTCACTGCATGGAGCTCCAGAGCCCTGACAGTCAGTGGCACATTCCCCTGCCTGGTCTACCCTTAGTTTCTCTGGGGGAGGAGTCGTAGAGCCCCTGGAAAAGGATGAATGTCCTCTCCTGACATTTTCTCCTTCCTGGCTGGCCTTTGCTGTGAGGGAGGAGTGCTGGGGAGGAGTTCACAACCTGGTCCTCTCCTGGTGAGGCTCTCAGCCTCCTTGATCAGACCTGAGGACCCCCATCTATTTCACACATCCTTGCCATGCAGAAACGGTTGCTGCTTCACAGTTTCCCCAAAAGACTGCCACAGAGCAGGCCACGATGGGTAACGAGTTCAGGGATTGCTGAGTGCCCTTGACCTGCTGTGGCAGTGGGAGTCACCTGTGCAGAGCTGCTTTAGCCAGGTGGAGGGAAGGCTGCCACAGGTTCACCCACTGGACACCCCATTTCTCCCCTCCTTACATATGCAGAGGTAATTCTGCACAAACTGCTTCCCTGGAACGCTCTTCCATGGGTCTTGAAGTAGCCCTATGATGTCTCTTCTTTTCCCTTCATCAGGATACACAAGTACAACTGTGACACTTGCTGCTAACGATATAACAGATCCATCAGCAGGTAAGAATGAAAAATCCAGCATGCTGCCCCTTATGAGGACATATTGGGGTTACTCACTGCATGGAGCTCCAGAGCCCTGACACTCAGTGGCGTATTCCCCTGCCTGGTCTACCCTTAGTTTCTCTGGGGGAGGAGTCGCAGAGCCCCTGGAAAAGGATGAATGTCCTCTCCTGACATTTTATCCTTCCTGGCTGGCCTTTGCTGTGAGGGAGGAGTGCTGGGGAGGACTTCACAACCTGGTCCTCTCCTGGTGAGGCTCTTGGCCTCCTTGATCAGACCTGAGGACCCCCATCTATTTCGCACATCCTTGCCATGCAGAAACAGTTGCTGCTTCACAGTTTCCCCAAAAGACTGCCACAGAGCAGGCCACGATGGGTAACGAGTTCAGGGATTGCTGAGTGCCCTTGACCTGCTGTGGCAGTGGGAGTCACCTGTGCAGAGCTGCTTTAGCCAGGTGGAGGGAAGGCTGCCACAGGTTCACCCACTGGACACCCCATTTCTCCCCTCCTTACATATGCAGAGGTAATTCTGCACAAACTGCTTCCCTGGAACGCTCTTCCATGGGTCTTGAAGTAGCCCTATGATGTCTCTTCTTTTCCCTTCATCAGGAGACACAACTACAGCAACTGTGACACCTGCTGCTAACTCCATAACAGATCCATCATCAGGTAAGAATGAAAAATCCAGCAGGCTGCCTCTTATGAGGACATATTGGGGTTACTCACTGCATGGAGCTCCAGAGCCCTGACAGTCAGTGGCACATTCCCCTGCCTGGTCTACCCTTAGTTTCTCTGGGGGAGTAGTATCATAGCCCCTGGACAAGGCTGAATGTCCTCTCCTGACATTTTCTCCTTCCTGGCTGGCCTTTGCTGTGAGGGAGGAGTGCTGGGGAGGACTTCACAACCTGGTCCTCTCCTGGTGAGGCTCTTGGCCTCCTTGATCAGACCTGAGGACCCCCATCTATTTCACACATCCTTGCCATGCAGAAACGGTTGCTGCTTCACAGTTTCCCCAAAAGACTGCCACAGAGCAGGCCACGATGGGTAACGAGTTCAGGGATTGCTGAGTGCCCTTGACCTGCTGTGGCAGTGGGAGTCACCTGTGCAGAGCTGCTTTAGCCAGGTGGAGGGAAGGCTGCCACAGGTTCACCCACTGGACACCCCATTTCTCCCCTCCTTACATATGCAGAGGTAATTCTGCACAAACCGCTTCCCTGGAACGCTCTTCCATGGGTCTTGAAGTAGCCCTATGATGTCTCTTCTTTTCCCTTCATCAGGAGACACAACTACAGCAACTGTGACACCTGCTGCTAACTCTATAACAGATCCATCATCAGGTAAGAATGAAAAATCCAGCAGGCTGCCCCTTATGAGGACATATTGGGGTTACTCACTGAAAGGAGCTCCAGAGCCCTGACAGTCAGTGGCACATTCCCCTGCCTGGTCTACCCTTAGTTTCTCTGGGGGAGGAGTCTCAGAGCCCCTGGACAAGGCTGAATGTCCTCTCCTGACTTTTCTCCTTCCTGGCTGGCCTTTGCTGTGAGGGAGGAGTGCTGGGGAGGACTTCACAACCTGGTCCTCTCCTGGTGAGGCTCTCGGCCTCCTTGATCAGACCTGAGGACCCCCATCTATTTCACACATCCTTGCCATGCAGAAACGGTTGCTGCTTCACAGTTTCCCCAAAAGACTGCCACAGAGCAGGCCACGATGGGTAACGAGTTCAGGGATTGCTGAGTGCCCCTGACCTGCTGTGGCAGTGGGAGTCACCTGTGCAGAGCTGCTTTAGCCAGGTGGAGGGAAGGCTGCCACAGGTTCACCCACGGGACACCCCATATCTCCCCTCCTTACATATGCAGAGGTAATTCTGCACAAACTGCTTCCCTGGAACGCTCTTCCATGGGTCTTGAAGTAGCCCTATGATGTCTCTTCTTTTCCCTTCATCAGGAGACACAACTACAACAACTGTGACACTTGCTGCTAACTCTACAACAACACCATCATCAGGTAAGAATGAAAAATCCAGCAGGCTGCCCCTTATGAGGACATATTGGGGTTACTCACTGCATGGAGCTCCAGAGCCCTGACACTCAGTGGCGTATTCCCCCGCCTGGTTTACCCTTAGTTTCTCTGGGGGAGGAGTCTCAGAGCCCCAGGACAAGGCTGAATGTCCTCTCCTGACTTCCTTCTCCTTCCTGGCTGGCCTTTGCTGTGAGGGAGGAGTGCTGGGGAGGACTTCACAACCTGGTCCTCTCCTGGTGAGGCTCTCGGCCTCCTTGATCAGACCTGAGGACCCCCATCTATTTCGCACATCCTTGCCATGCAGAAACGGTTGCTGCTTCACAGTTTCCTCAAAAGACAGCCACAGAGCAGGCGACGATGGGTAGCATGTTCAGGGATTGCTGGGTGCCCTTGACCTGCTGTGGCAGTGGGAGTCACCTGTGCAGAGCTGCTTTAGCCAGGTGGAGGGAAGGCTGCCACAGGTTCACCCACTGGACACCCCATATCTCCCCTCCTAACATATGCAGAGATAATTCTGCACAAACTGCTTCCCTGGAACGCTCTTCCATGGGTCTTGAAGTAGCCCTATGATGTCTCTTCTTTTCCCTTCATCAGGAGACACAAATACAACTGTGACACCTGCTGCTAACTCTACAACAACACCATCATCAGGTAAGAATGAAAAATCCAGCAGGCTGCCCCTTATGAGGACATATTGGGGTTACTCACTGCATGGAGCTCCAGAGCCCTGACAGTCAGTGGCACATTCCCCTGCCTGGTCTACCCTTAATTTCTCTGAGGGAGGAGTATCATAGCCCCTGGAAAAGGCTGAATGTCCTCTCCTGACATTTTCTCCTTCCTGGCTGGCCTTTGTTGTGAGGGAGGAGTGCTGGGGAGGAGTTCACAACCTGGTCCTCTCCTGGTGAGGCTCTCGGCCTCCTTGATCAGACCTGAGGACCCCCATCTATTTCACACATCCTTGCCATGCAGAAACGGTTGCTGCTTCACAGTTTCCCCAAAAGACTGCCACAGAGCAGGCCACGATGGGTAACGAGTTCAGGGATTGCTGAGTGCCCTTGACCTGCTGTGGCAGTGGGAGTCACCTGTGCAGAGCTGCTTTAGCCAGGTGGAGGGAAGGCTGCCACAGGTTCACCCACTGGACACCCCATATCTCCCCTCCTTACATATGCAGAGGTAATTCTGCACAAACCGCTTCCCTGGAACGCTCTTCCATGGGTCTTGAAGTAGCCCTATGATGTCTCTTCTTTTCCCTTCATCAGGAGACACAAATACAACTGTAACACCTGCTGCTAACTCTACAACAACACCATCATCAGGTAAGAATGAAAAATCCAGCAGGCTGCCCCTTATGAGGACATATTGGGGTTACTCACTGCATGGAGCTCCAGAGCCCTGACAGTCAGTGGCACATTCCCCTGCCTGGTCTACCCTTAGTTTCTCTGGGGGTGGAGTCTCAGAGCCCCAGGACAAGGCTGAATGTCCTCTCCTGACTTCCTTCTCCTTCCTGGCTGGCCTTTGCTGTGAGGGAGGAGTGCTGGGGAGGAGTTCACAACCTGGTCCTCTCCTGGTGAGGCTCTCGGCCTCCTTGATCAGACCTGAGGACCCCCATCTATTTCACACATCCTTGCCATGCAGAAACGGTTGCTGCTTCACAGTTTCTCCAAAAATGCTGCCTAGGAGGCTACTGTGGGTAATGAGTTCAGGGATTGTTGAGTGCCCTTGACCTACTCTGGCAGTCAGAGTCATCTCTGCAGAGCTGCCTTAGTGAGGTGGATTTAATCCTGCCAGAGGTCCCCCCACTGGACCCCACACAGCTCTCCTCTTTATCTGCTCAGAGGTTGTTCTGCACACACAAGACTTCTCCTCCACACACCATGAAGTAGCACTACAATGTCTCTTCTTTTCCCATCATCAGGAGACACAAGTACAACAACTGTGACACCTCCTGCTACAACTACAATAAAACCAACAACAGGTAAGGATGAAAAATCCCTCAAATCAACACTCATAGGGATACTCTGGGGTTACTCAGTCCCATTGGGGATGGCCTTTTCTTTTGCCCAGCCTTGCTTGAGTTTCTGTGGAGGAGGTGTCACAGAACCCCAGGACAAGGCTAAATCTCCTCTCCTGACACCTTCTCCTTCCTGGCTGATCTTTGCTGCAAGGGAGAAGTGCTGGGGAGGATTTCACAAACCTGCTCCCTTTCTGAGTAGGTACTCAGACCCATTAATTAGATTCAAAGACCCACATCTATTTCACACATCCTTCCCATGTATAAATAGTTGTTGCTTCAGTTTCCCCAGAGGGCTGCCACAGAGCAGGCCGTCATGAATAGTGCTTTCAGAGGCTGGTGGGTGTCCTCGACATCCTCTGGCAGTTAGAATCACCTCTGCAGATCTTCACTGGTCAAGTGGAGGTAGCTATCCTGCACGGAGTCTAGGTTGTGTGCATAACTGGACCAACTGTGTCCAGCCTGTGTTCCTGAGCTTGGGGGATTACGCTCTTCTCGTCGGAATGTGATGAAGCTTGACTATTGCAATTTCGTAGAAATCTTGACTTCAATATCTTTCATCTTTGTATCAGGGGATCCATGCAACCCAAATCCTTGTGGAGAAAATTTTGCTAAATGTATTGCTCTGTATCACAGCCATGTTTGCCAGTGCCCTTATGGATTCTACTACAGCAACAGTACTTGTCAGGCAGGTAAGTTGCAGGACAGCAATCTATATTTTAGATAACTGCAATCTATATTTTAGGTACTTCACAGATAACTGCTCAAGTGGAGTTTTCTTCCCACACGCCTGGTTCTCATGTTATAATTGAAAACATAATCAGTCTGGGAAAATAGCTGGTGCATAATGCCTTGTTTTGCAGGCAGCCACTGCTACAATGACCTAGATTGTTATCTCACAAAACAGTAACAGCCAAAGAGGTTAATGTGATAAGAAAAGAAGGTGAATTCCCTGAGTGTCAGGCATGCTGGAGATCAAAATGTGTGAAAACCAGGAAAGAAATGCAAGCGTAAGCCTGACATTATATTTATGGCCAAGATTTATAAAAGCCCAAGCCTATAAAGACAGAATATTTGCCTTGATTTTCCCTCTTGCTAATCTTTCATCACAGTCCTGTTGAAATGCACCTCTGAGATGCTGTTGAAGGGCAAGCATGTGAGCAAATGGGGCTTGTTATTTATGTGGCAGCAGGTAGGACTATCAAATTTATATGTGAGCCTAAGCAAACAGGTAGACACTGAATTGGTTTTTTAGATATGGTGAACCATGTTAGCTGCTTAGTGGCTCTGACTGCAGATTTAGTCTTTAATGTGTATCACTAAATTCTGTAACACCCCAGATGGAGTCTTTTGTTAGCTTTGGACCATGCTTATAGTTAATGTCATTCAATTTCACAGTCTGGCCAGTTTGAGACCAGGATCCTGCCTGCTTCTCAGGTAGCCAGAGTATGTACCCCGTTGTTGCCGAACTGATTGAGCAGACATTTGTTCCATACCAAATCCTCCATGGATATATGAAAAATAGCAAAGATTGATTTGTGCTCTGTGCTCACAGATTTGTGATCTGTGCTCTATTTCCTCATCTCTGAAGGCTGGAGAATGCTAAGGTGAAAGCCAAATTACTTGAATGCTTTCTAATAAATTAATAACCTCTGTTTTCATTGCAGGGAAAATATTCCCAGGGACCGTTACACTGAAACAAGTTTACTCTAAGGATATTGAAGATGTAAATTCCCCACTGTATCTAGAGATGTTCCAAAATATAACAAATTTTGTGAGTGACTTTATTTTTAAACTTTCCTGCATATTTAATGCTTTACTGAATGTGATACAGACAGAGGAGATACATGCTGCCTTTATGGTATAGCCTCAGATAGTTTCAGTTAGGAAATCTACTTTCAAAGAATACTTCACACTCACTTAGACCTATTCATTAAAGATTTGAATTTTGCCCTCAGATGACTATATGTATGGCTTTTGCTGAAGGAATTGTTGCACCTGAGGTAAAGTAATATTGGCATTCCCTGTGTTCTGGGAAGTCCTCAAATAAATTGCTCTGTATATGAAAGCACCATTCTCTCTCCAGAAACCATTGGGTGAGGAAAGTTTTCCAAAACATTTAGTTTCTGATGTTTACTGTTTTCTGAGGGCTCTGTAATACTCAGTAGTTGACTAAAAACAAAAAACTTTTTTCCTTCCCCTGTCCTTTCCCCATCCTTTCCACAAAGCACAAACTTTTCAGAATGACTGTCTAGCTGTGTCTAAATACCTAAATAATGTCTCTTCCATAAGCATACCAGTATCCATATTTTAATTATATTAATGAAATGGATATTACACGTCGAGCATTCTGTGATTATGGATAAAGTCTTGTAATGGATTTCCTGTAGAAGTAAGATGAAATGTTTAATTCACACTGCTCTGTAAGCAAACTAGGGGATTTGCTTAGGTCATTTTTCTGGAAGCAAGGAATCAGAGAACCATAGAATATCTGAGTTGGAAGGGACCCACAAGGATCACCCAAGGGTTCCAAAGGACCACTCCCCCCAAAAAAAAAGGAAGGAAGAAGAGGTCTGTACCTCTGCCAGAGGCCTGATCAGAGAATATGAAATATTAATGAAATATTAATCAGAAGTCATCACACATGGTTTACAAATTCTTCGTGTTATTATATTGCTTCCTGTGAAATTCTTAGCAGGGAGTAACCAAAAGTTGTCCCTTCAGAATGTTAAAAAAACAGTTTGCTCATTTTTTTGGTCCTAAATTTTTACATGTCATGGCTACATGACATGCAGCACTAGAATAGATATGTAATACTATCAAAAGTGAAAATAACATAAAAACTATTTTCATTTTATTATAAAATGAAGGATAGTTTTTATCTTTCATTTCAGTTGACTTAGGCACTTTTTCTCATGGTGCCTCCTGCGTATGTGGCAGCTGGCTGCCTCCACTAGTTGTTCCCTGCTTCACACAGTGTGAGGGAGAGCAGTGACTTTTCTACTGACCCTATCCATCCCCTTGTACTTTTATCAGTGCTGTGTTTCTCCCCACAAGATCAGCCCCTGATGATCCCACTTGATTGCGTGTTAGGGACATGTGCCATCTGTAAGGATGTCTACTTTTCCCTTTTCCCTCTACATCTATGTAGGCTGGTACTGCAGACTCCCTTCTAAGTGGTGAGTCTGCAAGGCAGTGTCTGTAGCTGTCCAGCCAGTCTGCCCAAATGCACTGTTTGCCATTCATGCAACTCATGTCTCTCCATTCATCCACTGCTCTCCCGTATTTCCTGTTTTGCAGCATCACCCCACAGCCCCTCTTCTCTTGCAGTATCTTGCATGGCTGATGTGACTGGTTTATTTTATTTGTGCCCATGGTAATGTGTTCTGGGTTAAAAATTCACAGCTAAAGAATCAGTGCTTCATGGGATTATGGTCTATGTTTCTGCTTGGCTTTAACTCAAATTCATGTATCTTTTTACAGTTTGACGATGCTTTTAACTTAACAGACTTCAAACAGACTGTCATCGTGGAAGTTAAGTAAGTTTGCCAGTTTGTTTCTTCCACTGCGTGTGAAGCTTGCTTTGTGTGCTTCCCACAGACCCCATTTTAATCTGTTTCCTGTGGAGTACTCAGTTCAAGAAAGAATATGGGATGAATTCAGTTCAGTATGACTGTTGTTAAATCAGGCCATTCATTTACTATTTTTAAAATCCCTGCTCCATTTTTGCTCTGTAGATTTCTGATAGGTCTGTGAAGTGGGCAAGCTGTGACAGCTCTACAGTGGATCTCCCACTTTTATCACCATGTAGGATACAGCACTGTGCCAGTGACTAGGCAGTTTGTTCCTGTGATGGCTGACATGCGTCTGAAAATGTAACAGTTAACACTGAAGTTCCAAAGAATATGTCCAACTTGGAGTCTCAATTTAATTTCAGAAATGGCCTAATTACAGAAGCCCACTGCATTTCTTTCCATATTTGCCGGTCTCTCCTGATGGCAGGTTGAACAAAAAGGTTATTGAATGGGCTGTGGACATAGGTCCTTTGCTGGTCTAGGTGGACACTTCAAGATGTCTTTCTCTTCCCATCCCCATCTGTTACAGATTACTGTTCCGAGAGCTTTGCCATCTTCTCTGCACACACTCCCTAACCCACATCAAGCAAAACTTGGCACGATAACACATGAAGCAGTGTAAACCCTTTCATCTAATCCCGTGGTTTGATCAGTTAAGCAGACTGTTGTTCTAGAAGAGTTGTGAGGGCAGTAACTTCCATCAGTGGGGTTGTGACAAACACATGGGGCACAGTAACTTTTTAAGGCACTACAGCAATCTGCCATTTAAAGTTATTTGTGTGCACGTCCAAGCACTATGAAGTTCAAGCTGAAGAACAGGGTTGTAGTCACTGCTGTGCTCTACCTCATGCCAAGGAGATCGCTATCCAGCTGAACCCAATCCAGCCAGTGTGAAGTTATCATAAATATAGTGCAAACAGACCGTTCTGACTTCATTGTGGTCATACCCCAAATTATCCTCACCATGCTTCAGGATGGGTTCTCCAAGTCAGTCTTGGATGACAGCCCAGGCTGGTAAGACTATGAAAAATTGGGATCTAGTGGATTAAAGCCTCCTAACTGCAACAGGTTTGAAGCTAGCCCAGTAAAAAACATTAGTTTCATGGCACTTTCATGCCAACAGCACACAAAGGAGTTACACTGTTAGCATGAAACCCAACAGCTTTTGCTTAGCAGCATTCCATTTACATTTTTGTGTAAAAGAAGTTGGCTATTACTGGATTCATGAGTAAGGCTTGAACTCATTTTCAGGTGCCTTAGCAACTACCTACATTGTGGGATGAAAGAAGTTAGGGGGAGGGGCAAGTTTGAAAGAAGTCTTCTGCTGTCTTTGCATCTAGCTTGTTACCTATATGGGTTATTTGAGATGTTAAGATGATGCTATCTGTATTTCTCAGTGTTACTACAGGAAATGCCAGAAGTGAAAATTCTGTAGTGAAAGTAACAGTGATGAACATATTTGCGGAAAACACAACTGAAACCAACGCAACAGTTGCTGAAAAAATAATGACAGCAGCAAACAAGTACAGCTACGTGGATCAGTACAGCAGTATGTAATTCCTTATTGTGGAAGTAAATAATCAATAGAAGCAGAGGTTCCTATCTTCAAAGTTGATTAGAACATTTCTGTATGCAGCAAAGCCCATTAGAGCATAAACCTTGTTGATTTTAAGGAGCTGAGTGTTCGATCTAAGGTGATTTTGAGGAATCAAACATTCAGTGCTGGGCTTTTTTGTCTTACTAAAGCTTTCTACCTCCTGTGTATGCAAGTGATGGAAAATAGTTATTCCCAAATAAGCAATGGCAAGTTGATTTTAATCTGATGAGTGTTAAGTGTCTGGAGAAAATAGGACAAAACAGTTGCAGACATAGATTTTGCTTCTCGGAATAAACCAGTGTTTTACTGGCAAAAAAGGATGAAACTTTCTTTAGATGTTTTCTTCCATAATTGACCATATTTATTGATAAGAACCCTCACTGATTAGATGCTCAGCTAGGAGATGCTAAACCCTTAAAATCCTGAATTACTAAAAGTGTAATTCTTGGAGAGCATTTTTGTAATAAAGTATTTTTTTCTCTTTTTTTTTTTTTTTTTTTAAAGTGCTAACATTTTGAAATTAGCTTTCGCTAAAGGCATAGCTAATAATTAAAAGAGTCCAGTTCATAGCTTATAGCCTGAGTTTGGTCTCCAAGCTGACTGTATCCACCTCAGCCTTGACATTTCCTGTGTGCTGGTCCTAAACATGAGGAGAAAATAGAAAACCTGACAGCTCACAAAGTATTGGTGCAATCACACCCCTCCATTCCTCCACTGCATGCCACCCACTGAACTCTGTAAACTGTTGCCACCATTGGTACATAGATCTGAAGAGCAACCTGCTTGGCAAACATCATACTGATATTTGTCATGCAATGAGCTGCATGCCCATAAATATTTAAATCTGTGCAGAACTGTATGAGATCTGGCCTTCACAGTTCAGTTGTACAAAATACTAAAGAAATAGTGCTGGGATTTTTTAAATATATATTTATATATATATTTCTTCTTATTTTTTTAGGGTGAGCTAGAAAATCAGTGTTCAGAATATGAACTTATGGGTAGAATTTCCATCTTCCTGGACTGGTTTGGAGTACGGGTGGGGAGGAAGGAAGATGTGGAGGCAGTTGTAGGAGGCTGAGAAACAGAATGTCAGAAGATGTGATGGAAACAGGGCCTTAAGTGGTGATGGGCAAGAGAAAAGAAAGGACTGGTCCAAATGCCTGTAGTAAGTGATGTCCCCCCCAAAAAAGACTTATAATTTTTTATTCAGAACTGCTAAAAAAAATGGTTTATGGTTTACTGAGCAATTGTACTACTTTATATGAAAGGATATTATTAGTACTTGGGTTTGCTTCCTGACCATTTCTCTTTTAAAGGTACAACCTATTGTGCTGTTTTTCAATGTGATACTAGAACCACAGACTGCCAAGAAAGTATGTTTCCACAATGCACATGCAAAAGCAATTTCTCAAAGACAGACTGGGATGATCGTTCTTGTTCAGGTAAGAACCTTGCTACTTTATTTATCCCTGAAAGGCTGACCTGGTCATCCTGTCTCAGTCTTTTTGAATTCTCAAATGCTCTAAGCTCTAAAAGTCAGGAAATACGTGTCGTATTAAGCAAGCAATAGAGACATGTTCTCACCTTTCACTTTGAACACATCCATAATTCTATTCCAGTAAAATAAATCACTAAAGCCTGAGAAAAGTATCACTGAAATCAGTGACTGGGCAACTATTTAAATTCATTGTTAAATTCTTGGTAAGAATTGAAACCTATATGGATAAAGAGTGGAAGAAAATTAATCTTGTATCACAGCCTTCTCTGCTAGGACAATATTTTGGGAATAAACTCCACATGCTACCTGGAGGCAGCAATGGAAATGCAAACAGAACTGGAAGTCTAAATATTCACCACAATGATCTGTTAAAACTCCGTCCCTTGTTGGTAGTTCCAGGATTGCATTACCTGTGTTTAAACAAATATTTGTGTAATGAATGAATTTTTGGACCTGTTAATTGTTTAATTGTTGAGTTTTTATTTGATTGCTTGTTTTGAATTTTCACAGTACTCTTTCTGTATTTTAACAATTCTCCAGAGACCTGAGAGGTACTCTATTTTCTTGCTATGAAAACTAAAATTTTTTACACTATGGAAAAGATGTGACATTTTAAGAAAAACAACAAATATTACAAACTCTCGTGATAAAATCATGAAAGTTAGCTACAATAAAGACCAATGAGTTGCTGTCTGGTGTAGGCCTTTATGGCTCCTATCCTGTCTAAATATGATCTAGTTTTAGATCATTTGCAGTATAGATCATCTGTTGTGAGATCAAACTACAGGATAATTGGATTGCCTATGCAAGATGCAGCCTAGCTGATTCCAGTTCTGAACTATGAATGCGGATGTTTTGAACAAGGGTCATTTACTTCTGATTTTGTGCTTTTGTACTTCAGGTTCTGTTCTACATACATACAACCCTAAAAAAATCTATTCTGGTGTTCTGAAGCACAACAAAGTTGTGTGTGTTTGCATTGCAATTAAAAAAAAAAAGTGTGTGTGGAAATTATCCCAGGTTTTATAGTATCATTAGAATATATAAATGTTTCCAAGATGGTGTTCTACAATGTTTTCTTTTTTTTTTTTTGGTGCTATCTTCAATTCACTGTATTTTTCCCTCTGAAAATAGATTGCAATAGTGACTGTTCTGCACAAGACAACGAGTACTGTGCCAGAGAAGGTGGGGTTCCACAATGCCATTGCATGATTAACTTTAAGAGGGAGGGCGAAAAATGTGTAAGGTGAGTACTCAGCTTTTTTCTGCGTTCCTGTGTTCTAGGTAGTTAGGGAAGAAAAACAGTGTCAAAAAAAAATCTAAAATAGGGTCACTCTCAGTCTAAAAGAACAGTCTGCAGCTATGTGAATCAGGGAGGTGCCTGAGGTGGTTAGCAGGTAGACAAATTCACACATTGTCACAAGTTATGGTGGTTTAGCTGCTTGGCATTAGCTGTTGGTATGCACTCATAATACCCCAGAGGAAAGTCAAGGAGGCCCAAGGTCACCTGTGATCCAGTGAAGAGGATAAACTACCTCACACTTATTTTGTGGGATACTCCCATAGATATAAACTATTCTCCCAGAGTAACTAAGCCGCAGGAATTTGTATGCTGAAGTGTTCAGTAAGCAACCTGCAGCAGTGCAAGAATTGCCTCAAATCTCTGGAAAATTTCCTCTGGTATCAGGAGGGACTTTGTTCCCTGATAAGTTTCAGACCTATGTTATTTTGTCTTGGTTTTCCCTCTGCGGATATTGCTGTCAGCTCACGTTCAGAACAGAGCAGAGTTGTTTGCTGGTAAAGCTGAGTAGTTTGTTGTGCTCTGCTCCTGTGGATAAGAAGTAGGACCTTACTTCCCCAAACTGCTAATTCACCACTTTTTGTTGTTACTGCTGCTATGCACAGAACAGAATCACTTCTTACCATAATGCCAATATATTTTAAGTTTAAGAAACTAGTATGGGAGGAAGACAAAGAGTAACCAGTCCTTACAGACCTTATATTGAAACTTTTGATGAAGACTATTTTTCAGCAGCAGGTTGCAATTACAAGTGGTTTAGGAATCTACAGCTTAGTTCTTTGGAGAAATTAGTCCCTTTTAGCATTTTTTCAGGCTGAGAACCTGAAACTTTGAGTTCCCAGCTCACTGATCATTCTGAAAATCTCAAATTGTTTTCCTCTAACAATGAAACTAAATTTAATATTTAGATAGAATCAAAAAGGAAACCTGTAATGAGCGAATCTTGCAGAAATTTATGATAAAGTGTGGTAATATACTATTGTTTTGTGATCACCTGCTGAATTACATTGTCTTTCTTTTTTCATCTTTTTTGTCTCATGTAGCTGTCCAGTGGGCTACTCTGGACAGAATTGCGAGAACAGTAAGTACAAGAATTTCTGATTTTGAATTATAGCATGGAAAAACACCCATTAATGTTTAAACCTGCTTGAGATAACAAAAATAACAAGTAGTAGCCTTTAAAGGTGTGATCATTCTATATTGGTAGCAGGAAGATGTTGGAAAAAGATGAGTGAAATTCCACTGTTGCCTGAAAGGCTGAATTCTTGAATCTCGCATTCAGACAGATAGTAGCATTTATTCTATCGACCTCTGCATTAAGCCTGATAGCTTTTAGTCAAACACAGGTTATTTGGCAGAAAAGCTTTTAGTCCTCATCTGAAGATATGTAATGCTGAATACAGCACCACTGATAGATTAGTTTCCCCTGTAATTAATCACTCCCTGTAATTATTCATTCTCATAAAACATCAGTGAATTGCTTTCATTTGAAATGTTCCTGCTGTAATATCCAACTACTAGCTCTTGTTTGTGCGTCACCTTGTAAGCACTGTTTAATATCTAGTATCCTGTACTGGTGAAGAGATGATGGCCCCAACTGTGTTGTCCCATAATTGTAATTGTTGGGACAAACTAACTGGACTGGCCTTCCAAAGCTTTTTCCATTTTCTGAGTCTGTTTTGCAGCTGTTCTCTGCACCTTCTCCAAATTCCACTGTCGTATAAACTAGGAGAGGACATCCTTCATCCCTGCTAGCATTTGCACATGCTTAAATTCAGAACATCTATTAGAGTTAAAGGCAGATTGAAAAACAAATGGTTGTGGTTCTTCATTTCTCACAACTTCTTGGCTTTGTTTGAGCAAAATGTATATCCTAGTGTGGCCCTTTGGATTCTCGCGCTGCTGCATACTTAAACTAGTACATGCTTAACATCCCATTCTTTGCAGCTGTGAGATCTTCAAGGGTATTCTTTTGTCTATGCCTAAAATTTTGTAGATTAGCTAATGGTGGTTGTAGTGCAGCACAAAGTAGCTTGCCAGGTGTAAATATCTGGCAGGAAGAATATTTTTCATCCTATGGAACATGCATTTTTGGGGAAGTTTTGGAAATCTTAATGCCTTTTTCTTAAAGCAAATGAAAATACTAAATATGTACAAAATCAACACAGATAATGGGAATTTAAACATAAATTTGAGACCCTTTAATAATAAACTCCATTAATAGCCCTATCTTCTCCACGTGGCACTTAGCGTGTAATAATGTAAACAGTTGCTGAGCAGTAATCAAGGATACTTTACACATGTTTGATGTAATATTCTTCTGAGAAATCATACTCCCTGGTGTCTTGATATATGCCCCCAATATGATTAGGAGTTTGCTAGATTGCTCTGCTGGTTGGTGGTTTCATGTTGTGCATGTCTAGTGTAGGCATTCAGTATATTAAATGGTAAACTTATAAATTCAGACTGGGATCCTCAAGCAGGTACTACCAGTAAGGTTGGGCAGCTCAAGAGACTGTCTTACTCATCCTACCCTTTTCTTGAAATTATGCTCTACAGGACACCATTCTTAGTCTTTTCTTTACTGTGGCTGTGCAGAGCTATAAGTAGGTTGTAGTAGCAATTCCATTCATATTTGAAGGGGGATATGCAGAATCCAGGTCTTACAGCTTTCTGTGTCCACACAGACAGTTGGACTAAAGCAGCATCAGGAGCCTAGGAATGAATAACTTTTTTTTTTTCTTTTAACAGCAAGAGCTTCAATATTTGCCATGAGTTTTGAATTGCTGTTTCTTTGTTCTTCCAGATAGTGAACTCATCCTTATAATAGTGGGCACTATTTTTGGAGCCATTATCCTGAGTTTAGTGGTAGCAGTCTCAATTGTTTCAGTAAGGTAAGAGTATTTCTGACAATTGAATAGAAAGTGTGTTGCTGTGTGTTCCTAGAGAACTAAGCAGAAATGTAGAGAGGGACAGGGCTGCAAAAGTAGTTGCACGACTACTTGGGCCATCAAGCTCATTTAAGTTCTGTAGCCATCAGTAGCCAGGCATCTCTTTAATTCTTGCTATTCCTAGTCTACTGGTGAATTCCTGTTTACAGTTGAACCTCCTCCCCTCTGTCCATACAATAAATATAGAAACACTCCAGCACCTCCTCTGCCTTTGCTTTAAGTGCTGCCCAGGTAAAGACTGTCAGAAGGCCTGCCATAATGAGCATACTTCACCTGCAGTGCACAAACTGGTGCTGAGTGTGTGAGAGAGATGTGGACTTGTGATCACAGGCAATTCAAACACATCATTTGACTGTGAAGCTTTCGCTGCCAGCAAGAAAGCAACTTTTCTAAACTGGACCTAATGAACGCTTCATTTCCTCTTCTGAATAGTCAGTCAGAGCTGGTGGTGGTCAAGGAAACTCCTTCAATTCAGGATCTAGCTGAGAGGTCAAAGTTCCCCTCCGTCTCTCCTAGCAGCTTATCCCCATCTGTGATAAGAGATGCCAAGCTTTGCACTCTGCCACTGATTACAAGGGGTTTTGCAATATGTATGCTAGAAAAATCCATTGCATGTTTCAGAACAGGACTGAGCATTCAAAATAAGGTGGAGGGACATCTGAATAGGTAAGGTACTTTTAAAGATCTTTTAAAAACTCTTTTTTGTTTGTTTGTTTGTTTCCTCTGAAGAGCCAAACGCAGTCAAGATCCAGAGAAAAAGAGCTTGATAAAGCCAAAATATTCCAGTCCGGATACCTCTAGTGAGACCAGGATCTTCCCCAGAGTCCAGACCACTTCTGGCCATGCGAATCCAGGGTATCAGCCAAACCCATATGAGGCTCATTCCTCAAACAGGAGTCATTTTTTGGACGGGGATTATGATGATGTGGTAAGTGTTTCATGCAGGCCTATGGGAACTGTGTTCCTGAACTGTGGTGTTGTGGGCTACTGACATTGTTGGAACCTAAACTCCACTCTGTCTCTCCTCCCTTGATCTGAAGGGATGGAGTGTCACAAAGGCAACCAAAGGACTGTAGCTGCAGCTGAAAAAAGTTCCTTAACACAAAGATCAGCAGACATCTCATGAAGACGTTTTTAAAGCCCTATTGGTCATTCCTGAGTCACAAGAGTCATAGGTGAAAAGCAAAGGTCTAAGCAACAGTCAGGCTGCACAGAGGTCTGCTGTATTATAGGACCTTTGTCTACATCAACTGCAAACATCCTTCAGCACAGGGGCACATGGAAGCATCACAAGCCATTGCAACCTGTGCTTCTTTTAAGATGTTGTAATATCCACTAAAATTTGATAGAAGTGCTGCAGTGGTGCTCCCCAGTTGCAGTTTCATGCAAGATTCACAGTCAGTTTAAGCTGGCACAGCTACACAGACAGTCAACGTCTTCCCCCTGTCTCTCTGAGCTGTGTAGTTCACAGCGATAAACCTCTGCAATTCCTACAGCACTGCAAAGGGGTGAAGTGCAAAGTGCCATGAAAAAACTAGCACGGCTTTTGCATTCATGTAGCATGGGGGAGCCCGTTCAGCAAAAATGTGTCATTAGCTGCATGTGTGTTCTGAAAAACTGCCTGTTTTATCCTTGTATTCTGCAAGGGAGCTGTGAAGGGAGCAGGGACTTGAGAAGTGTTGCACAGTGATATGAGTAATTTGTTGGGTTCTGCACATATCCAGTAAATAGGGAGTGCTTTGTCCATTCAGAACTCTTTAAACAACATTTTAGACCTTTGCAGTGTGAGAAACTACCCCTGTTTACTGAAGACAATCTGTTTAATTGCAATACACTTACATGTTTTGCAGAATTGAGACCTATGCCATGATAGAAGCAACACAGAAGCCTGATGTTTAAAAAAAGAAATTTTAAAAGGCTGCCAACTAAAAGAAGAAAAACATCCATATAGTTAGTTAACTGATCAGATTCATGTGGATTTTGGCTTTTCTAACTTTCCAAAGATGTCAACTTTTTGTTGATGAAAATCTGTCTGTGAAATACATTTGGTTTTCCATGAGGGCTGATGTGTTGCTTCGAGGGCTACCATGTGCAGTGTGTTACATGCTGAGCTGCTGAGCTATTCTGAGAAAGAAGCTATCTGACCATGAGCAACTCTTTTTTCTTTTTCTTGTCCAATTTCTCTCCAGTATGAAATATCACGGGAGCCTGAGGGCTTTAGGATGCAACGCAGATAACTAAGTCGCCAGAGTGGTAGAAGGATGGATGACCACCGCAACAGTGGGTCAGACCAAGGAGTTTCACAGCCTCTTACCAATGCAGTTATTTCAGCAGCAGAGACAACAAAGTCCTTAACACCAGATTCTCTGAAGATTTTCTAAATGAAGGCTCCTACTTGAAGGAGAATAGTGGGCAATAGCTTTCTGAAATAAAGGAAAATAAAAATGACGCAGAAGGTAGGGAGAAGAAAACGACCTTGAAAAAAATCTAAAAGGGTCCTGTAAACATTAAACTCCCTTCAGAAGGCCAGTGCATTGATGAGAAAGTGAGTGTAGACAAGATACCAGGATTTTAATCCTGTTATTATTCTGTTATTCTGAAAGATTGTCCATGCAACACCTGTGATGTTGATAAATACCAGCTCCTAGAGCTTTGCCTATATTTGTGCTCACTCCATTGCAGCTAAACGCTACCTGCGTAGCTGCGGGCAGATCAAAGCAATATCAAAACTGTTCTTCATGAGAACCTAACACTCTCTGTACTATATAAGATACAGTCTTTTTTCCCCTGCTCAACCCCACAGTATTTCCCACCTGAAAGCATTCAGTTCAAATCTCTGCTGACACCTGTTGTGTGAGACAAATGTACTGTCTGACCTTTTATGCAACCTTCCTTCCAAATACAACAACAAAACCCAGTAACTTCAAACACTTTTTTTCTCCGTTTTGCATAAGTACATTGGTTGGTTGTGGAAAGCATGACCGTTATTTTTTTCCCTCTTGCACTCTGTAAGTTTTGATGGAATCATCTTAAGTCTTTATTTTTCATTACTTATGTACACTCAATAGATACTGTAAAAAATCCATATTTTACCATATTTTTCTGAGTGTGCATTTGCATTATCTGTTGACTAGCATTGGCATTTCTTTATATATGTAATATACATATTGCCCAGAAATGTACATATATTTATAGGTTATATTCATTTAAAATATCATTAAATTCTATATTATGTTTTGTGTTTTGCTTTTGTTGTGTTAGATTAACTTTTCCTATTAAACATTGTTGTTTCTCAGTACCAAGTCTTTCTTATGTTACTGTGAAGTGGTGTTTCTTTGTTTGTTTTTAACAAATCCAAAGACTATTTTATGTTAAAACTTGTGCAGAGTTTAAATGCAAGTGTGCACAGACTTGCACAGACAAACATCTTTCGCTCAGAGGTTCCGATAACAAAGGTTACTAAATCTTAATGAACCTAAAATGTTTACCGTCGCAGGGCTAGCACCAATTTTCTGTGATCACTTTCAGTGGGAACTGTGTCGGTAACACAGGCAGGTCTCCTATAAAAAAACTGTCCACACTGCTCTCTGAATGGCAGGGGAGACCCCTTCCTTCCTCCAGCTGGAAGCCCTGCTGGGGGGACCAGAGGGAGGGAAGCAGCCCCCTCAGGTATGATGAGAACTAGCCTCATGACAAAGGGACTCGGTCCCTTCCCCAACAGCTTCATTACCGCGTGCCCCCCATGCCTACTGCCCCTCTCTTTTCCTCTGGGCCCTGTGTCCTCGCCACTCCCCGGGTGAGGGACAGGCCCCCTGCTCCTACTCCCCTGCTAAGCCTCTGAGGGAGGAGGACTCCTTTCCTTTTCCCCTACTTTTCACCAGCAGGATTAGTTTATGCTGCCAGAAGAACACGCCAGGGCAGGTGCAAGGGGGTGAGGCACTGGTAAACAGATGGGATACAGAGAGAGCAAATGATAAAAAGTCATTAAGTTCAGCGTAAGCTTTGACTTTGTTCAACTGACTTCTGCTTGGAACACCCCTCTCCTCCCCTTCTTTATAAGGCAGACTGTAACTTACACTTACGTCAAGCCTAATAAAAAGATTTATCTACATCAAGAGTAACAGCCCATGCACCGCGGTCTTTCACTGAAGTAAATTTCCTGTTTCCACCACTTAGTGCTGAGGATCCCTTAAAGGATCCCGTGTGCCAGTAGCCTGTTACAGACACACATGAAAAGCCCTTTAAGTGTTCTCTCTCACCCTTTTGCAAAGCGATACAGGTTTTGAAATACAGCTGGAAGCTCAACAAACAGCACAGAAAACTATAAAGCAGTAAAACTTTATTGAGGGTGTAGCATGTAGAAATTCAGTGTAATTGATAATAAAAGCCTCAAAATAGGCAGATGTTTGCGTCATTTAATGGGAAGGGAATTTTCATTGCTCTGATTCAAAGGTGCTTTCTGCTGCTGCAACCAGGTGCAATTCAGCTCCTGTTGGGGAGGGGCCACCAGATACTGCTGGAAACCTGTGTTACTCTTTAGCATTTCAAAGGCAGCTGCAGCTATTTTATCTGGATTGAAATTCTGTACCAAAAGGGCAAACTCTCAGATGTTTCGCTTCTCTCTGGCTGTCACTGACGTGTAATTCTGCTGGGAAAAGTGATCGTGGAAGAGAGCCAAACCCAGCCAGGCACTGGAAACAAGGCAGAGTGCAATGAGAGGAGACGCGCTGCAGGCAGGGGAAAGCCTCCAGGGGGCTGCAACAGCAGCGTTTGGGGTCCTGGGCTCTGCCATCTTCCTGCTCCCCCGAGACACAGGGTGTCCCACTGGCATGGGAGCTGCAGGGGAGGTGGGTAGATGGTGTCACTGGAGTCTGCCACCTGCTTTTGTCCTAGACCCAGAATGACAGAAGGGAGATTTCTTGGCTAAATAGTGCCAAAGAGGCCAGGCACAGGTGTTTGCGGGGTTATAACACATGGTTGTACGGAGATATTGGGGTCGCCTAAGCCATGTGCCATTCTGAATTTATTTGGAGACATTTGGGTATATTCAAGTGATGCAGGATGCTCAGGGAGGGGTACGGCGCTGTGAGCTAAGAGCCTGGGTCAGGGCAGCTGCCTTAGAGGAGCTGTCACAGCATAACGTGATGGGACGTGGGATAAGGACGGGCTGGACTGCTTGACGCTGGAACCAGCCTTGAAACTGAGCCACGAGGCCCAGTGTCCATGCACTCCCTAGCACGACCACCCAGCACCCAAACTTTTATGTGAAAGCATGAAAAGCAGCTCCTTTCAGTCCTGAAAGCAGGAAGCTTTTTGCGTTTTTCTAGTTATCTGCTGGTGAAAAAAAACCACTTCATTTCCTTTATGAGACTGGTTTTACCTGGATCCCACATGTGAAGATCCAGGCTGCAATCAGCCAGTGAGAGCGAGCAATGAAGGTAAGAAGGTACCCTAGACCCAAGGGCCTGACTTTTAATTTCTTGACTGCTTCCTCTGACTTTGATGTTTTATTGTTTAACGAAGGAACTCTAGCACTCCTTCAAACAGTAGGAGCAGCAGATCTCTTTGTTCTTTTTAGCCATTATTTCCCATTATGTGTGACCTGCTATGCTTTATGGGCTTCCCTGTTCTTAGACCAATCTGGACCACTGCTTTTAGGGCTTGGTATGGAAATTATTATTATTATTATTTTGACTAATTTCTGCAAAAACATGTAGGTTCAGCTCGCACCTTCAAAACCTGGGAGAAGTCAATTAATTCCTCCTGAAAACCCTTACTAGGCAAAACTGCTCCACTTGCAAACACCGGACAGAAGGCTAAAAAAAGAATCCACAAAGCGCTTTGCAAAGGACTGCTGGTAAAAGGCTCTATAAATACATCAAAACCAGATAGGAAATCAGTGGTATTGCTGACGACGAGGGTGTAAAAGGGGCAGGTGGCAATGAGGAAGCTGTAGCAGAGGAGCTCCGGGATGTGTTTGGGGCTGTTTTTGCTGCTGAAGCTGTTGGGGAGCTTCCCGCACCCCTCCCAGTCTGTACAGCGGGATCAGCCAGAGGAGCCAGATCAGCCTGAATTAAATAAGTAACAGAGTAAAGAGATAGTAGGAGCAAAGGAAAGTATCTGAAGTAAATGGGTAACAGAAGAGATAAGGTCAAATAGATATGGGGGTTGTTAATAAGTGGCCTGGACCCGGTGTCTCTGACACCAGGACCCAAAGGAGCGGTGCAACAGCGGCACAGGGACCACTGCACTGTGCTGGGAGGACAACCTAGGACAGGGCCGTGTCTCTCACCTTCAGCCCCTCCTGCCCTGCCTTTTCCACCGGCAGCACCGGCTGAAGAGGTTGGCTGGGGTGGATGGATGTGTGCAGCGTGTCCCGCGTGCCCTAATGACGTTAATTATTGGGGGTGTTGGTAAACCGCAGAGAGGCCGGGTGACGTGCTCTACGGCTGGTTGTTTATTGTTTATGTAAGAACAGCCCCGTAACAGAAACCAGGGATGTTTTTTTTCCAGCAGATAACTAGGCAAATGCAGAACACTTCCTGCTCGCCAGCCCCAGAGGTGCTGCCTTTCACGTGTAGGCTCCAGCCAGCCACCTGCTGGCTCCTGCCCTGGCGACACAGAGCTGGTCCTTGCTTCTCCTCCAAAAGCAAGTCAAGGCCAGCAGCAGCACCAGGCTGGCACCTCCTGGTGCAGCCCAAGGTGCTGGCCAAGGGGCTGTGCCTCGCCTGCTCCCTGCTGTCCCCAGGCCCTGGGCACCGACCCCCTGGCACCGCCTTTCTGTCTGGGCTGAAAGGCTGCCGTCCCTGGTAGCACCCTGAGGGACATCTGTCCCAAAAGGTTTCCCAGCTGGGCCACTGCTTTGTCGTCTGCTGTCAGCTTCCTAAAAGTGACCTTCAAGTCTGCCCGGAGCAATGCTCGTGGGGTGGGGAGGAGGAGAAGAGCTCTCTGCCTCCCTGAGGTGCCCCCCTTGTCCCCAAGGCCCTCACTGAGTGTCGCTGCCACCTGCCCATGCCCTCTGAAATGACCTGGTTAAGCATTAGAGGATTTCCACCTCTGCTTTAGTCATGGACAACCAAGTGCAGCTGGGAAAGTCTGCTGCATCAGGGAGACTTTGGAAAAAAAGACTTTCTCCGAAATCTTTTATCTGCAGAGATCCTTTTATAAGGCTGGTTAGCCAAAATAGGGAGCTGCCCGTGACAGAGACCACAGCAGGAAACCCTGGTGTCTTAGAATCACATTTTCTTTTTAAATAATTTGATTTTTCATGTTTAAAATATATATATTCCATATCTGGGACATCCAACAAACTGAAGACACTGTTGTAGTGCTAAGGGGCCTAATTCACTCTTGAATAGAGGAATGGTTAAACTGGTGGGAATCAGGGGTCATATCCAGGCGGATATTTCACTGCCTAACTTGTACTGAAATTAATAGGAACCAGGGTCCCTGAAGAGGAACCGTGGATCTGGCCCTATATATTGTTCCTGTAAATGAAGCAGGGCTTGTGCTTCACACACATAACTGTGTTATTATTCTTCTCATGGCAAGGTCTTTCCTTGTACAATTTCCATCACACTCTGCAGCAAGCTAATGCTGGGCGGCAACAGCTTTCCAGAAAAATAAGCAAAAAAGCAGGCTTCCAGCGGGCACAGCCCCAGGGTGAATTTCCTTGGCAAGCTGTTTGTGCCCCCCGTGTGCTCCACTCACATGGGTGCTCAGGACCTGGGCTTTTACTGACCTTGGTGGGAATTTTGCCAGAGATTTCAGTGGAGCCAAGGCTAACAGGCTCTACCTGATGACATAGGAAATCATATTTAATGACGATTGCCCCACATACACACACACACATACAGGAAATCTCTTTGGGGTTTTCTTTCCAATAACGCTTTATGAGAAGCCCTCTGCTAAATGTATGCAGTAGATGCTCCTGGCTTTTGTGGCTCTCCCGTAGCATTAATCAGTTCCAGTTTACGTGGGATGAGCTGCACAGGAAGAGAGAATACTTGTTTTTAATATACCAGGCAGGGCGGTAGGGATGGACGAGCCTTCAGGCTATCAAACTTTGTCCCCTCTCCGCGAGTTGGCAGAGTCCCTGCCACAAGATGGTGCTGGCTCTTCGCAGTTGCAGGAAAGGCCGCAAGAAATGCAAAACCTTTGAATGAGCAGGTTTTAGTCAGGGCTAAGCATTAACAGGGACCACAGGCATATCTCCAGCGTGCTGTTGACTTTTAACCCTCTCCTGTGTCACAGTCTCGTGCACCCTGATGCCCGTCCCTTTTAAGGCTCCTTAACTTCACACAGCACACGCAGCCCCTTGGGTTGCCAACCAAAGGCACAGAGATTTGTTCTGAATCTATTTTATTTTATTTTACTTTATTTTATTTTATTTATTAACTTAATTTAATTTTTATTTTATTTTCACGCAGGAGAGGGACAAAACTTGGCAAGAAGTTTTCAGGTGCCCTCCTCTGCCTCCCAGCACAGCTGCAATGTTTCCTCCCGGCAGCAGAGAGTGCTGGTGTTGCTCTTGGGAGGCTGAGAACAGAGGCTGGTCCTCAGACGGTAAAAATAGCTATTTCCTTTAAATAGGAAGCAGCAACGTGAGCTGCATCATCAGCCGGAGGAGAATATACTGTTTAACAATGAAATTCATGGTTGCTGTGTTTTGGCATGTCGCCTGTTACTGCCATCTGACATGGATTTTGTAGGAGTTGGAATTATTATTTTTGTAGCTTCCATGCAAAAAGCAGGAGAGGAGCTTTTTCCAGCGCTGTGAAGAGGCCATCAGCAAAGCCCCACAGTGCCCGTGGTGCCTTCTTTGTGTTCCCCCTGCCGCTCACGGCGCCAGAAAGGGAGAGGAAGTGTTTTCTCAATCCCCAAGGCTCAGACAAGTTTGCCTTTTATTTCATAGCTGATCCTACCACCCAGCTTGGCCCTAGCTCCTCCCCAGACTCCGAAAAGAAAAACAACACTTTTATTTATTTATTTTTCAGCCAGGCATCAGCCCAGCTTGGTCTTCACCCAGATTCCAGTTTTGCCCATCTATGGGGAGCTGCTCGGACCAAGGGCTGAGGGATGCTCAGGACCTGCTGCCTGTGTGCCAGGTCAGGCTGAATCCTTCTTCCAGCAGCCACCAGCTTCCCCGTGACTTCTGGAAATGGAGATGTTTGCTGTCTTAGCTGGTCTTTCTGGCACAGCAGACAGCTGTGCTCGAGGTCCTACGGCTTCTGAACTTACTGCAGATACGGTGGTTTAATGAGTTACATCCAAAAATGATGGAGTTATAAGGCATTATATCCAGTTATAAGGAGTTGTATCCAGTTATAAGGAGTTATAAGGAGTTGTATCCAGTTGGGAGATGTCTCCGGACATCTGGCACTGGAGCTGCTAACAAGCAACAACCCTCAAGCTACGTCACAGAGCCTCGAACCATGAGAAACCAGGGGTGTCCCAGGCTCAAGCCCACGCTTTGTGAGACGTGTGGGCAGAGGGGCAGCGTCACCCCTGAAGCAGGCTGGGGCTGTGAGACCAGCGTTTGGCCGGACTGGTGCAGGAAGGGGAGTCAGCCCTGGGAACCTAGAATGGCTTCAGCGACACAGCAGATTATCTAGATGTGACTCAGATGCTTTTATCCACACCTTCTGCCACAAGGGAGCTATGACAATGAAAACATGTCTTTGATACACTCAAAGTATCTCTGATAAAGCATTTTGTTTGTTTTGACTGATAACTGAAGAATCAAAGAACGAATTTAAAATTGCATCACTTGCAAATGCATGCCTAGGTCAGAAACACCGGGGTTATGTCCTACTTGCACCATGGCTTCAAAATGCAAGTGATAAGGGAGCAAGCACAAAGATCAGGGCTTTTCAGCCCAGGGTTTTCACATCTCCTTTCCAGCAGAACTGCGCAGTTATACCCCAAAAAACAAGTTCATGTGGTGCCTAAATTCTTGAGAGAAACTGAGAGGTCTCAATTCCCTGGATTAAGTGATCCTCAAGAATGGCGTTTTGGAGGCAGGAGATGTGAAAAGACACGGGAAGCAATGATGGGTGCTTTGGGAGATCAAGGCTGTGGCGTGGCTTGGAGAAACCCCGGTTTGCATGCAGGCAGGAGCTCCAGGATGCACCTGCAGCCACGCCAGGCATTAACGCCGCTTAGCAGCCCCAGGACACCTGAAACATTGAAAGTGTGGCCCAAGGGTCTGGAGACACCGGAGAAACCAGCGGCGTGTCCGAAAGCGGCTCTGGGAATCAGTGGAAAGAAGGGGAAATTTTCCCAAGTGGCGTTAGAGTTAACAAGTCCTGTCTGAGAGCAGCGACGCGCGGGGCGGGGATGGAGGGCGGGCGTTTCGAGCAAATCCAAGGCGATATCTTGCAGGGTTTATGTCAGACTGGCACAAAGGTCTGCAGGCCGCCGGCAGGTAACGCGTGCCATAAATCGCCTTTAAAACCAGCCATCGGCCACGGAGCCGATTTATGATTTCTTTTAAAAGCAGAAGGAAAAAGAGAGCTTGCCGGGATAATGGGGTCGTAAATCCGCCGTTCCCTTTAGACCTGCGGTGCAGATGTCCCAGGGTGCTGGGGACCGGGCAGGACAGGTCCCGTCCCGGCCGCCTGGGACCTGCCGGCACGGCGCGGATCCCCGCGGCAGCAAAAGCTCGGAGCCGCGGGGAAATCAGTGCGGGGCCAGCCTGCGGCTCCCACCCGTGTCCGCGCCCGTGCCCGTGGGCGTGCAACCCCGCGAGGAGCTCCCCGTGCCCCCGGGGGCTCGCACCGGAGCCGCGGGGTTCCGCCACCCGCCGCCGCGGGGAGCCCCCGGGCCGCAGCCGCCGAGCGGAGCGCGGCGCCCCCCCGGCACCGCCTCCTCCTCCTCCTCCTCCTCTTCCTCCTCCTCCTCCTCCTCCTCCTCGCACAAAAGGCGGCGGGAGGAGGGCCCGGGCTGCCCCGGCCGGCCGCACCATGCCCCGCCGAGGGGGGCTGCCGGCCCCCGCCGCCGCCCGCCGGCCCCCCCCGCGCTCCTTCCTCCTCCTCCTCCTCCTCCTCGTCGTGGCCGCCCCGCTGCAGCCCGGCCGAGGTAAGGCTCGCCGCGCTCCCCCCGCTCCTCTCCCGGCCCTGGAAAAGCCCCCGGGGAAGGCGGGTTGCCCCCAGCCTCCTCGGCGCGTTTTTTGTCGAGGTTTTCCTTTTTTCTTTTTTTAAACTTATTTTCCTTTTCCTTTGCTTCCCCCCCTTCCGGCTGGCTGCAGCCCCGTTTCCATCCCCATCCCGGCTCCTGCCCCCCCCCCCCCCCCCCCCCCATCACCACCCCGCTCCGGGGGTCCCGGGGGGGGGTCCCTGCGGGGCCGATGCTCTCGGCGCTGGGCGCTTTAACGGAGTGGCCCGGGACACCGCGCTGCGGCACACGGCCGCGAAAAAAAACTCCGAGGAGGTTTTCTTAGCTTTTTTAATTATTATTGTTATTATTTTTAATTTATTTTGTGCTTCCGATGCTTGGAGGGGCAGCAAACCGTTTCGGGGAAGAGCCCTTACTGCAAGGGCAAAATCAAACGATCTTTTCACACGGAGCTGGATAAAGCATAAAATATCTCTCTTTTTTTTTTTTTTTTTTTCCCTCCCTCACCAACCCACTACATTCATCTCTCACTTTGGGGAGCTGCCCAAACTAGGATTTCTTGCAGAACAGGTTTAAAATGAGCTCTGATTGCCCGGAGCATCTTCAGGAATAAATCTGTTGCACACCTCTCATGAGAGGCTCCTGTCTTGCTCTGCATCGTTAGTTTTACGTAGTCAAGTCCCGGCTGTCTGCTGGATGCACTGTTGTCCTTTGCATGTTCGGGCTCTTCAGGGGCTCAGCCCGAGGGCAGGACATATTTTGGAGATGCCTTCGTGCCCGCTGGATGCTGCTCTGCAAAATGAAATTGGGTTTGGGAGCCGGCGGCATCAGCGCGAGTGTGTACGTGGGGTGGGGAGCTCGGCAGTCCAAGGGGGCGGATTATCGACCTCCAGAGTAATCCCAGTAAATCCTGGATGGAATTTTTCCCATTGTGGGAAGTTTAGCTGAGAGGAGTGGTCCCGTTAGATGTATGGGAAGGACTCAGTTTCTTCCAGCCTTACCTGGTGTCCCGCCCCTGGATCTGGACTAGCACAGGCATCTTCAAGTCCCTCCTTTGCCCAATTCATTTTGATCCAGCACAAAAAACTGCGCTGAACTGAGTGCGGCTAAGACTGTCATTGGGAAAATCCTGCGTGTTTTAACTCCAACTCAAAAAGCTCAGCTTTCACTCCAAATTCAGGCAGCTTTTCAAAGCTCCGTTTTCACAACAATGCTGGAAGTGTTTTGGTTTTGCTCCAAAGTGGAAAGAAAAGCATACTTTGAAACTCCAAAAGCTGTCCCTGGGAGCAATGTCCCCCGGGAGCGTGGCCGCCACTGGGCTTTGCCCATGGCACCCTCTGGAAAGGAGGAGACCTTGGTTTCCATTCAGATATTACCACCACTAAATAAACTTCCAAAAATCCACCAGTTGGGAACGGAGGCAAATATTGTCCTGTTTCCAGACAGACAGGGGAGAGAAGCCTGCTGGATAGCCAGGGCTGGATAGCGTGGGTATGGCTGCAACTATGTGCTTTATAAAGCCGGTCACGTTGTACTTTCTATTACATTTCTATATTTTGAGCTCTTTCAATGCCCAGGAGCTGAAGGCTGACTGACTTGTGGATGTGAACAAGGAAGGGGCATGTGCTAACGCTCAGTGAGAGGGCATTAATGAGCCTCTTGTTCCGCCTGGGGGAAGCCAGCAGCCTGTCTGAATGAAAACCATAGATGCAGCCCGGGGTGAGGGTTAACCACCTTGGAGGGCACGGAAAGCGTCAGCGCAGGGCTGGGGCACGGTCACGCTGCTGGGGTGGCTTAGGAGCAGTGACAGGATTGCTTGTCCTCCCCTGTGCCTAGCCTCGGGCATGGTGTGATTTTGTGCAGCTGTCCGGCTTGGTGCATCGCTCTCTGGGCAGCTTTAGGTTTTCAGTAAATTATTCTTAAGGAGTACAGCAGCAAGCTCCTGTCCAGAGCTCCTGCTGCTGAAGGTCTTTGCCACAGGCCCAAGCTCGGTGAGGTCTTTCTGCAGCTGTCAGTGTGTCCCCAAGGTCTGCAGGTGACATCCAGCAGCAGCGCCGGGCAGGGGGAGCTGTGGCTACAGCCCTCCAAAAACAGAGGCTGGACAAAGCCCTTATTGACATCTGGGAGGGAAAAGTAAAGCAAGCTTGGAGTTCACGCCCAAAGCATTCCGCTTGGAGGCTGCAACCTCTGTGCCGAGTCCTCGGCTGAAATTTTTTTTAATTACTTATTGACTGTGGACGTTAATAGCTGCACCCCAGGGAGAGCTGGGGCATCGGTGCCACTGAAGGGCACATTCATAGCCACAGGCTTGGTTAAACAAGCCGCCGCATTCAGAGCCCATACCAGTGACATTTGGTTTAATCTGTGCGATTCCACTTTATTTTTAAATCCTCTCTAAGCTCAAAGCCTGGATTTTGCCTGGAAGCAGGCAGCCCCGGAGCAGGCAGTGTCTCTGGGACGGCGCGGGGCCAGCCTTGGATGCACCCCATGGTGAAAAGGCTGGCCGGCATAACCTGGATATCCTGTGGAAGTGACTCCCGGCGTAAATTAAAGCAATTTACTGCAACGGGAGTCAGCTATGGACGTCATCTGTGTGGAGGGGGAATATCTTGTAAGGCTGCTTTAAGGTGAAAATTTTGGGGTGGGGGCTTCTGTGTATTCAGTTGGAAACACCCAGAAGATGTGCCTCGTGTGGCTTGTGAAGTCAGCATCTGGGGGATCTGGGGACAGCTTCCTTCAGGGCAGTGGAACAGCTATCACATTGTCAGGGTTTCATTAGAAAGATGGACAGGTTCCTTCTTTCATTAACCAGAAACCACCGGAAAAGAGGGGGAAGTAGTCCCCAGAATTGTATTTTAGGTGTTCTCAGCCCCCCGGTGCCTGTTTCTGTCCTTTTCGTTTTTCCTGGGAAAGGAGAAGTCAGGACTTCCTTGCAGGAGAGAAGAAGAGGTTTGTTCCTCCTCCAGCCTTTTCAGCTCCTGGAAGATTCCCTGCTCATGACACTGAACTTGCGGGATGTTTAGCGTTAAAACCCCCCTGATCCCTGGTTTCAGGCCGTAACTGCTCAGCCCAGCCCGTTTTCTGTCCTCTCTTGCTGAAGGTCTCAACATGTGCACGAGTGGGAGCGCCTCGTCCTGCGAAGAGTGTCTCCTCATCCACCCAAAGTGCGCCTGGTGCTCCAAAGAGGTACGTGGGCAGACTCTGATTTTTGCTTTAAATGCTGCAGTCGGTTCTCAGGTGCTTTTTGTAATGCAGAGAGGAAGCTGCGTCCCCCCCTTTGCCTATCCCGGTGCCAGAAGGGGCTGGTGGGGGCACTGGGGGCTCCCACGCCGAGTGTGGCTCGGGCGCATGCAACTTGTAGGAAACATCCTCCACCCTGCTCAGGGAGCAGCGCTGGTGCTTCAGATCTCCTGTTCCTTCAGTTCCCTTCCTGTTTTCTCCCTGGGAGCCGCAGGTATCCCGGTACATGCCCCGTGCTGCAACAAAGATCATTCCCCCGTCGACTGTGTCTTTTCGGGAGGCAACCAGCACTTCTGGCATCTGCACCATCATCAAGGCGATGAGCTGTGCAGCTTAACTGCATGCTTCATGGCCAAAATGCATCCTATGTTGGTGCTGAAGCTTCTCTGCAGTTATTTACCTGGGCCCTCCTTGGTTTGCAAGAAGTTGCAAGTACCTTTCCCTGCTCCCTAAGTATCGCTCATGGGTTTTCATATAAACCTCTTATCAAATGTGGGTCTTATCAAGTAGACTTATGATTTTTAGAGATTAAGGTATTTGAAAGACCTGATGATACATGATGCATAGATGGTGTTTGCCTGCTTAGCGCCTACATCTGCCCTCGGTGTTGATGAGAGAAGTAAGGAATAGAATAGAACAGAAAATAATAGAGAAAAATGGAAGAGAATGGTTCGGTTGGAAGGGACCTGCGAAGATCCTCGCGTCCAACTGCCTGACCACTGCACAGCTGCAGCTCTCCAAGGAAAACCTCTTAACGCTGCTAACGCCGTGTTACCTGATAGCAGAATAGTTCTCCTGTTTTATTTTTTCCCCACAGCAGGATGACTGATGTGTAGAAGGGAAAGGGTAAAGCAATAGATCCTGCTTTTGAGACATCTTGTAAACAGCTGTAAGAGCTCCTCTTCCAGCCAGCTCATCTGCGGCGTGATACTGGATCCAGGAGCGCTGGCTGGTCAGCTACGGGTACCCAATAGCTTGCCTTTTTTTGTTTTGTTTAAATTCTTGGCACCAAAAGGCAATTTTGGCAAACGCTGCCAGTGGAAATGTTTGTCTGGTGGTCAGTGTGACCACTAATTGTATGTCAGCCCTTGGCACTGGCAGCTTGACTCTTATCTTGCAAGCAGAAGAGTTACCAAAAAAAAAATCCTAAATGGAGCAGAGGGGCCAAGTGAAGGAAAAGGTGTGTTTACAAGGAAGTCCTGGAATACGTCCTGACCTTTAGCCTGGCACAGCTATTTAAAAATACACTTCAATGTATTTCTTGCCAGGAGCGATGTGTTAAAATGCTGCTGTCCCTGCTATACGCTACATGCTAAGACTTAGGAAGCTCTTACCCTAACTCAATATTTTTTTTAAATTTCATGTCTGAAACCGAATTGTTTCTAACTATGAAATCATCAGATGAGGTAATGGGATTGTGAAAGATATCTAGGGGTTTTCAACTTCAGAAGTTTATAATGTTATAAACTCTTCACGACTGGCTTTCTTTGCATGTCATGTCACCACCTTATTTCCCCTTCCCTCTGCTGCAGCTTCGTCAGTCATGCCTATAAAATTGCTGGCTTTCAGTCTGTTTTGCTTTCCTGTTTCCATTAGCTGCCATTCACAGCAGCGTGTGCCCGGGAGCATTATATGCTGCTCAAATTCTGTAGCTCTGCTGACGTTCAAATATCAAGGCTCGGATACCGGAGCGGTTTCCACAGGCGCTAATTATGTTGTGGTAGAAACACAATCAGCCCATTAGCATGTATTTACTGCTCGCCTTGCGTTTGCTTAATGCATTTGGGACTAAATTGGGCCAACTGTTGTCATCTTTGCAGGCAAGAATTACAGTTTTTGTCAGGTATCTGCACACCCACACGTGCATGCACACCTTGCTCAGTGGCACCAGTCCCGTGAAGCCCACAGGACTTCCCAAAGCCACCCCTGTGCCAGTGCTTCAGAGGATGCTCCGGCTGTGGGAGGGGAGCGCTGTGCTGTTTCCCGCTCCCAATTCACCACCTCCCGCCCCACAAGTGTGATGCACATTGCCGCTTCTATCAGCCTCTGCTCAGCCCCGCTGTCATCCGGGAGGATGATGATGGATGAGCCGATGAGAGCAGCTGCTGGTGTCCATGCAGCCTGGAGCTCCCAGGGGCTGGTGAGCTAACCACAAGGCTTTGGGCTGCTGGAAATTTGGAAGTGAATGCCGACTCTGTTGGCTCTCGGATGAATACCTTGAAAGGCAGGGCTTAAACGGGGCGATGCGTTTAAATTACGCTCTAAAGAGGAGGCATGACAGTATGTGTGTGCATGCAAAACAGAGATGCACATTAATTCTTTTAATTAAAATGAAATTTGCTTTATGATGAATTCCGCTGAAATTTCCCCTGTGGCACCCTGTTTTCCAGTGGGTTGCATGTATCCCATGCTCTCTGAACGCATTTGTGCCTGGAGGATGAGGAAGGAAAATCAATGGATTTCCTACAAGGAACATGTCAGGTTTTTTAAATGAAGAAAGAAGGCATCGTTCAGGCTGACTTAATGCAGAATTGAACTGATTAAATCAAAAATTGTAGGGAATAGCCTAGAACATGTAAAGTCGGGAGTTGGATACGGTCAATGCTGTTCGTGTGTGAGCCAAGCAATTTGTCTTAAAACTCTCAAACTGAAGAGCGTGTAATTGTCACATTGTTGGCCTCATCTCCCTGAACTCCCCCATCTGCTCGCGTGCGTTGCCTTTTGCTTGTTAGTGGGTGCACCGTGCCCGTGAGCAACGCCAGTTGATCCTGAGAGCCGTGGGGCGCAGTCCCCGAGGGGATGCTGTTGTGCAGCACGAGGTAACGAGGGCTTTTTTGCTTTGGTTGCTTGTGGAGTATTTGGACCTGCATAATACCCTGTACCCCGCAGAGCTTCCCATCCTTTTCCCCTTTCATTTAATCTCTGGGATTTTCCTTGTCACAGACAACGTTGTGGTTTGGTTTGATGGGACAGGGTGGTCAAAGCTGCAAGGGGCAGCTTAGGCTTTGCTTGGTTTTGTAATGCAACACCATGGTGCTGCTCGCTGCCCTCCTCGCCCCATCATGGGACCCCCCCTTGCTTTCCCCAGTGCATCCCCACCTCTGGGTGGGCTTTATTTTCCCCCACCCTGAGTAACGCAGCATTTCACCGAACAGGTGAGGGCTTGGATTCGCTCAGAGCTGCAGCTCAGGAGTTGCCATCCTGTAGCAATTCCCCTGGGCCCGTTTTAGAAGAAATTTAAACAGAGACCTGCTAAGCCAGGAGCGGTGGGAAACGGGAACTGAGGAGGTGCAGAGGTGCTGCTGAAGCGAGAGCTTTCGCAGTTACCATCGGAAGGTATTTCGCATCCCCGCGGGGATGCTTGATAAAGCCTGGCTTTTCACTGACTTAAGGTCGAATCGGGTCTGAGACAAACTGTTCCTCGAGGCTGCCCTAAACCTGCTGCTCTGAAATGCCGGGCGTTGTTCTCAGTTGGGAGGGACCCTGGTTTCTGTTTTGTCATGCTGGAGATGATTTACATAGTCCCAGTCCTCCTCTCTGGAAGTCTATCTGTTTACACGAGGCGATCCAAGAAATTCATGTTCACATCCATCCAGCGTGCCGTCGCCTTGGCTGGACACCGCCACTCAACGCAGGAATGCAAACCTCGCATTTTTCCAATAGTGTTTGGACCTCGTAGCGAGGAAATGCAGCGGAGATGCTCTGTCTGCATCCCAGGACCCCACGGCCGAGGCTGTCCAGGGGGACCCTCCCGAGCTGCGTGTGACATCAATCGGACGACCTCAACATCTGCCCTGTCCCCTGCTGTACCTCATCATCAGCAACAAGTGGGGCTTATTCAGCCCTGCTCTGGTTTTTGGCTGCATGGCTGAAGGAGGGGCTGGTGTGGCTGCGAGCATCTTCTCTGCATTACTTCCTGTAATTTCAGTAGCTCAGCCCCAGAGTAGGAGATGGCTGTGTCTCTTGTTAGAGCGCAGAAACAAGTAGAAATCGGCTGTTGAGAATGCAGTAAGCTTTGGGCAACTTGTTCCCTTTGGCCCTTTTAGGAAACCAAAACCAGCACGCTGACAAACGGGACGCGCTGGCTGCAAAAGGCCGTGTTGTGTGGCTGGGTTGTTCCCCAGCACCCATCCTGCACAAAGCTCCGCTGTGTGCCACTGCTGGGGCTGGTACGGGGGGGTATGAGACGTCTGGGTATGGGGGGGGAGATGCTCAACAGGGAGTGCCGAGCCCCATATTGGCTGTGGGGACGTTGTGCCCCAAACCACCGCTGTCTTCTCCGGTCTGCTCCTGTTGGTTTCTGTTGCAGCCTGCAGCTGTGGTGGTTTAGTGCTAACAGCTCCTGGCAGCCCTCATCCAAGTCTCTTGTTGTCCAGCAAAGTTTCCTGGGACAGCTTGCCCTATGTCAGCTGTGCTCCAGCCTGCAGGACACTCACTGCGGTGGCATTTCTCCTGCAGGGCAGAGCCAGACCGGTGCCGGCTGTGCAGGGGTTTGAGGGAGGGGGGACATGATGGGATGTGGGGTCTCACCCAGGGAGCAGGGCACAAGTCCCGGGAGCCCCCAGCCGGGTCTCCAGCTTCACACCTGGACTTGGCCTCCTTCCCTCGGTGACACCTCCGTGTCCTCTCTTCCTTTTGCAAAGCTCCCCCCCGTGATGCTGCTGGGGGTGCGGAACAGTGCGTGTCTTTATGCTGCTGTGGTCTGAGACCAAATTCCGTTTGCAGACCTACGGGCCAAGTGCTGAAATGCTGAGGGCTTGGGAGCACAACGCACCAAACCTTGCGACGTTTCTTTCTTGGTAGATCCCTTTGAAAGGCTCGGGGCTCAGTGCAAGCTGTTTTTGAGGCACAGCTAGCTCAAGTGCCAGTGGGGGCTCTTGACATTTGCTACAGACCCTAGCACATCCACACAGTTGCAGGGCTGATATTTCTCCCTCCCCTTTCCCTTTTGCCCACCCTCCACCTCGCAGGAGTTCGGCAGCACCAGGTCCGTCCCGTCGCGGTGCGACCTCCTGCAGAATCTCATCGCGAACGGCTGCGCGGGTGCCATTGAAAACCCTCGCAGCAGCAGCAGCGTGGTGAAGGACATCCCTCTGAGCAGCAAGGGCTCCGGCCAGACCCACCTGGACGTCACACAGATCACGCCGCAGAAGGTCGCCCTGAGCCTGCGTCCCGGTGAGTCCCAGCAGCTCTGAGACCCATGGGGGGGGTTGCAGGCACGTGGCGGGGCGAGGAAGGGTGCTGGGACTCTAAACTCTCTAAACTTTCATCTGACTCTAAACTGAGACAGCTCCTCATATAAATTTAGGAAAGAGAAAAAAAAAAGGAATATCTGTTTTCTGTTGGGTTACAAAAGAGCTGTGGGATCAAGGCCTGAGATGAAGATTTGAACTTGTGACTTAGAGCTTGGACTGTATCCACGTCCCTGTTTCATTCCCCATAGCCACTGGTTTTCTTAAATCTTTTCATTTTAATTAAAAATTAAAAGTGAAGGGCTAGAGCGAGCCACGCGAGTGTGCTTGTTATCTAAGCTCTTGCATGGTGGGTGCAGGCTGTAGTGTGGGTTCAGAGTTCTTACAAAAATTTGGCAGCCACTGTTTCTGAAGGGGGAAAAAAAGCTCTTTATTGCAAAGTGAGGGAGCAAGTATAAAAGCTCAATTCATTATAAGCAATCGGTGTGGGTTTCGAGGGCTTACGCTTCTGTGACAGCTCTCATGAGCAAACAGAAAGATGAAATACGACGTTTTGCCCAAGAAAAACAGCAGCTTGAGGTGGTCTTCACGCTACCAGCACTCTTCCAGAGCCGAGCGGTTTCTGCAGGACTTTTTGTTTTAATTCCGCGGGTTGAATAGTAATGATGTCTCTTAATTAAGTCTTCCTGAGTAGCGGGACTGCTGTCATCGGTCAGATCCCTAAATGTAAGGATTGTTGGTTAAAAGCGGGTGCCTGAGGTCAGTCACCATGGCAAGCCTGATCGAGAGACCTGCCGGTGGCTCTGCTGCAGCGGCACTTCTACAGTTCAGTGCCGCTTCTGAAACAGGTCTGCTCCCGTCGGAAGGGAGTTATTATTCCTCCTGTTCCTTGAGGCAGTCTCTGGAGGAAAGGGCTGGCTCAGCTTCTCCATCTCGCCTCCACAGCACATTCCTTTCCCAACCCCAGGCTGTTCGGCACGGCCGGAGGTGCGGGCGCCCACGGCTCCGGTGGCTGGGGAGAGGTGGGACGTGGGGTCCAGCTCCCTGAGGCTTTCCTGGGGCTGCTTTGCTGGATGCTGGGGCCGCTGTTCCTGCCAGAACTCATTTCAGCAGATGGCCAGGTGCTTGAGAGCAGCACAGCGGCGTGCCGGGCAGCCTTTGGTTCTGGTGGGATGGCAGAGAAGCCCCTGCAGGTCTGGTTTGAGGTTGAAACCCTAATGTGCTGACAAGTTCCTATATGGAGTGAGCTGCAACACTGCTCTTGCTTCACCTGGGTGCTGTAGGTTGCAATAGGTTGTGGTTTGCTTGGCAGGTCAGCAGAAGCTGAGGCCGTACGGCTTCCCCAGAGTACCCAACAGCTGCAGGAGCAAGGGAGCGTTAGGAGATGTGCCAGCAGCTTTCTGCTGTCCCGCCCCAGGCTCGGTGGCCAGGCAGCTGCTCCCGCGGCTGCACAACTTGCTCTGGGGTGTGCAGCTCTGCCAGGGCAGCTTGGAAATGCTTTTGAAAGTGCCCAGAGCAGTAGGAATTGCTGTGAGGGCTAGTGCAGTGCTCTGAGTGGGGCTGAGCCCAGGAGCACCCCTCCATGTGCTCCTGTTGTAGAGCATCAGAGACATTACGTGGGGACAAACATATCTGCACGTTTTTCATAATATCTCCCATTTTTGCTGTCTTTTTGATGTTGAGGTGCATGCCATCTTACTCAGGGTTGATGACTTCCCAAACCCTTGGATTAGCATCCTCAGTTTAAATTACCCATTAACTCTTGAGCGTTGCAGCCTGTGGACCCAAGACAAAAAGGAGACAATGTTGATTTAATTTTGTGCATAATGCCAAGTTTGTGTTCCATCAGGAAACTTTTTTGCACGCAGAGTGTAGAATTTCAAGGCCGAGTTCCCATAGCAGTTGTGGTGATTGTGCTCTTCTATTCTCAGACTGCTAAGCAGAAGCAGAAGAGGGCAAATTGTCAATTGTTTGCTGGTCCCACCCAGGCAGTTTGATCTAAGCATCCTGTGGCTGAGGACATATCCCCAAATCTCTGTGCTCAGAGATAATTCCCAAAGGCCTTAAACTGCTGTCTTCCTGGGGCAGCTTTCAGATCAAGCATTTAGTTTTTATAGCATTGCTTTTTAACCTTGGGTCCAGCTATAAGGCAGAGCGTCCTGGTTATGAAAAACATGAATAGTATAAAAGGAATTTAAAACAATGAATAGGTTCATGTTGTGCTGTCCATTAAGCCTGGAGCCTCAGCAAGCAGAAGCAAGAGGTTTTCGTGGGTAATCATGATTGTTGAGTTTGCATTCGTAAATTAGCCGAAAGCAGCTTTTCCATTTGTTTTTACTGCCTCTGTGTTACTGTATCCAAGAAGCATTTCTGTATTCAGTTTTGACTTTAAAACTTCTCAATAAAAGCTCTAAGGAGAGGATGGTGATGACGGTATGCGGGGAGCGAGAGGGCTGGATTATCCCTAAACTATGAGAGTAATACCGTGCACAGAGAATAATAAATGCTTTTGTACTGACATCTGCATACATTAGCAATATTTTCTGTGAGATAATCAATTTGTACAGTTAGGAATGAAAGGAGAACCAGGCCTGGGATCCTGTTATTTTTGGTGCTTTTTCATGGACTAATAAATTCATAACTGTTAAGAGAAGGTTCATTAGAGCATCCCAAGTGCTCTTTCCAGCACAGCAATTCCCATCTAGGGCCTGCTCTAGAGGAAGGGCAGTTTGGAAACTGCAGTGTCTGGGGCAGCATGTGCAAAGAACACGTCCTCTTTTTCTCAAAGGGCTGAGAATTACAGTGGTGAAAAGTATGTAGGAATGAAAAAAAATAGGCATAGGAGTGGATTTTCCTGGCATTTAAGATTTGCAGCATTGAATTGAAGGAGAGAGAGAAAGAGAAGAGGAGAGAGAGAGAGGAGCTGAGATAGCTGGGTGGGAGCAAGAGGGGCTGTGAAGGAGATCGTGGAGTTGGGGGTGGCACAGGGCTTGTAGGACTGGGACATCCCAGCTCTGCACGGGGCTGCAGAGCCCCTCCTGCCTCGTCTCACTGGCGCGGTGGTTTGGGGATGCTGCTGCTGCCTGCTCGTGGGCTGGGAGTAAGTGGGAGCAGCTGTGCTGCTGCGAACAATGAGGGGAACAATAAAACTTATAGGGAAATGTTTTCACGATAATAAAAAATGTGCATTTGATTTTTGGGGAAGAGGGAGGGAGCAAAGAGATTTTTGCAGAACCTGCCGGTGCCCAAAGCTCAGCCGTGGCCAGGAAGGGCTGGGAGAGGTGGGAATGAGGGGGAGCTTTGGTCTGGAGATGGTCTGAGTCCCAGAGGAGCCATCGAGCTGGAAAAGAGGCTGAGGTGGCAGCTGGAGATGTGGGATTTCCCATGGCTCGAGTGCTTGAATCTGGGGGGGTCTCCTTTCGTCCCCTCTCTCAGCTGTTGGCAAAGTGTAAGGCAAATGTTTGCCATGTCCCTTCTGGCTCCACCGAGGTCTGCCTGGCTTGAGCGTGAGTTTGATTTGATGCCAGTTCACCTTTTTCAAAGTGTGGGTTCCTGCCAGCATGACCTCTGCTCCTGGACACCCTTCTGGAGAGCGTTTCAGCTGAGGGCAGCTTTGCAAAAGGGAAGCAGTTGGAGAAGGTCAGGGGAAAAGCTTTCCTCAGCTCTTTTTCACTTGTCCACAGCCTGACTCCGTCCTGTCAGCTCCTTCCCTTGTGTTCATCACTTCGGAAAGCTTCATCTCTGTTTTGGTACTTCCCCATGTGATTGCAACAACCTTCTTTTTCCAGTTCGCTTCCCTTTTGCCCTACTTTCTCCCGGGTGATGGTGGCAAGACTCTTTTTCTGGAGAAATTTCCTTCTGAAAGGTGTTTCTTCTGTGTCTGCTTTGACTCGACTTCTTTGCACAGCTCGGAGAACATCTTGCATTCATCTCACATCGGCTGTTTTCTCCTGACCCACTTCCTTCTGCTCCACCTCCTTTCTCTCTTGTGCAGGGCTTATGTGACTGTTCCGGTTTTCTTCGAGGACATACCCAAACAAGAGTGTGAAGGGTCCCTCTTCCATGACACATCCCACGAGGTTCACTCTGCTTACTTTTCTTTCCAGTTTTCTAGGAAGATGCCCGTGGGTTCAGACCAGTTTGGGACAGCAACATTTTCGTGTTTGTGTATCCGTAGACATTCTCTCAGCTGAGATGGAAAGACCCTTTCTCATATCTCCAAAATAAAATGGAGACACGCACTCGATTGATAAGTGTTTTTATCTTGCCAGCTGGTACACTACATAGCTTAAGACCCCAAACCATGTCCTGCTTTTCTGTTAGCCTCCTGAGGAATGGATTTGAACAGGCTCATTCCCCTTGCCCTCTTCGTTTCCAAGAGATCTGTCTGCTCTGCATGGGAAAAAAAAACAAAGGCAGCAGTCTGGATTTTGTGTGTGCTAGGGGTTCTCTGGCAGCGCTTTTCACCGCTCTCAACTCTTGTATGTGTGCAGGTGACCAGACCTCCTTCCGAGTTCAGGTCCGGCAAGTGGAGGACTATCCTGTGGACCTCTACTACCTGATGGACCTCTCCCTGTCCATGAACGACGACCTAGACAATATTCGCAATCTGGGGACCAAGCTGGCTGAAGAGATGCGAAAGCTCACTAGCAATTTCCGCCTGGGGTTTGGCTCTTTTGTGGACAAAAACATTTCTCCTTTCTCCTACACGGCACCAAGATACCAAAACAATCCCTGCATTGGGTAAGTGGTAGGTGTTCTCCGAAGTCTGCACAGACGGTGGTTGCAGGGTCTTTTCTTGCAGTTCTGGCTTTAGATAGTGAACCACATTTATGCCCCAGCTTTTGGGAATGCACAATGCTCCAGAGCCACATTTATGCCCCAGCTTTTGGGAATGCACGATGCTCCAGAGCCATTCAAAATAGGGCAATTTCCGATTTTGCAGTGGCTCTTGAGGGGTCCCTTCATCTAGTCACACAAAACTGTTGTACCAGGAGCCTAATGCTATTTTTAAGCACCTGAAGAGGATGCAGACATTGCAAGCATTTTTACAGGCTTTAAGAAAAAGAAGCACGAGCCAGAAATTCCTGCTTTCTGATCCTAGCTCTGAGTCATAGTTTGGCCTTGGGAAGATTAATTAAGCTCTTCTCCATTTTACAGATAAGGAGACCAAGGCGGTGTGAGTCTTTCCCAACAGAAGTGTTTGAGGGAAGTAAGATCTGGAAGGGCCTGTGGGACTGATTAATGAGTACTTGTAAAGTGTTGTAAAAATTTCAGGCAGTTTTCTTCATCTTTATTGCTGTGGGAGGAAAGCAAAATGGCAGTTGCGAAAGACACAAATGATGCGATTTGCTGTGCAATGTTATCAGAGCCTTCCTTTTTTTTTTTTTTTTTCCTTATTAGTGCCTTTGCTAGTGTCTTTTTGTTTGCCTTTTAACAGACAGAGTTTGGGATCAAGTCCATCGTATCAGGGATTGTGTCAGAGTCAAATGGTCTGAAGTGGAGGGTGTCCAGGCTCAGATGGGCTGGGATGTTGGCAAAGGAGGGTGGATACAGCAATAAATGACTCTTACCTTTGTGTTCCCTGTCCTGCCCCTTCACCTCATCCCTCTTTGGGCTGCCATTTAGTCGGGTAAGGGCAGTAGGGTTAGCCCTTTTGTTTGAGCCATTCATGGATTCTTAAATTGTAAGGCCACATCAAAGACAGATGCCAAGCTCTGCGAGCATGCATGCTCTAATTTTGCCATATGAGAGGCAGATTAAAGAGAGCTGTCATCAGCTATGAGTTTCTTGCCATCTTTTGGCATTGACCAAACATTTGGCATCTCATCATACGTTGACCATTGACCGGACAAAATTACCCATATTCTTTTTTCATCAGTTCTTCCCAAAGAGGAAAGTCAAATGGATGGTGACTTTAGTACTAAAAGCTTGTGCTTTGGCCACGAAGCATAGCCACAAAACTGGAACTCCTTTCCCTTTGGTGGCCCTGCACATGTTTATAGTGTGATGAAGTTAGGTAAGTCAGAGAGAAATACAGAGCTCGTTCTTCTGGAATAGATTCAGTTTCTGAGTGTGGAGCACATAAAGTTTTTCAGTGCCCAGATGAAAGCCCTGGCTGGTGGAGGAGTACTTACATCTGTCCCTTTTTCTTCAAACACTTCTTGCTCCGAGCATTCGGGTTACACAGTATTTTCCATTCTCTATCCCCTGTGCGCCTAACTTTGGGATGCTGCTGTAATGGAAACCACCCGGCTGAAAAGCATGGCCGGGCATGGAGGAGTGTCTCTGTGTGAGCTGTTCCCACCCCATGGACAGTCCCGTGGCTGCTCTTGCTCTCTGCCACCACAGCACCATGTCTGTGCTCTTCACAGGTCTTCTCCCTCTGAAATTTGGCCTCAAGGATGCACTCAGTCGTCTCCATCATCCTCATCTCCATCAGCCACTCATGTTGGGGGGACAGGGTTTTGCTTCAGGCTACAAAATCTCCTTGGAAACTTTGGCTTATGTGTGATTTAATTGAAGTGACATGCCTTTTGTGGAGTGAGATAGGGCGAGACGTGCAGGAGGGGGAGGCAGTGCTGGCAGAGGAGAGGATGGGGCTGTTGGTGATGTTCACAAGCTGTGGATGCCCCATCCCTGGAAGTGTTCAAGGCCAGGCTGGATGGGGCTTTGGGCAACCTGGGCTGGTGCTGGGAGGTATCCCTGCTCATGGCAAGGGGCTTGGAACAGGATGGGCTTTAATGTCCCTGCCAACCCAAACCACTCTGTGATTCTTTGAACTGCAGCGAGGCGCACCTGGAGCTGCTTTCACCAAGGCAGTCCAGAGCTATCACCTCGCCTTCTGCCCTTGTGATCAGACTGTCCTTATGTCCTTTTGGTTTTAGCCAGGTGATTGCTTTTCTGTCTATGGGTTACATTAAGCAAGGTTGGTCTTGGGAAGCCACTTAGGTGTGATTGCCAAAGGCAGCCCTCCTGGCAGGTGCTCCCTTCTTGTCACCATCTGTCTCCCCCTCGCAGCGCTGCATGCGGGCTGTCACTGCTGCCAGGTGGCTTGCTGATTTGGCAGTGAGACGGGTTGAGAGGTTTTTGTTTTGTTTTCGGATACTTCTAGTGCCACATCAGTCCTTGTTCAGTAACCTGTTTGCATCTGGAAAAAGCTGGGGTGTGTGGTTTTTGCCTCTGGTCCTGGCATCTTCCTCCTCCTCCTCCTCCTCCCTTCCTCCCTGCGTCTCTGGGCCTGGGGAGCCAGGATGCATCTGCAAGGAATGTGTAGTGTCATTCAAAGTAGATAAAGTGAAGAAAACGAATGATAATAAAGGTAGAGGTTTCAACTGAACACCCAGTTACCTATATTTTTGCAAAATATAGGTGTGGAAATCTTTGAGATTTATGGGCACTGAAGCTCCACAGCCATGTAGCCCTGGTGCTTGGTGTCTCTGCTCAGACCTTCTGTGGAGAGAAACTTTTGGTCTGGATGAGATACCTGGAAACTTCAGCTGCTCAAAGCACCTTCTGGGTCGGGTGGGACAGAAAGGCAGACTCTACTGTTTGTAGATAACTGGCCAGAAATCAAAGAATCCAGAACACAAAACCTCATGAAAGCATTTCACCCCTCTGGACAAAGGTTTGGAGACCAACCTGTTCGAGCTGCCGACTCCTGCAGCTCCTGGCTCCTGCTGGGGTTCGTGCCAGCTAACCGCTCCCCTCTGCTCCTCTTGCAGCTACAAGCTATTCCCGAGCTGCGTCCCATCCTTTGGCTTCCGCCACCTCTTGTCTCTGACGGATAAAGTCGACCGTTTTAACGAAGAAGTTCAGAAGCAGAAGGTGTCCCGGAACAGGGATGCTCCAGAGGGCGGCTTCGATGCGATTTTGCAAGCTGCAGTGTGCAAGGTGAGTCACACTGGTTGCTGGGGTTTTAACACAAAGCAGAAGAGGAGGGGCTCTTCAGCTGTCTTTTTGAACTCTGGTGTGGCTTTGGTGTATGGTTTCTTGGAAGGAACCACTAATTTCTTTTTGCAGAAACCAACAAGAATGCCTTGAAAAGGAGAAGCTATTGTTTTTATGTGCTTTTGTGCGTGAACAGGCAAAGAAAACATTTAATACCTTCTCCAGTTTAAAGGCATAAAATGGACCTGTTGCAGATGGAGATTTAGGTGGCAGCGCCTCTGGGTGCTGAGGGCTTGTGCAGTGGGGGCTGCTCTCCAGCCTGGGGTCCTCTGCGTGCTCTTGCTCCCCATGCAGCAAGGGGGAATGCATTTCCTCCCCTGTCACCCTCCCACAAGGGACAAGCCCTCTCCCTGCAGTGGCTGGCTGGGTTTGCTGTGCCGTTGCTCTCCTCACCGTGAGGTTTGGGAGAGAATTGCTCAGAACCGTCCTGGAGCAAGTAGGTGGGTTGCTCCATATCCCTTTGTGAGCTGGGGGTGAAAATGTAATGCTGCTCCCCTGCGTGGTGCGGCTGGGCTGCCCTGCTCTCCAGTGCCAGCTTCTTCCCCTCTGACATATGGTTTGGTTTCTGTGTGCAGTCCTGTTGGTAGGTCTCGTTTTGTTGTGGGTCTAGATTTTGGGAGCCAGGAGATAAGCATCACCTGCAGGAGCGGTTGATGCAGGTTTGCGCAACCAGGTTGAGTGGGAAAGCAGAATTTCCTTCTCGTGGGCTGGCTTCATGCACACTTCATGCTCCTGGCAGGACTGAGCCTGCCCCATTGGATCTGGTGCCTCCGAGCAGTCGTCTTTCTGCTCCCAGGCTGGCACAGATGCTGTCGCTGGCACCACGACAGCGCTGCTCGCAGGGCTCCTCCAGGCACAGAGCGCTTTGCGTCCCTGCCGGGTGGCGCTGATGGTCACAGCAGAGACGTCTCAGGGCAGTGACTCTGCTGTGCCGCCCATCGTGTGGTTCTTCACGGTTCTTTCCAGCACATTTTTCTTACTGCAGAAAGGGGATAGCATTTCCTTATGGTGCAGAAATACCTCTTAAGTCCTGCAGCCCAAGCAGGAGCTTCCTTTCCCTTGCAGCAGCCAAGAGATGCCCCAGCTCCACCAGTAGCCACATGTTGGCTGTGAAATATGTTGTGGTCAGCAGCAGTTTGTGGTGTCACGGGGGACATCCCAGGAGAGCCGATGGAGGAACCTGGCTGTTTCCAAGCCTTGGTGTCCAAGTGCCTGTTCTCCTCCCCTTCATGCAGAGAGGTAGGAGAAACCATACCTTGTCTGCTGACTAGGTGGTTTTGTGCTGTAATTCATATCAGGCATTTCTTCTGCATGAGCTGTCCGAAGAGCTCTGTAAAGCTCAAGTCAATTTTTTGGCCCGGGTTTTAAACCCAGGAGTGGGGAGAGTTTGTACAGCTAATACAGGCTAATAACCGGGCCCAGCACTTGGCTCCTCTCTGAAAGATGAAGATATGGTAAGTGTTATTCTGGAGGCAATGAGAGAGCCAGAGACAATAAGCCTTTATACTGATGCGAAAATGGTTAGCCAGGAATATTAATCAACTTTCTGTAATTATATTTTCCATTTGCAGTATTCTGGTCTTCTGCCATTCTGTAAGTGCAAACATCATATGGCTTGGTGGTATGTTTAAGTTTCGGGTCGCACGCACTGCAGCAAGGAGATAAGTCTGTTTTATAAAACAGTGTCTTTTGAAATACTTTTGGTGAGTGAGTGCTAGACACTGGTGCATGGAGATGGCCAAGACATCTGGGAGACACTGAGGTGCTTTTCAGAGCTGCGCAGAGCTGAGGAGGCTTCGGAGAATGGATGCTTTGGCTTTTAATCTCCAAGGCTTTCTTGTCATGCACGTGTCAGTTTCTTTCTTCCAAGAAGGCCTGCACCTAAGAAACGAATGGAGTTTTATGCATACGGATGAATCCAGGGGGATCTCCTGGCAGTCAGTGCCTTGGCAATTGAGCTCTTTTTATTCAGAGGCCAAAGCATAAATTTAGATACTTACTTCAGGCTTGGAAATGCTGATAGGAATTTTTGCAGCCTTTTCAATAGAATTTGGAGGGCTGGGATGGGGTGAGCCAGCTGTGGTGGTTTTGACCCTGGCGGCAGGCTGTAGGGAGCGAAGAGCTGGTCATCTGGGGAAAGGGGGCAGCTCCAGTTGGTCGTGGGATTGGGGGCAGGATCCGTCCATGCCAGCCCTGTGGAGACATGTCTTTCGCTTCACTCTGCCTTGGGTCAGGTCCCACCCTGGTTTAAAACCCTTTATATCCCACAGGGATCGAAAATGAGGCCAGCATCAATGCAGATTTCTGTTCAAAACTCGCTGTCCAGTAAAAATAAATTAAAGCCCCTTCGGTTATTTGTTTTAAGCAGCGCAGAGCGCTGTGTGTTTGGTGGTGGAAGTCGCTGGCAGAAGCGGTGTGAGGTGCTGTGGCTGCTCGTGGCATGGCGTTGCACGTTGCCCCCTCGGGGTGATTTTTCCCTGAGAAAAATGAGGGATTTTTCCCTGCTGATCTCCACTAGCCGTGCTGTTGTTGCATCAATCTGGTGTTTGCTGTGTTGGCTCGAAGCGCCATGCCCAGCCTGGCAGGCAGCTTTGGCACTGGGTCGGGTGCCCCTAGCTGAGGTGTCCTGCCCTGATTTTTTTCAGCATTTCTGCGTGTTTGGCTTAAGTGCAAGAATAGGGGAGAGTTTGCCTGAAGGGATGCTCAGCCCTCGATGTGAAGGTGGTGCTAGCAGGCAGATAAGCAGAAGCGTCATTCCCTAAGTGACCTTGTAACTGTTGAGCTTGTTTTCTTTGTGCATAGCACATTTCTAAGTGAGTGGAACTCAAGTTATCATCTCAATCCTCAATAGAAATCAACTTTGGATACCAAAAGAAAAGTGAGTTGGATGGACCGCTGGGTGGGCAACTGTCTGGTGGCCAGGTAGACCAAGAGCTGCTTTTTGCATTGTCAGTCATAATCACTTTTGGGTTCAGTTTGTAAGAAACCACATTTTGGCACTAAGAGTGCCTTTTATCCAGTGGGGTCACTTCAGTTGAATGGCTTCTGCTTCCCAGACCACAGAAGTCCTCGTAGTGTAATGACCCGGACAGTAAAGTGCTGGTGCAGGACAGATGTGTGTTGCCAAAGATTTCTTCCTGTGGCCGTACTTGAATTGCACGGCTCTTTAAAATGCCATTAACAAAAAATACTTTTTGCATTAGGGAAGAAAAAGAAATAAAGTCTGGAATAGTTGTCCTGAAGTAAGAGTTGTATTTATTGGAAAGACCAGCAGACTTTGGGCTCTGACTCACATCTGCAGGCAAAAATTGTGGTGGCAATCATGATTACCATCCTTCTGCACACTCTGACTGCTCGCCATGACCCCACAAGTGGTGTCCATAGGAAGTGCCTGCGAACAGGCTGCAGCAGTTTGTTGGCTGGCATATTAATTAATGTAGGACAAGGTAGCTTTCAGATTTTGCTAAGTAAGCTGAGCAGTGAAATACGGAGGAGTTGGGTATACTGATGTGTGGGTTGCTTCTGGATGCTGCAGGCTCCGTGCCCTGAGTTTTTGGGGGCAATTATCCTCAAACTCTTACGCCTCTCCTCACAAAAGCCCTGCAGATCTGTCCATGCAAAGGCAGTGGCAATGTCTGTTCCTTGCACAGGCAGGGACCTTGCTACAAGTGATGCAGCTCCAGAATCCTTTTCTGAGTGGGCTGTAAGGAAAGCACTCACCGGAGTTGTTGCAGCTCTTGTTGCTGTCTCGTGCTGCGCGCAGCAGCGCGGCCGTACCACCGAGCTGGGGAAACAAGGTCAGATTAAATGCGCGTGGAGGAATTTGGCAGGCCTTCTTTGGCCATAAAAGCAGCTGAAATTCTTATTCTTGGATCAGGGCAGAGAAGGTCTGGTGGACAGTCGATGTACCTCCTCGTGCCTTTTTAGGTAAGTGCGTTGGAAGGTGATGTTGGGGAGTGCCAGAAGGGCCCCAGCAGCTTGTTTTCTTGCCAGGGATGGGTGCACAGACGTGTGGTGATCTTCTAGTTGGTGGCAACGGGGGCTTTGATGGATGGATGGGTGCACTGCCTGCCGGGAGGGCTGGCTGTCTGACAGGTTTTGTTCCCCCCCAGGAGAAGATCGGCTGGCGGAAGGAAGCGTCTCACCTGCTGGTCTTCACGACAGACGATGTGCCCCACATCGCCCTGGATGGGAAGCTGGGGGGGCTGGTGCAGCCCCACGACGGCCAGTGCCACCTGAACGAGGCCAACGAGTACAGCGCCTCCAGCCAGCTGGTGAGGGGGGGCAGGGGCTGCGGGAGGCAGCTGCTGGAGACCTTGGGGTGTCAGCAGGCCCCTTGCTGCTCTGGGGACCAGCCACCCTGCTTTTTTTTTTTTTTTTTTTCTTTAATTTAAACTCTGTGGAGGAAACTTCTGGGGTGAATGAACACTTGTCTGCTGCATACTTATCACGTGCTCCTGCAGAATGGTGCCTTACCGAGCAGGTCGCAAGCACCAACGGTGATTTTCGCTCCTGTGTGCACAACACCATAATGAGAGGTGTTTCTGGATGGCTGCCTCTGGCTCCTTGGAGAAGCCCCATGTTCACCAGCCCATGCAATCTTGCAAGCAATTGTGTAGCAGAGTACTGCCCCCATACTGACTTGGAGCCCTGCTGGGGAGCTGGTGTGGGGATGCTGCCTCAGTGCTTCCATAAATCAGCCCTCCAGTTTGCAAGTAAATGGGGGGCTTTTTTTCTGAGGGCAGCGTTTCAGAAGCAGCCTGTGGTTTGAAACTCAAGCTGCTCTCTTGAAGTGAGCCCTGGTTCAGTATTTTGTTGCTTGTGTGTAGCTAGAACAGTACCTTCCTGCCAACCCCTCTGTCTATGAATTCTGCAGAAATAAAGAGTTTATCACAACGTCTTCATGGCTCTAGTATGCAGAAAGAGCAGGCAATGGTTATTTCTGCTTTTGGAGAAAAATCATGCATTTCTGCTTAGTGCAGTTCTAGATAATGGTCTCATCTTGCATTCCCGGAGGTAGCAGCTAGGTTATTACACATGTACACTGGCTGATGGCAAAACAGAAAGAGAAGAGAAAACAATTCAGTGTTTCAGGTGCTGCTGTAGGTCATGGTGTTGTGTAGTGATAGGTGCAGCAGAAATATTTAAGGGGTGGCAGAATTACTGGAACGTTTCTGCTATTTCAGTTGTAGTGGTATGTCAGGGACTTCGCGCTGCAGTGAAACACCACATTTCTATAACAAGTCTTGCTGTTGGGAGGAGAACAGTGAAATGAACCTTTGTTTCTGTGCTACCCATCAGTCTTTCTTGATTTTTATTTATTTTTTTTGCCCCTAGGATTATCCTTCCCTGGCGCTTCTTGGGGAGAAACTGGCTGAAAACAACATCCACCTGATTTTCGCTGTTACAAAAAGTCATTATGTCCTGTACAAGGTAAGCACTGCTGAGCTGCCCGGCTGGGCAGGGCTTTCTATGCCCCTTGAGAGCGTCTCCCCTCCAGCTGGGCTGTGATGGGGGCAGCCCTTCAGGGCACAGCGGCTCGGTGCAGCCGTCCCCTCTCCCTGCGAGCACCCCGAGCACGGTCATTCAGAGAAAAGCACTAAAGCTGCTTAGAGCAAACAGACCTACATGTCAGTGAGCGTGTGTGTACCTAAAATAGAACCTAGCCTAATCTTGATTTTAGGAGGGCTGCCAGCCGCGCAGCAGACGAGGGAGCAGAAACCTGTTCAACCCATTCTGCTGTGACTCAATCCCATTACCTAATGCAGCGCAGGGCTGCTGCCCAGCTGTGTTTTTCCATCACGGAGCCCAGCACCATGGCCCCGGTTTGAGCTCCCTCGCCATCCCCACTGTCAGGGGGGCCTTCCCTGGGGCTGCCCCGCAGGGTTTGCCCCTTGGCAGGAGCAAGAAGCACATCTGTGAGGATGAAGGGGTTCAGGGAGGGGATCAGGCTTTCGGGAAGCTCTGGATGCTTCTGCTCCGTGCTGGCAGAGCCAAGCGAGCAGCGAGGCGGTGGCAGTCCTTCTGCTGCCCCGCGGGGCCGGGGGCTGAGCTCATCCTCCCCGCCCGCTCCTGGGGAAGCTTGGCTTTTGTGGCACGTTGCAGCATGTTTTTTTTCCGCTCGTTGTCTTTTCAAGAACTTCACCGCCTTGATTCCTGGGACCACGGTGGAGATTTTGCACAAGGACTCCAAGAATATCATCGAGCTGATAGTCAAGGCCTACAACGTAAGTGCCTTTTAGCATCACAGCTGCTGGGGTGGGAAGTGCCAAGAGCTGAGCTAGCTCGGCTCTGCCTTGGGTGCTCCACCCAGGCTTGGCTGCCTCCCTGCCCGGGTCCTCTCCGCAGCGGGTCACCACTGGTGTGGTTGCACCCATCCTGGGGAGGGAGGGGAGCAGCTCGTCCTGCTTCAGATGACGCCGGTGCTTGGGCTGATGGCTGCTCGAGGCCCTGCTGGTGTGGCTGTGGAGCACTTTGTGGGTCCTCCCTGCGTGAGCTGCTTGAGGTGGAGTGGGAGCATGGCAGAGGTTTGGCCCCATATCTCTTGTGCAGGATAGCACTCTAAGTTCAACCTGGTTTGAAGCAGCTCTCACAGACCACCCTGCCACTAGAGAAAATTATTTCTTTGCGGTTTGATGCCTAGTGGCCTCCTGAGGACATGATGCAGCTCCAGCTCAGGCTGCATCCTTGGGTTGGTCCTTGTGCCTCGTGAGCCAGTTCTGTGCACCCAGTGTGTCTCCTGGTGTCCCCAGTGGTCCTGGACTACACAGCGTGGTCAGTGCAGCCTGCCCTGCGGCCCTGGGGCACTTGGAGGTGTAGGGCAGGCAGCAAAGGACCTGCAGCTGTTCTGCTAACCTGATATTGTGTGTCTCTATGGAGATAGGAGAGCGGAGTGATCAGAAACAGCTAAATAGCAAGCCAATTTATATTCATCATTTCTGTGGCCTTTTTGTTGGATTCTTACGGTTCAACTCTGTGCTCCTGGAAGGACGCTGCTGTTTCCTTGCTCGGTGTGAGAGATCTGTGACTCCCAGTGACCATACGTGGAAGTTGGTTGTGGAAATACTTTGTTCAACACATGTTCTCTGATTTTTGTGGCTAAATTAAAATGCTTCACTGTCATGGGTCAGCCGTCACGTACGGGTCTTCGTATGTGCATCTTCTGAGCTCATCTTTGCAGCCACAGTTAGCTGGTGCGGGAGAGCTGCTGCCTCTGCTGCGGGCAGCAGGAGGCCTGGAGCCTGCCTGGTTCATTTCCTTTCGGTAGCTTGCTTTGTCCTGAAATTGAGGAGGGAATTCTCACCAAAGGAGGAGGCTAAAATTTCTGTTTCCCAAGTGGGAGTGAACCCTTTTTTATTCCTTACAGAATGGAAACTCTTGAGCGTGGAGAAACCCTTCACCTGCGACAGGGTTCGTCTTCTCCTGGGGGCTGGCTGCATGGGCCCAGGGTCAGCCTCGCGTCTCAGTGCTTTGGCCTTCTTTGCTTCTCTCTTTTCTGCTTTCTTCAAATAATGCATACATAGAAGCATAGAATCACAAAACAGTTTGGAAGGGAGCTCAGAGATGATCTAAATCCAACCCCCTGCCATGGGCAGGGACACCTTCCACCAGACCAGGTTGCTCAACATCAGATTTGCTCAGGGCTTATGTTGCTCCTGAGATCCCTCTCCCCCATCTCTTCATCTCCTGTCTCACTTTTTCCTCCCTCCCAGGTGTGACAACCCAGCTGCAGTGTACCTGCTGTCAGTGCTCTCCTGTCCTGGGGGCATGAAACAAAAGAGAACAGGATGGCTTTTCTGTCCGCCCTCAGAAAAACCCTTTCTGCTTCCCCAAAATCTCAACACACCTGCAAGGTGGAGATGCTCCGGGGAGCTGTGCAGGCCGTGCCGCTGCCCGGCTGGCGTGGTGCCGGCAGGGTTTTGGCACAGACTCCTGGCTGGATTTGGCCCGAAGGGAGTGAACAGGACGCTTCTTTTACAACTTCTTTCCTAAAGCCAGCCCCAGCAGGTCTCAGGCATGTTTCTCATTACAACACAACGGCTTTCCCATGGCGGGTGGCCTTCACATCAGCCGTCCCTGGAGCAGCTGCGGGTTCAGGATCCCTTTGTTTTTACACTGAAGTGCTCCATCCTTTGAATTTTCCCTGTGCTATGACAGCTTTATTTCAGACAGAGGAGTTGCTCCATCTCAGGGCCAAGTCTTTCCCCTAGGTCTCTCCAGGGTCCTCTGCTCATCCCTGAAGGTATAGCAGGCTTGAGGCCACCAAACAGCACAGCAGCAAAATCCCTCTGGTAGTGACCGCAGTGCTGTGAGGAGATACTGCTGTATGGCAGTGCAAAGTGGCTAATAATAATGGCATTACAATTAGGCTAATGGCATTACCCTCTCAGGCTAATAAGAAATCTTGGTGCCTGCGTGAGAACATAAGAACGACCCAGGTGAGGTCATGCTGAGGTCCATCAGGCCTGGTGTCCTGCCTTCTCTGGAAAACTGTGAGCAGTGTGGTCAGTGAAATGTGTTACCGCCTTGTGCACCTCTGCAGCTTCCCCAGTCCTTCTAACAGACTTGGGCTTGACAAAGGGATAAGCCAGCATCTTGCCATCATGGGTAATTAATCTCCATTTTAGGCTGCAGGAGGCTGGTGAGGTTGGCTCAGGGTAGGAAGAAGAGAGCACATCTGTGTGACAGCATGTTGTGCCGTGATAATTTGGGGCAGAGCAGCAGACGCACATGCAGTATGTTCAGCTTTATGACTCACTGATCAAAAGTCATGTATTTCCTGCCCCTTTCCAAAAGCGGTAGCTCTTGGCTAGCACATGGACCCCGGCTTTGCTAACACACTGACTGGTGAGAGGCTTAAATTAGCACTTCTCCTTTATCTGGCCACTTCAGTGAGGGAAGAGACAAGGGGCAGAGGGATGGAGTCACGAGCTAGCTTTGGAAAATGAATGTGGTTATACAAAAAAACTCCATTTTGAAAGCCTTTGTCTTTTTTGGACACCACTCACAAAAAATCAGTTCCAGCCATTGGAAGAATTAAACAAAACAACCTCATTTCACATTAATACTTATAAACAGAGTTTTCCCTTTGTTTTGTTTTGACTTTAAAAGTCTGGGTTGTGCAGCAGGATGGAGAGATGAGAAGCAGAATAAAACGGAATAGGAGGATACCAAAACCTCAATGACGAAAACCACTTTTTACTTTGAAATGTTTCACAGAGATTTTTCATTTTTTTTTTTTTCCTGTGGAAAACCTGGTGTTTGTTACTGACATATCTGAAAGGGTACTTTTTGTCTGGCATTTTCTCTTAAGAGCGAAAATACGTTTTTCTGACAAGTCGTGTAAAATCAAGAAAGTAGGACAGAGTTGCTGGTTCAGTCTCAGTGAAGTTTTATGCTGCCTTTATGCAGTATGAAAGGCATCAAAGGGTGGATGCCAGTGGAGAACTGGGCTTTGCACTCCTCCAGCAGACTTTGATATGGAGGAGGTGCAGATGTGCACATCAGCTTCTGACCTTCAGCTCTGAGATGAAGCATATGGTCCACCTGTGGTCAAGAATATTTCCTTCTTTTTTTTTTTTTTTTTGTGTGTGTGTATGTATATCTTTCCAATATGGTGGTCATCATTACCCTCCTAGACTGCATAAACCATTGCCAGATTCTTCAGTCCAATTCCAGGTATTTTTTATATCGGTGCACAGGTGTCCTAGCTCTGAAAACAACAGGAGAAGAGACCAAAGCAGAACATTCTGCAAGAGAAACTGGTCCACCTGTAGTAACCTGATGGCTTTCTTTTCCATTGTGCTTTTTCCATTGTGTTTCCAGAGTATTCGGTCCAAAGTAGAACTGACTGTCTGGGACAGCCCCTGAGGACATTGCCTTGACCTTCACTGCCACATGCCAGGATGGTTTGTCCTACCCTGGGCTCAGGAAGTGCGGGGATCTCAAGATAGGAGATACGGTGAGTCTGCCTCTCTGCACATCCCTTGGACAGGCTGTTGTAATGCTCTGCAGTGTTCATCTTCCTCTGTTAGCCTCAGAGCCATGCCACGTTTATACAGAAACCCACTGAAAGCAGCTCTGCCAGAAGTGGCTCTGCATGGCACAGATCAATCCAAGGTCCCCTGGTGGTCCAGAAGGAGGGAATGCAGGTGTCTTGCTTTCAGCACCTACAGTCAAAAAATCTTCATCACGCAGCAGAGTGCAATGGTCAAGAAAAGGCTTGTCTTTAATCCCAGATATTTATGTCATGCTCTCTCAGCATTTCTTTTTTTTAGGTGGTTTATAGAGATGTTGCAATATGATTGATGTGGGAGTGAGGACAAGGGAGGGAAGCTCTCAGTGGTGGTGATGAATGGCACAGGAGGACATGCCAGCAGGCACGGCCCCCGCTGCCAGTGGGTGCTGAACCTCCGGGACAGCATGGCCCCTTCCCTCCAGCAAGGACCGTGTTCTTCTCCTGTCCTGCTTTAATCTAAAGAGAAAAGCAGCCTCTTGCAGATGTAGCTGGACTGCTGGGCAAGGCAGGAGGGCACGTTGTCATCTGGTGTCACTCAGCCTGGCTGGGAATCCCATCCCCTTCTCCTGGCCTTTGCTGTTTGCGAGGACACATTTGTGCTCATTAGCAAGACAATTTCCTTATTTGAGAATAAAGTCTTTAAAAACATACCAGAGCGCTAAGCACTCAGAGGCATATAAAAATAGTTTGAAAGAATAAACAGTAGCTGAATTTTTACCCCTCCAAATAAGGGCCATGCAAAGTGTTAAAAAGGAAGGTGGCCTCAGCAATTTTAGCTGACTTGACTGGATTTCAAGTCAGTGGATTGCAGTCCTTGGAGCTGTGCCACCGTAGGCACGTGCCCTCCTGGTGTCCCCAGCAAAGCCAGGGCTCCCGAGGCAGCAGCCTTAATCTGGGCTTTGGCATGAGCACGGAGCTCACCGAGCTGCTGCAGCTTGTTCCTGTGTCCCCTCCTGCTCAGCAGCTTCGGGCCCCATTGCATCCATGGGGTCAAGATCTAGCTGCTGCAAACTGCTGAGAAATCTTCCCCAAAACTGGCACCAGGCCCTGACCTGCTGTGGTTTGGTCCTGGTGGCACAGGTACCAGGAAGGGAGCAGGGTTGTGCCAGTCCCTGGGCTTGCCTTCTGATCTCTGCAATTTGAGCGTGTTCCCTATTTGGGGCTTTATGAGTGAGGCAGGTCAGGATTCCCACAAAACGCACTAAATCCTTGACCTTGTGGGCATCTTGGGTCCTTGTGCTGTACTGGCTCTGTGCTAGTGCTTGGTTTCAAGAAAATGTTTTATTTTTGATGTCATGAAAACCTGGCTATTTGCTAGACATTTGCCCTAGTTACTTCATGGGATAAACAGGCTCCTTCCTGCCTCACGGAAACCAGCGGTCCGTGATAGAGAAAATTACCATTAATAGGTGACCGTAATAAGTATTAAAACTTCACTTGACTGCTTGTGGTGTCTTTTAAAATGAGCCATCCACAGAATAACGAGCATTTTGCTTAGGGCTGGGGTTGCCCGCATGAGCTGTGGGTTTGGCAGGAAGAGGCTACAGGGCCAAGGCTCCCCTCAGACAGCACCAGCACTTCCCCGTTGGTGCTTTTTTCCCCCCGATGTGGAGTTTGTGCGTATGAAACACCTGCTTTGTGCCTCTTTCTGTCCCATTTGGGTCACTGGGTTGCCTGTGGGAAACCGAAGGGGCCTGAAGGATGCCAAAACCCCTGGTGCGGGCTGTCTGGGTGCTGAGCTGCAGGTGCTCACACGGGACGTGGATTTGGGGTGGTTTTGCCGCATGGGGGAGCGAAGCTCGGCCAGCCCTCAGGAGGCAGTTTCAGGCCATGCTCTAACTTCCCCCTCACCCTCCCTCCCCAGGTCTCCTTCGAGGTGTCTGTGGAGGCCCGCAGCTGCCCGGCCGAGGACACCTCCCATGTCTTCACCATCAAACCGGCCGGCTTCCGCGACACGCTGGAGGTGGCCGTGACCTACAACTGCCTCTGCGGGTGCACAGGCCGCGCCGAGCCAGCCAGCGGCAAGTGCAGTGGCAATGGGACCTATGCCTGCGGGCTCTGCGAGTGCGACGCCGGCTACCTGGGGGCCCGCTGCGAGTGCGAGGAGGGGGCCGGCGGGGAGACGCACCAAGGGCTGTGCCGCGAGGTGGAGGGCAAGCCCCTGTGCAGCGGGCGGGGGGAGTGCAGCTGCAACCAGTGCGTCTGCTACGAGAGCGAGTTTGGGAACATCTACGGGCCCTTCTGCGAGTGCGACGACTTCTCCTGCGCCAGGTACAAGGGAGTCCTCTGCTCAGGTAGGTACCATCCTGCCCCGCGCCCTCCACGTTGCTTGGGTCGGAAAGCCACATGTGGTCCTTGCAGGCTGAAGTGCAGCCCTAGGAACGAGTAAAACATCAGAGGCTTGAATTCTCCCAAGCTTCATGGTGACTTCTTAGGTTGGATTTCTCCACATGAACCATCCTTGCCTGCATAGACAGAAACCATCTTTTTTTTAAAGATGAAGCAATCCACTAGTACAGCGCAGGTGAAAGGAAAGGTTGTATTTCAGTCTGTTACTCAACAGAGAAAATCTTTGCTGGAGATTCCAAAAGATACTTTATGTACAGATTTATTTATTTTTTCTACTGGGAAAACAATCATTCACCGCTCAAGATGCAGCCGGTCCGTTCTGCTTAAGCAAAGGCAGAGGAGTTATTCAGTGGTGTTTGCTAAAATGGCTTTAATTCCTTGTCAGCCCAAGGTCACGTAATTTACCTTGCACATATTGCCTGGATTAGCCCTTGGACGCAATTCCTTCACTTGGAGCTCAGCAAAATGTTACTCTTCAAAACTTGCCTGTTTTCAAGCAAGTGAAATATTTCCCCAGCTGAAAATCTCAGACCAAATATCCAGAACACCATGCGGGTTTGCATTGGCTTTGTTGTTGTTAAAGGAAGCTTGGAAAAACAACTATTTTTCATTGTTCTCTGGGGAAGTCGAAGATTTTTTTTCCCCGTGGTGTCTTACCCTAAAGGTTTCTGAGATGGACGGTAAATAATGGGCCACCCTTGGGTTGGGTTGTGCATATCTAGCTGTTTGAGCCTGTCATGTTGCTAGGTGGGTAGGGGCAATTGGAAGCAGCACCTTAACTGAGAACTGTATTACCTGGGTTTTTTCCATATGACCATCCTGCTCTGGTAGCATCATCCCACCAAAAGGAATATATTTATTAGCAAGCAGGGCAGCGGTGCTAAGGAGAGGTTGGAAGATCCCGGTGTAGCAGTTGGTACAGCGGGGCAAGGACACTCCTTTGCTCCAATTTCCATGCTGTCAGGAGAGCCAGAGCTCTGCTGGTCCACAGAAAAACAAGTTACGTGTCCTCTACTGCACCTGCTTTCTTCTGCCCCTGTGGAGACCTTCTGGTGGTGGGAAGAACACCATAGCTGGTTTGGGATGTGCAAGATTTTAAAAGTCATTTAAAAGTCCTTTTTAAAGCTGTGAAAGAAAACAAAGAGTAGGCAGAGGCCAAGCACCCTCCTCGTTGCTCTAAGGGTGGGAAGGTGTCCAGCAAGGCTGCATGGGCTGGTGGGGTAGTTCTTGGTATGCCTCCTGGTATTTCTATTGTTTTTTGTTGGCTTTTTTTCTTTTAAATTCCATCCATTACAATGCTAAATCTGAGCTGTAGCAAGCACTGTGCCAGTGACATGACATGCAGACATTTTTTTTAGCCCAAGGGGCTTGGGGCTTCTCCAGCCCACCAAAAGTGCCTGAGCTTGCATAGTAGGGCTGCCCAAAGCAGTGTGGGGTGTGCCCAAAGCTGCCCCTATCTATCAGCTGTCTCTATAAGTCCCCCAGGTGTTCTCCCAAAATGGCTTGCTTTCTCCTCCCTGCCGGTGTGGTCTTACTGGAAAAGACTATTTCAGTCCACCCGAACATGTGGACGCTTGACAACCAGAGAGCCTGAGTCGTGCCGTGGCTGCAGGAGCTTCCCCCAGGGTGGTGGCACAGGGACATTTTTCTGTTTGCTGCTTTTGTTCCTACATGGGGGAGCAATAACACCATGCCCCCTTCTGTCTCCTTCTGGGCACAGCTCCTGCAGGCTGGTCCCATGGCAAGAGCAGACCCACTGGGTTTTAGGAAATAGCTTTCCCCTGAGGCTCCAGTGGCACGGGGCAGGTTGCTGGGAGCAGCGGAGGAGCAGATCCTGCCTGCCCTGCTGCCAGGATTCCTCGCTGCTGGCAGGCTTCACGCTAGCCAGGCAAGCAGGCCTGTGCTCTGCCTTCCCAAAAGACTTGTTGCCTCAGAAAAACCCAAGTGTCCCTACGCTCTGAGGCACTTTCTCTTTTTGGAGGGTCGGGTCTGCCCTGCTCCTCAGCGTTATGCTATTAATATGGTTGCTTCTACTAAAGCAAGCAGCTGAAGGCACGGAGGGTTTGAAGTAGTCAGAACAGTCTGAAGTGAACTCCAAGCTTCTCGTCTGTCAGTGCTCAGCCCTTTGGCCAGCAAAAGTGTTTTCATTCCTGGGTCTGTTTATGAATACTGGCACCTCATTTTGTCAGTGCTGGAGAGATGAGAGGACTGCGGATAAGAGTACAGATCCTGTCCTTTTGTGGCCTGCGTGAAGTAGAGAAGCAGATTTTGGGTGGGAGATAACCTCAAGGAGAGGCAAAAACAGTTTTGCTGCGGGTCAGAAGGGGTCATGGAGGATCTTCAGCTCTTCTGCAGGGATGGCTGTGTCTGTAGTGGGGCTGTGCTCTGTTAATGCGAGGTATAAGGTGCCTTCTACACCTTAAGATAAGATGGGGTGGGGAAAGAAGTGGTTTATAGGAGGTTGTAAATGTTGACTGAAGTTGCATCTGACTATTAGTAAATGCCACTTCTTAGCAAGGAAGTGGTGTTTGTGCTGTTGCTCCCCAAATCCAGCTAACAGCCCCAGAATAGCTTTTCCAAACCACCATTCGGCTTCTGGGAGGGCTGCACGGGAAGGCTCGCAGGCGTGCTCTGTTCCGCAGCCCCTCCACACTTTTTCCATTGAGAGCTGAAAGGATTATTCATAGCAGCGGGTGTTTTGACAAGACAGGGCGTCCCTTTGCAAACCCCTGAATGCTTCACCTCGAGCTTGTCTCTGGAAGAAGTTGCCCTGTTGGATTCAGCCTTTCTGAAGGAGAACACAGAAGAGTTTCTGAACGCCGCACGTAGCTGTACGTCATGCTGGGAGCTTCAGCACGGTGCTCCGGCCTCTGCTCGACGGTTTGGATGGCTGCCATGGAGAGGCAGAGTCCTGCTCTCAGCCTGCCTCCCTGCCTGGAGCCTGGGCTCAGGAATTTGCGGATTGCTGCGCGTCCCAGTGACTTTTGGACCCCTTGGCTGCCTTCCAGAATATTTGACAAAGGAGGAAACATCTCAGTGCTAATTGCATTCCTAAAGGTTCCATAAAATGAGGTAGTAAGAAGGAGGGGAGGCCCTGGTGAGAGCATCACACATTTGCCTCTAATGAAGAGAGACTGGTTTCGCTGGAAGCCACGCTTCATTAGCTTCAGTGCTCAGACCCCTCTTTTGCTGGGGAAGGGTAGTACAGCATCTTCTTTGCTTTGGTGTCTCTAGAGAAATGTCATCTCAAGCACCACTGCTAGTACCCTGGCTTCCCACATGCGTATCATTTGTGAGCTCTTCAGCCCTGGCTTGGTTACTCGTGTTGTGACTGTGCAGTAGGATCGCAGCCTCTGAGTGCTACCGTGGGGTAAATTACCATGGGGTAAATAAACAGCGTGTACCATGTTGTGAAGGCAGCTGAAGGTTGTGAGCAACTGGCTGAAGTGCAAAGACATCTCCACGCGCCAGAGGAGAGGATCTGGCCTCGCCTGCCTGTGCAGTGCTCCCTGTGACACGACAGCTAGTGTCAGCATCAGGTGTCAGATTTGCAAACACATGCAAGTGCCAAAAACACTTTTGAAATGGGATTTAGGAAAGGGCAACTCATTGAAAACCCGTGGTTTATTTCACAAAGACTCTGTCTACGTAGACAAGCCAGCGCAAAGTGCAACTCCAGCTGCCCTATGGAAACCACTTCAAAACTGCTGAGGATGTGCAAGTCCTTCATGGACTTGGTAGTTATTTCTGAATGCTTCCCTTTCTTGGTTTCTGTGAGGTTTTAGCCCTTACTGGTACCCAGTGACATAAGAGTTTTGTTTAACACAACCACAAATTAGAAATCACACTCCTGCTTCTGCAATCTGTTTCTGGAGTTCCTGGTCCCAGGCGCCGTATCGAGGTTCAGCGGGTCTCATGGCAAGGGGCCTCCCGGTGCTGGCGCTGCAGTTTCTGGTGGTGCAAGAGAGACCCAAAGCACGTTAGCCCCGCGTTTTGAGGGCAGTGCTCAGATGTGATGGTACCACCGGTATCTGCACCCTGTGAGTCCTAGCGCGGCCTGTTACTGCACAGATGACGATGGACTGGGACACTTCTTATGGAAACAGACTTTTTTCCCCACTTTCCCTTGAAGTAATCATCTGCCTGCCCTGTGGTAGTGCATAGACCTGGGCTCTGGTGTGCCAGGGAGGGCTCAGATGCAGGAGCAAAGAAGCTGCTGTGTTTTATTAAGGAAGAAGTGGGCAGTGTTGGGTAATGTCAGAGGTAGAGGTGATGGCCGAGTGTGGTTTGGGAGGGAAGGGGAACTGGTCTGTGCCTGCAGCCTCAGACATCCTGCAGTGGTGCTGGGGGTGTCCATACAAAGCAGATGTTGTACAGACCAGAAGGGAAGATGGTGACGTGTGGAAGAAAGAGGCATCCATACAGGGAACAGAGCCTAAACCACATTTGCAATGTTTTCTATTCTGTCATGTCAAGTTTTGCTATTCTGGGGGTTTTGATTTGGGGGATTTAAAAAAAAAAATAGCTTGTGTAAAAAAAAAAAAAAAGCAGAATCTGAATGCAGATGCACGTCACTGCCAGGAAAAAGCAGGACATGAAGGGGAGAGACAAAAGGACCCTACAAGAAGTGGAAGTTCAAAATAGTGTCTGCACGGGGGCTGCTGCAGCAGCAATGTACACTGCTGCCTCAGCATCATTTCTGCTCCCATCCCAGGCTGTGGTGAGCTGGGGGGAGTACACACTCCAACAAATGTTTTTGAGGCCTATTTTGGTGATGGAGGAGGTGGTCTCAGCTTGGGACACTGTGGTGCAACCTCATGGTGCCAGGCAGCTTCAGCTTGTGCCAGTGGGGCTGCGGCTTGGGGTGAGCTGAACCCAGTGAAATCCTACGATCCGAAAGCTCCTTTTGTAATTAGTGTCATAGGACTGTGAGTGTCTCTCTTCCTTCTCTCTTCAAATCCTCCCCACCCTGGCAAAGATGAGCACTGTGTGCCCATCGCTCCTTCTTACCAGCCAGCAGACCTGGCTTCAGGTAGCTTGAGGTCTTCTGCCTGGAGAGCTGCTGCACAGCCCGGGGGATGTTGTGGTTAGTGCAAGTAACAAGGAGATGGCACTGCCGTAGCATCCATCTCTCTTTGAAGAGGTGGTCAAGAGTTACTGAGGCTGCACGTTTTCCTCGAGCTCTCTAAAAGCCTGTTTCTCCTTCCTGCATTTAATTCACCTTGGCTTTTATTGCCTGCAGAAAGTGGCTGTGGACGAGTTGCTGCCACCGCTCCGTGTCAGCCCCAGCTGCGTCCCGTGGTGTTGTCCCGAAAGGTCGGGTCCAGCCATGCTTGGCCCTGGGGAAGTGGCTCCAGATGCTAGAGGTCTGAGAGCAGCTCTCCAAACCTCTCAGCCTGTAGTGGGGAACGTCACCGAGATGCTTCCTGCTCCTTCCACAGCCTGGAGAGGATGAGGAACCGCAGGGACGCACAGGGGCTGTGCTTACCCGCTGTGGACAGCCGGCAGCACGCGTCCTGCTCGAGGACGTCCTGCCCTTGGGCACCTGCTGCAGCGGCAGCAGAGATGCCCAGCCCTGTGCCACTGGGCAATTGGAAAGGGCTAAAAGGGTCCCCCAGGCATGCACATTCTTGGTGGCTCTTGAAGACGAGGGGGAACCCTCGCTGGGGTGCTCCTGAAATCTCCCTGCATCTCCATCCTTTCCCAGCCTCTCTTCTGCTTCCTCTCAGCCCATGTCCCTGGCTGTCCTCCCTGTGGCCATGCCCTTATAGTGTTGGGGTGCTCCCCAGTGACCCCACCATCCGTCTGCATGCCATGCCCCCACCTAAGGGGTTTTCTGCCTCCAGCCCTGCCTGTCCTGCTGCCTGCCAGGGGGCTGAGGCTGGTTTTATCAGCCCCAAGCAGTCACAGTCTGGGAGAAGCCAGCAGGAACTATAACAGATTTAGGCTTTCCTTCCCAAGTGGACTGAGTGCCGCTTTGCTGGAGGTCCTTTCCTTGCACAAGAGGGAAGTGCCATCTTTTCTTACCCCCTCCTTTCCCTCTGTCCCAGCCCTTAGTGCTGTGAAAGACTCGTGCAGCCCTCCCGAAATCTGGCAGCAATTCCTTCGAGGACCTGACCGCACAGAGCGCTGCTTTTCCGGCTGCTTTTCACTGGTTTCTCCTTGCCCTTTGAGCGGGCATTTTGCAACCATTAATGCATGCTAATGAGGCGTTCAATGCCATGGCAGAATTAAAGAATAAAGTGGTGACACTTGTACATCTTTGCAGGAGCCAGAGCTCTGGCTGGGGGTCTGCTCTTAAAGCAGCAGCGAGAGGTGACATCTGATGGCACACGCACCTAACCCAAACCCTGTGTGCAGGCACAGCCACCCCCATGGCCTGTAACATTGTGTCTCGGGGATAGGAAGCTCCAAAATAAAAAACAATACAGACTCTGAACAAAAACTGTGTCACGCATTTGCTCCCCAGAGAGAGACAGTGTGCTGGGATGGTCTCGCTTCAGTGCTCTGCTTTTACGGCCAGCTCGTTTGATGTTTGCATTTGGCCTTTCTGATTACAGTAATTTACAGAAATAAACTTTGGGAGATGAATGCTGTATTTTGGGTTTAGAAGCAAATGAAGGACTAAAACAAGCAGGTGAGTGAAATTCTGGGTCTCTGCATTTCTTGTTGGCATGCATGGACAGCCCCTGAATTTTGCTCTGTTTGGTTTAGAAAATTGAATATAAGACCTGAAAGTGTAGTGCAGCTTAAGCTGCAGGTTTTCTTTCTCTCTTTCTCTCTTTCTCTCTTTCTCTCTCTTTCTCTCTCTCTCTCTCTCTTTCTCTCTCTCTCTCTCTCTCTCTCTCTCTCTTTTCTCTCTTTCTTTGTCTTGTTTTGAATGAAATTCTGACTTCTTCCAGCTTCTTTGGGAAGGGAGAAATCCATTCCAAAACCATGGACCTTCAGTGAACTTGCACCAGATTATGTGTTTGCATCCAAACGCAGAACTGGGCAAGGCTCCCGCGGCACTGGATTTTGCAGAGAAAGAATGTCTCTTTGCTCTGGAGACCACTCCTCATAATGAGGTCCAGCTGAAAGGACATTCAGCCCATTCGTGCCACGGTAGGTTGGGAATTAGCCTGCTTTTCATTTTAAGGATGACTTGAACCATTTGGCCCTGAAGTTCAGGCATTTGGGATCCTGCAGCTTTGTTTTGGAGCCAACTTATATTTTAGGAATGAATCTGGGGGGTTGGGTGTTGTTTTTTTTGTGTGTGCATGCTTGAGATAAGTCCATCCCTGCTGGCCTGCCATGCTGTGCCTGCAAAGGGTTGGGCCAAGGAGCACGTAAGCAGGGAGAAGCAGCTGGTCACGGACCTCACGGCATCTGCAGCAAGGGGTTCTGCGCACCGTAGGAGCGGATCTCATCCATTATGTGATAGCAGATGAAGTTCCCTAAATGCTCCCGTGGTGCTGGAGAGTTGGCTCTTGTCAGCCTTTGGTGGCAAGTGCAAGAATGTCGTGGTGGGAGAGGTGTCAGCGCATCCCATGGGAGACCTGTGGAGACCTGCAGCAAGGGGAATGGAGGTTTCTGGAAGCAGGCAGTGGCACCAGCCCTCTTACAGTTAGAGGGTTGGAGGGAAACACAGGAGGGGGAAAAAAATGGGGCTCCCCTCCCCACCTCCCATCTGCCTTTAGGAATAGTATGAATTATTAGCCATTTTTGCAGTGCCTTCCATGTCAGGTCCTTAAGGGGTGATGAAGCCATGGATGTACCCGATTTGGCTGGGTGTTATTTCAACGCACAGCTCTAAGGGAACCAGCACACCCATCCCAGTTTCCTCCTCTTGTTTCTGGAAGGGTCTGGCAGCCCCATATCGCTCCTTGCATTGGTAGCAGAGTCGGCAGCAGGACCCAAAAGCTCCAATTCCCAGCTCGGGGTCTCCATCCAAAAGGCCACGTGTGGCAGGCTCAGCCGAGGCACTTGTGTAAGCAAAAGCTGAGAGGTTTGCGGCATGCTGAGGTTGCTTAAACAAAAAATAAATAAGTTAAAAAAAAAAAAAAAGGAAAAAAAAAAAGAGGTGGCGGCTTTATTTTAAGAAACTCAGCTTTAGATCTCTGTCAGGAGCCGTATCTCATGATTGCATTTCAGTTCCACTTCTGCGGCGGAGAGAAGGAAAATGAGGAAAGGCTGGCCAGGGCTGCCGCAGGAAATCCGCTCTGCCCCGGATCACTTTCAGCTGCTTTCGTGAGACAGCAGTTTCCAAAGCCCTGTTTTCCCTGCCCAGTTCTCGATTAACCCAGAAGTTCCCAAACGAGGGAGAAATCGGGAGGATGGGGGGGGAGGGAGTTTTTTTGTAATGCAGTGCTGCGATGTGTGGGATATTGACAGTAATGTGATGTGACTTGTGGTACCCAAGGGTGAATTAGCAGCTTAGATGTATTTATTCCTTTGCCTTTGCTTTCATTAGTCTGCATCTCTGATGCTATTTTCAGTGACAGAACCGGTGAGCTCAGCCAGTGCTAAGATTGAATTATTTAAAGCTTGTCGATTCTTGGCCAAACTCTTATGCTTTGAAATATAAATATCCTTTAAAATGAATGCACTGGCAGGATGCACAGCTCCACGGTGTCTTGTGTAATTAATATATGGAAAAGCACTTTTCCTATTATTATTTGCCTTTTAGTGCTCGTTTCGTTGTTTCGGTACAGTGCTGTGGATACACGAGCGTGGGCGAGTTCTGGCGTAAACGGAGCCCGTCAGTGGCGGTGCTTCAGTTACACAGAGACCTCATGCCCTCACTGTCTGTGTTTAGATAGTAACCTTTTAGGACAAGGACATAGGGCTGGGATGCCCCTGCCAGCCTTTGTTTTCCCTGCCAGCCCTGCGGGACGGGCGGATGGGATCCCAACCCCATCCCCACGCAGCGCCGTGGTTTTGTGCAGGGCGGGCGCTGCAGCCTGTGGCTTCTTTGAGTCATGGAAAGAGACGAGTGGGAAGCCAGATGATTTATTTGCCTAAGCAGGCACTGCGTCTTACCAGGGCCCTTTCCCAAGCGGAAAGTTTTCCAAGTGCTCCGAGCTTCTTCCGCTGCCCTTCTCCCTCCCACACACACCGTGCAGTGCCGGGGGCTCCGCTCCTGTACCCGCTGCGGGCACCAAAGGGTTGGCCGGGCAGACACCAAAACTGCTCAAGCACTGCCCCGCATCGGTGGGTTTAGAGTGCTCCCTCTTCCATAGGCAGCTATTTTTGGTGCCTTCACCCCGAGGGAATGCAAACAACACGTGGCTGCTGCGTCAGGGCTGGCTGGACATCGAGCATGGAGGGCAGGGCTCGGCACGCTGGTGGGAGGCATGGCATGGCGAGGCTGTAAGCTGCTTGGCATCACTTATTGTCTTAGTAGGTTCAGTTCCCAGCTTTCCTTTTTTTTTTTTTTTTTTATTAGTCATTCAGGTAACCAAAAATGACAAAAGCAAGTGCCCAGAATGTGGAAGGTCCTGATCCAAAGGCTCATCCGAGAGCACAGAGGCACACAACTTACTATTGTGCCTGCTTTAATGGGAACTAAATGCAGTAACTTCTCCTGTCCCGAGAGCCTCAGAAACTAAGAAACTGGTTTAAAAATCATGAGGATTTTTGTTTCTTTTATTATATTGATTTTATTTTCCTAGAGAATTGCTAAAAGGTGGGGAAAGGGGGCTTGTTTCCAGACCCTCTCGCCTTCTCCATAAAAGCTGGGGTCACATTTTATTTCTCTCAAAAAAGACAATATTTTTGCATAGTCATGTGTTGCCCAAGAGCTGGGGGCTTTAGGAGAAACATTCCCAACCATAAGAGCCAGTGATAGGGCTTTTAGTGCACTCAGTTTCTGACCTCTTGGTGCACCAGTGCTCGGTGCAGTTCCTAAAAGGCAAACACAGCCACGGCCACAGGCTGGGGTGAGGCGAGGGCGGCTGGACGTCCTGCCAAAAGCCAGGCAAGTGACTGTCAGAGGTGACAGTGACAGTCAGCACTCAGCAGTGCCATGCCCTGCAGCTCGCACCCAGAGCCCAGGCAAGCCCACATCTGGTTTGGGGGCTGCTCTCCGCCCCCAGGAGCATGGTCTGGCTCTGCTACACCCTCCCAGTGGGTCCCTGCAGCCTCCCGCACATGTGTTTTGTGTTACCCCCAGCAATTAAGAGTTGGCTGGATAACTTATGTTATCAAATTCAGAGGGAGCTTTTCATTTCCCAAGTAGATCCGGATCTTCTAAACATCTAAGATCCTCACATTTCAAGGATGGGAACAGAAGAAAACATACCGTGTTATGTTTGGAGAACATAATTAGTGTCTTTTGGCTTCATGAACCAGCTGTAATAGAGAACGCACAAGCCCAAACGGTTCGAGGTGGGGTTAAAGTCCAGGCTAATATCCTGCACCCTGAGCCTGCTGCTGGTGCACAGTCCTGGAGCACAGCCTCCCTGGAGTCCCTGAGGTTGCATTTTTGTCTTGAAAATGACATTGGGACTAGGTTCGGCATGGATGTAGTGGTGGAAGGGCTCCCACTGGCATGATCTTAGGTGCCATATAGAGTGCTTCACCTCATCAGCCTTGTCTATGACTGTGACATAGCCCAGAGTGGGAACCTGCAGCACATTTTGCTGCGATACACAAGCACCATGGAGCACTCTCCGTGCTGCAAACCTCAAGTCTGGGTCACAGTCATCTAAAGACTCCCAGCGACCAGCACGATGAATTGCCTCAGGCTCCCATCACGCTGTGTCCCGAGCAGGAGGACATGAGGTGCATCAAGTCACAAGCATGAATTCCCATCCTGGGGCTCCAGGTGGACCTAGAGAAGTGGGTCAGCTCTTGTCAAGCCCATACAAGAAATAAATGTGTCCCATTCACCCACGGTTCTCTGGCATTCATGCCATGTGGGAGGTGGACGGGAGATGGAGGGCACTACAAATGGAGCTCGTGGTGAGGAAGGAGTGGCTGCTCTTTCAAGCTGGTGCAGGCACCAAAGATATTAACATCTTTGCTGCTTAAAGTCAACATGGAAATTTTCACTCTTGGCACGTTCCCCGTGAGGAGCTTCAGCCAGTGGCTTCTTGCATGTTGAGCCAGCGTGGCCGAGGCAGAAAGCACATTTCAACGTGTTCTTGTATTTCAGGCTCACATCCCTCAGTTAGTCACCTTCATATATAAGGGCTTTTTCTTGATCTTCAGTAACCAAAACCATTTGCTTCAAGAGGCTGTTTCTTAAATTTTGCAGTCACAGCGCTGGACTAGGATGCGCTATTTGGAAGCGGTTGTTTCCCTTCCCTGGGGCAGTTGTTCCAGGCTCCATCCCCAGCGTGCCAGGGCTGGAAGGAATGTGCAGGCTCTCTAGCTTCCTAGGCTGGCCTGGCACCAACTGCTTGAAAAACCGAACCATTTCATAAGCAATTCAACTTCCAGAGACGGATTTCCAGTGGATTTGCACCCTGTGCTGGGCTCTGTGGTGTCCAAAGGGGATGAGCGAAGGCTGATGGTGCAGGGGCTCCGAGATGGACTCTGCCCCTCTCCTACGGCAGGGGGTGGCTCACACTCCAGTTGGGACCATGGGTGGTGTGAAGGGAGGTCACCTTCAGACGTCTGGTGAACCTGGCCTCCTCTGTCCAGCAGTGTTTGAGTTCTCAGGCTGGAGCCAAAGCAAATGGTGGGAGTACAGAAGAGGCTGTAGGAGGGCATCTGGCATTTGGCAAGGGGTACAGCGTGACAACCCACAGCCCCTCTGGTAATCTTACAGACAGAGCTATCAGCGGTTTTGTGCTGATGAAAAGAGCGCATATATAATTTATCTTGTCTGAGGCACTTGAGGCTGTTTCCAGTGGGAAAGCTGAGCTGTAATTAGGTTTCTGATGAGCCTTGTGTACAAACCATTCAGCTCTATAAACCGTGCGTTCAGAAGCATCTTTTCTCCTAGGGACTGACCACGGAGGAATTCGAGCAGTATTTCTAGCGAGCTGATGGATGCCTCTCTGAAACCAGATGCTCGGCAGCCAGCCACTCCACTTACTGTAATTGAAAGCCTTGAAGTCTGTTGACTTTCTCAGGCTGTCGCTTAACACCATAGCTGCAAGAGGATGCTTTGGTTAGGGAAGAATCCTCACCGAGGCGCTTCCTTCATTCATCTCTGCTGTGAGCTGCCCTGAGCTGCTCCCCGGAGGAGGTTCAGCTGGTCCCAGCAGCCTTTGTGGGGCTGGCTGGGGCGCCGAGGTCTCCTTTGGATGCAGGATTTAATTTTAAGTTTAATTCTTCTAATACACTGCCTTGGGTTTACTTCTTAAATAAAGCTGTTAGGAAAGCAGGACAGGAAAGACCTTAGGTCAGACGGGTAGGCTTTTTGCTTTCAGACCCATCAGCATCACTCCAGTGCTGGCTGCGGCCGCTGCTGACGCCCTTGTCACCTCTCTGTCCCCTAGGCCACGGCGAGTGTCACTGCGGGGAGTGCAAGTGCCATGCGGGCTACATCGGGGACAACTGCAACTGCTCCACCGAGACCGGCGGCTGCGTGTCCAGCGACGGGCAGATGTGCAGCGGCCGTGGCACCTGCGTCTGCGGGAGGTGTCAGTGCACCGAGCCCGGGGCTTTCGGAGAGACCTGTGAGAAGTGTCCCACCTGCCCGGGCGTCTGCAGCACTAAAAGGTACTCGCGGGGGCTTCGTGAGGGGCTTCTCGTTGGTGGAAAGGGGAGGTAGCTGATCCTGAAGTTCCTCTTTCCTTGTGGTGCAGCTTCTAGACCTACACCCCCCTCTCCAAGGGGGTGCAGGTGGTAGGCTGCATTGTCTGTGTGCTCAGTCTTTCCCTCTGTGTGTCTTTCTGCAGGGACTGCATTGAATGCAAGCTGTTTAACTCAGGAAGACTGGATAACCAAACCTGCCAAAAGCACTGCAAGGACGAGATCATCACCACTGTGGATGTTCTCAGTAAGTATGCAGCTGAAAGCGGTGCCCAGTGACTGCGGCATCCAAATCCTCTTAACCCATCCAAGACCTATCTGTAAAGAAAGCCTTGGGGAAAACACAGTATTTAGAAAGCATAAGGTGTGATCCTCTGTCTGGGCTGTAATCTGCATCGCTTTGAGTGTTCATGTTAGCAGCTCAATCGCTTTTCTGTTATTATTTCCATATCAGCTACATAAAACACCATCAGTCGATGCTAAGTAAAAAACTCTTGATTTTAAATAATGTCTTAAAACCTGGATCCAAGCAGCAGTACATAATGCTAACATAACCACCTCATTTCCTTTTGGAAGGAAACACATCAGTTTTATTTAATGAAGTCATTTAGAAGAAATTACGAGTTTTATGAATTGGACGTGTTGGCTTGCTAGAGACGTGAGATAAGCATCCCCCCATCCTAAGGTTAGGTATTACATACGTCTTTCTGGGCACGCGTTTGCTGAGCTAACAGCCGTGTAACCCTCTGCACAGAAATGGTGTGGAGGGTGTCCAAAGCAGCCCTCCCTCCGCCCTGTCTGGTATACAAGGACCGCGATTCAAAGTGCAAGGAGCGAAGAGAGTGGGATAAGATCAGATGACAGGAGAGCTTAGATGAGCTGCGAGAGGGTGCAGAAGAAATAAGTATCACCCAAAAAAGGCGTTCTCTAAACTTCCCAAGAATTCCTCTTGGAAGAAGCGAGCTTGTAAGAGATATCAAAGCTGTTTTGGGGATGAGGAGTTCTGCTGTTGTTGAACTGCCTGCTAAAAGTCCTGACCATTGTGTCCTCTGCTCGAGGTCACCCCACACCTTGTCCCTCAGCAGATGACTTTCTCCTCCTTCTTTTCAAGCTTCATTCTGGCAATCTTTGGTTGCTGTCCGAGACAGTAGAGGAGACCCAAGCTGTCACAGCTTTAGTCCCAGTCCTTACCCTGGCCTTGGCTATACCTCTTGGAGGAGGGTCAGAGAGGCTGGGATAAAGTCCCATCCACATCTGACAACTGCTCATTCTCTTTCATAATTCATAGACTACAAGTGCTCTACCTTGCTCGTCCTTTCTCTCCCTTCCTCCTGAGCTGCCTGCAGACGATGTTCCTCCTGTTGGCTCCTCTCATACACAGTGCCCAGCTTTTAAATTACCACCAGCAGGGTTTCGTACCTTATCCTTTGGAGGCTTGCTCTAGTTCTCCCCATCCTTGCTGCAGTTTACCAGGGGAGTGAACCTACACCAGTGCACTGTGAGAGGTTACAAGTCCCTTTTAAATGCTTCCAAACCACATGAAGCTCCTTTCTGATGCCTGGCTCGCCCATGTTTCTTAGGAGCCAGCACATACTGGGGGTTAAAGCTCAGCTCTCCTGCCTGCGTGTTGCACAACGCCAAAGCCAGCCTTTGTGCTGACTGCACCCTGGGAGGTGAGGCTGGGCTGTGGTTGGCCAACCCCCCATTGCTTTCAGAGGAAAACGGCCAAATTTCTGTTTTAAGACATTCTGGGGAATTATGCTTATTCTTCTGCTGCACTGCCGCAGTCCGATCCTGGGCGGTGCAGAGCTCTGGGACCTTCGAGCACTGCGCAGCTTGGAGATCTGGGCTGCATAATATTCCTAGAGAAAGTGCACAGGGACTGCAGGCTACCTCACAGGCAGACTCAGCCAAATCCTTCAAGTATTTTTGTGTTATGTAGCACATGTTCACAATCCCTGCTGAAAGGCTGAAGTCTGGTATTTGTCACTGGCAGCCGGAAGACACAGGCCTGGGTTGTCCCAACAGTGGAGGCTAGGACCTTAAATACCGAGCGGTGCTGAACATCCCCTGGGAGATCCCGAGCGCCTTCTGGCTCTGGGTATGAACCATAGAATTGTTTAGGTTGAAAGATCCCTTAGAGCATCATGTCCAACCATCACCTAACACTGCGAAGTCTGCTGCTAAACCATACTGATACCGTAAAAACTGGTCAAAGAAACTCTCAGCTTGGAGTTTTAGAAAGCAGGCATTCTTCAACTGGGGTGCCAGACACACAGGGGATCACTCTTCCTAGTGTGTGTACCGAATTGTTGAAGCTACAGGGGTTGTATACAATCAAAACATACATATTAATGGGATTTCCAAGTAATAATTAACATAGTCACACTGTTTCCCAGAACTCATTAAAGCATTTAAATATCCCTGATGCATGCACATTTGTTTCTACTGGTGGTCTTTTGGGGTCTTCTGGTGGTCGTCGCTAGTCTTCCTCCCTGTGTTTGCTGGTTGAGCCCAGTTCCTGCGCATGCTCAGGCCACCTCATTCTTTCTTATCTTATTGTTGCAACTCAAGCATGCATGCTAAGTGAAGTCATTTATGTATCCAAGGACATAGGTACGCCATGAGTTCCTCACCTAATCTGTTCAGACATATCCTTCAGGCCTGGGTCAGCTTAACCCCCCCCTCATTCTGAGATACAATTCTGTACAGTCTTACTGATGAAGCTGACTAATTAGTACGGTAGCACCAGAGACACAGAGTTTCTAAGCTTCCTTCTAAACTAAACGTAGTAAAGGTTTGGTCTATCTGTTCATAAAACATTTTGGATTCGGTTCTATTATTCTGTCAGGGAGAGGTCCATATGTCCCTCTGACTCGGTGTCAGTGCCCCTAAGTGCCTCATCCACATATCTCTTAAATACCTCCAGGGACAGCGACTCCACCATGTCCCTGGGCAGCCTGTTCCCATGCCTGACCACCCTTTCCATGCAGAAATTCCTCCTGATACCCAACTAAACCTCCCCTGATGCAAACCGAGGCCGTTCCCCGTTTCCTTGCAGCAGCCTGTCTTTCAAGGCTTCATAAAGCAGAGCCATCTAACGTTGGACTTATGAGCCAGAATGATGCTTTTTGGGAGGCTGCTATGAGCTGTGTTGTGTGCTGCAGGATCACCTTTATTTCTGTAATACCAAGTTTCCATTCTCGATGGTCCCAGAGAGGGGCTTTCAGCATGACGGGCTGTGACAGGTCTGGTGCTGAGCTGCCCCGCCACGTGGTGGTGGACCTGAAAGCTCAAGGGGGCCGTCACTGCTCTTTGGGGGTGTGTGAGTTCCAAACCAAGTCTTAATCTATATTAGTCTAATTAGTACCTTGCCAGGTACGAGTGTGCACTTCTCCAGCCCTGCCTTCAGTACCATGGGTGAAGGTGGAGAGGGGGTTTTGCTGTCCTGAGGCAGGAACAGCTGAGGTTTGTGTGCACCAGGACCCTGCTGGGGCTCACCAGCGGTGCAGCTGCAACTGGGCTCAGAGTTGTTGAAATGGAAGGAATTAATCTGCCCACTGAAGGCAGGTTGAAGGCATTGAAAGGAAAGACAAACAGAAGGGCAGGAGATAAGGGGCTGGAATAGCTGTTGGGCACAGATGCTACTGACAAGCTGCAGAAAGCATTTTTCAGGTGCCTAAACTAAAACCACATCTTGCCAGCCAATAGGACTGGGTGCCCAAATCCCATTCCTGAAAACACCATCCCACAAAGGCAAGAGGGGCTCTTGCAGGGCTTGGCATGGCTGGAGGTGTTTTCCAGCCTTTCCTGAGCTAGAGCAGCTCGGCTGAGCTGGAGCACCAGCCATGGGCTGCTGCTGGGTGTCAGCAGGGCTGGATGTGTCCCCATCACTTTTCCTGCAGCTTTCACACCTTAGGAAGCTGAGCAAATCAAGAAGAAAAGGGGCATTTATTTCCCTGCGTGAAGGAAGGGTGTGCATGAGTGAGCTTGCGCCTGTTTGCCGTGTGCTGTTTGTTGAGCAGCGAGTGTGACACTTGCTGACTCCAGCACCCTGGGGTGCCCCGGGCTGCAGGGACATGGCAGCTCCCGAATGTGTTTTGCCGCAGTCCCAGTTAACAACCGTATTTTCACACGAATCAAGATCAAAGTGTGCTGATCATTTCCAGGCACTGCTTTTCTTCCCCGTTTTCCTCCCTTCCCAGGCCCCTGGAGGTGCCCACCTTGCCGCCTGATTTTTCCCATGCCGTTCCCAGCTCCGTCAGGCTTTTTCTCAGCCAGGTGTGCCTTGCAGCAGGACCAGGGGTAGCTTCAAAGCAAAGGCACCATAGTGGAGGCTTTTAAGCTTTTCCTAATGCTTTCTCCCTCCCCCCACGTGATGCTGAGTTTCGGCTGGAGCCGGGCTGTAATGTGCACCATATGTAGGACAGGAAGCCCCTCGGATGGGAAGGAATGCAAGGTCCCCGGCATGACACTGCTCCAGAAGAGCAGGGGCCAGCTCTGAGGCTGGCCTTTGGGTGGAAACGAGCCTCTCCTCCCCACGCAAAGCACCGGGCTGGGCATGCCATCATGTGCAGAGCTGCCTTGGTGTGTGGGGTGATGGAGGCACGGGGTGTCCTGGCCAAGTAACTGGCGGGGGCTCAGCACTGCTCTTCATTTCGTTCCAGAAACGGACGACCCGAATGCCATCCTGTGCGCCTACCCGGTGAACAACTGCGTCATGAAGTTCACCTACTCGGAGCTCGCCAGTGGGAAGTCCAACCTCACTGTCCTCAAGGAGCCAGGTCTGCCCTCCTTTGCCCTCCTTCTGACAGTGCAGCCTGCCCCGCAGGAGGTGCTGGGCTGCTGCTGGCTGGCAGAAAGCTGCTTTCATGGGCTGCATGCATGAGCAAATAACTGGGGTGAAACCCAGAGCCAAATGCTTCCAACTTAGTAAAAAAAGGCTTCTGACTGAGAGTGCAATGTGCAGGATGTTGAGATTAAAACTGGCCTGCTCACGTAGCATGAAGTAGATCATGTACTGATTTGGGGACAAAGCCACTGTGAGCAAATATATTACATGTGGGGACACCTGGTGCTGCTTTTAAGTCAGGATGTTAGGAAGCCCCCACAGGAGCTGTGGATTTCTGCATTTCCAAGCAGTAGCTCTGGTCCCAGCAGCTCAGTGTGTGCGCCCCACCTCCCCTCCCCTGGGACAGCTGCAGTTCCCAGCATGGGCCCCGTATGTTGCTTCAATCACAGCAACGCAGCTTCTCAAAGGAAACCCCGTGTGGCACTTCAGGAAGAGCTGGTGAGCACCCAGCAGGAGCTTCTTGTGCTCTGCTCCTCCGAGACACGGGCCAGGGTGGGAAGTCTTGAGGGAAGCACATTTTTATTTCATTTAGGATGCAGCCTGCACTTAATTGAAAGACCAGCTGATTAGCTGACAGGCAATGTGCTTAGTTAAAGCAACCAGTAATTACCTGTCTCCAGGTCACAGTGGGTCAGGAGCCAAGCTGGGTTTTGCCAGAGGCGCCTTTGCCCTCTGTGTCCCACATGGGTTGCCCAGCTCATCCCCCGACGCGCTGTGTGACACCCCAGCCCTGGTGACGTCCTTGTGAACTGTGCTGTTGCCCTGCCCCCAGCCAGGAATAAACGCTCTTGAATTTAAAAATAAAAAATCCCTTCCGTTATGGCGAGGACTGTTGCTTTTTTTAACTCAGTCCCTGCTGCTTGCACTGCCCTGAGGCCACTTGCTCAGTGGCTGCTGGCCAGGTCATGACGTCCCGGTGTCCTGGTCTGGATATACCTGCTCCAGGGCTGATTTCCTTCTCCCCCTCCTTTCCAGCATGCAGCTCAGCCCCCAGTGCTGTGACCATTGTGCTGGCCGTCATTGGCAGCGTGGTGCTGATCGGCACCATCCTGCTGGGGCTCTGGAAGCTGCTCGTCACCATTCACGACAGGCGGGAGTTCGACCGCTTCCAGAGCGAACGCTCCAGGGCGAGATACGAAATGGTGAGCCCTGGGGTGCTGCTGGGGGGAGGGGGGACGGTTCCTCGGCATAGCTGGCAGCAAACAGCTCTGCAGTGATGGAGAAAAGAGATGGATGTGTGTACTGTGCTGTCGGGAAATTCAGGTGGCCAGGTCTACAAGGAAGCATTGTGGGGAGGTTTCCTGCCCATGGGGCTGGTCAGCATTTGAGGGCATCACTTTGTGCTTGCAGATGGGACAGAAGGTGGGTCAAAGCCAAATGCAGTTATCTCTGAAGTAATTAGAGCAGGTGGTAGAGGATGGAAGAGAAATTGTGGCTGTTCCATCCCTGGAAGTGTTCAAGGCCAGGTTGGATGGGGCTTTGAGCAACCTGGTCCGTTGGGAAGTGACCTTCCAACCTAAACCGTTCTGTAATCCTGTGAGATTACACACATCTTTGCCATGACACAGGTTCTGCTCCTTACCTTTTCCCTTTGTTCATTTCTCCAAAGGCATCCAACCCCCTCTACCGAAAGCCCATTTCTACGCATAACGTGGAGTTTACGTTCAACAAGCTCAACAAGTCCTACAACGGTACGGTTGACTGATCAGGTCTCAGCGCGTGGGACTGCTGTGAACAATTGCCTGACTGTATTTGCTGCTCCCGACTTGAAGATGGGATCGATCCTCTTCAGAGGAGGGAATACCTTACAACAGGACTGGTCGATGACGCAAGCCTGTTATTTGCACAGTGAGGAGAAGAGTAGCGTGCTGTCTGGGGACACGCCGAAGCCAAGACAGGCTCGCCGCCTGTGCTCATGGACTTCGAGCCACGTGAGGCTCTGCAGCCCAGCTTTCCGGATATATTAAACCTGCCAACTAAGTGAACCAAGTGCCATATTGCAGCTTTAGACATATCCCATCCCACTAGAAAGGGTGACTAGGCCAAAATCAGGGGAACCCCACGCCATTGCAAGTTGTTAGGGGGGAATTAGCTTAAAAAAAAAGAGGAGGGTGTTGGAAGCATTTGTATAAGAAATTAGGATACAAGAATTCTGCAGTCTTTAGGATTTTTTTTATATAAAAACAAAATAAAACTATTGTGCATACATGATGCTGCGAGGGGAGTTTGTTGTCTCCTTAATGAGCCCCGCAGGGACAGACTGAGACGGGGCGTGCTCCTGCAAGGAAAACGGGTGCTGCCTTATTTATTTATCGGTAGCGCCTTATCAGTCCCAGCACGAGGACACAAACAGGAACCGGAGCCGCGGTGACGGCTGCAGAAGGTATGTTGGTTTAACGCCGCGCTGTTGACCAAGGGTGGGGACTGCCAGACATCGCTCGGAGCTCACGCTCGGCGCGGCTGCTCCGCGTCAAGCAGCAGGAAGGCTGGGGAAAGCCCGAGGGAAATGGGAGTTTAGGCTGAGGAAATGTTCAGCACTGATTCCCTGGGCTGTGCAAGTAGGCATCCAGCCTGGGCGGCTGCAGGAGGGAGCTGTGAGCATGGCATGCCGGCCACATGTCTGCCTCTGAGTGTTTCACATCCGAGGTTTGAACGCAGAATAGAGCTGGGGGGTCCAGCCTCAGCTTCTGGCCAGCCAGGGAGCTGGTTAAGACCCAGCGCTGTTATTTCAGAACTTACATTTTGTTTTTTTCACCCTGAAACTGTTCCTCCTGCCCCATCTGTTTTCCTCTGAAGCTGGGGTTTGCATTACCCCAGATGACAGCTGCAGCTTTAAACCCACACAAGCTCTGCTCTGGGACTTCAGCAGAAGGCAGGAGAGAGAAGCCAGAGCAATTGCTACTGCTTTTTATTTTTTTTGGCCTTTTTTTTTTTTTCCCTCTTCACGCTGAACAGATCATGCAATAGTCAGCTGAAGGAAGCTTGCCAGGGAAAAGCAAAAACAAATGGCGTTCATTGTTTTGACTTGCTTTGCTCATTGGAAAACAGCCATTGGCCCATCCTTCCGGATTTTTTTTTTTTATTATTTGCTTTTGCCTCTATAAACAGGAGCCCTTATTTGCTCAGTATAAACAGCTCTCCTTCAAGAAGTTTATGGTCCCCCTCCTCCTACCAGCAGCACTGAAGAAGCACAACAAACCACACTAAAAATAGCTAGGGACAGGGATGAAGAATGCACTAAGTTACACGCTGTCAGCGTCAGAATTGATCAGGTGGCCTTCAAAAACAAAACAAAACAGTGCTCTGTCTTCACGCTTCATTTTTCAATTCAGCATCCGGATGGTCACTGAATCCGACCTAGCAAGGGCAGCTTGAGGTAGCAGAAATGCAGAGGGCAGGGAACGAGGCTGGCACAAGAGCAGAGCTGCCCGGGGCACACCGAGGCTGTGCACCACTGGCCATGTCATGCCCAGAGCCAGGACACAGCAGGTGCAGGGGCTTCTCCCTGCACTTTCACAAGAAGTAGGAAAGGTCTGAGCACAGCAAAGGGGCAGCAGCAGCTGCCGCGGTGGCAAGCTGGCTTCAGCAGCCAGCAATGGCACAGAAGTGCTCTTCAGGGGAAGCTAACGCTAACTGCACATTTCCTACATGGTGTTTTAATGCGAGGCAATGAGGGCAGGTTAAGGTGATCTCCTTGCTGCATACTGAATCCCTGGGAACAGTGCTGCCACCTGGGAAGGGCTATCCAGGAAAAAGTCTGGTTTTACCACCATCGGGCTGCCTAGCGCTGCTTTGACAAATTCATTGCTAACACAAAGTTAAAAAAAAATACTGCATCCAAAAAAAGAAAAAAAAAACCAAACATCCTAAGGAGGCCAGATTGCTTGTTACAGATCAAGTTTTAGCTCGGTTCACTTGCAAGGTTCACAGGCACGGAAAGGGAGAGCAGGAAGGAAAGTGGTGGGAAAGGCAGGGCAGGAACTTTCTCCACCAGCTTTGCCACCCAGAGCAGCAAACACTTTGAACACAGCTCCACTGCCTTTAGTTTGTGAGGGACCAAGCAGTTTAAAAACAAAAGAAAACCATTTGCTTTCTTCCTTTGCATTTGGAAAGGAAAGGCGCAGCCAGCACCCCCCTTTCCAGCATTTCTTTTGCAGATTGCCTTTAAGCTGCGGCATTTCCTAGCACATTAGCTTGGTGCTGAGAGAACAGTCAATGATGGCAGCTCCAGCAAGGTGAAGTTTGACCCTGCCAGGGGGTTACTTGGGTAGGGAGGGTGGAAAGAAGGAAAGGAAGGGACCTGAAGATGTGATGACAAGCTTTGCTTCTTTCCTTGCTCATGGGGTTGGGGGGGACATCAGCTGTAAAACAAACTGCTCCAAAGAGTTGCCAGGGTACATAACATGGAGAGCAAGTGGAAGATGGGAACCTGTCCTGTGACACCCTTCTGAGAAAGTGCAGAATAATTCCAGCAAGAAGGAAACATGGCCAGTTGCTGCCAGGGACAAGCAAGCAGCTGCCTGCTCCCTGGCTGGCAGCACTGGGGCGCTGAAGGCAGAGCAGCACAACAGGCAACCCACTGCATCCTGCAGGGACATCTGCTACCAGATCTGGGTGGAGGAAGGATTGAGCCTGTAGGTCAGGCTTGTCTTTTACCAAAAAAATATCAGAAGGTACCAGAGAAACTTTATACAAATGAATAATCAATTGCATGTTTTTAATTTTTATGGTCTCTCCCTCCAAGTTCAGCTTCTACTTAAGGTTGCATCTAGAAATAAAAAAAAAAAGGAAGCAATGCTAAGAGTGAGAAGCTTTACTTTCCTGTGTAAGCAGATCTGCCTGTACCCTTGGCAAGGTTAGTGCCAAGCTCTGTCATAGGAATGGTATATTTCAGTCAGCAGCAGTTTATTTGTGTCCCTAAACACACGCAGCCTGACCACAGCTAGCATTCCTGAATGAAAGCTCAAGCAGAAGGCATCAGCGGGTCACATGGTGATGGAAAATGTCAGTGCTTGTCTGGCCAACTTGGAACCCAGATGCCATTGCAACATCAGCTCCGCATTTCCACAGCCACAGCTGGAGGCTGCTGCTGTACAGCCCTGGGACCGGGGGCTCCTCTGCTGTCTCATCAACGTGTTTTCCCATTTCTGGGAGGGTGCTGTTGTGTCACACCTTGGGAAAAGTCAAGGTCAAGCACAGCCTTCGTTGCTTTGCTAGCGTGGAGATTCCCTGCAGCCTGTGATTTGCAGAAGCCAGGCATGAGACATGCCCTCCTAGCGGCCTCCTTGCCCCGTACAATGATGCAGTAAGAAGGTGCTCAGCAGCTGGAGGCTAAGCCCAAGCTTTAGAACATGAACGCCTCACACTTCTGCACGTATTTAACCTTGCATTTCTCCAGTTGCATGGAAAGCAAATGAGCTAGCGTACTGAGGAGAGCGTCACTAAGATATCTGGCAGGAAATACCAAGGCGAGGTAACTAACTACACGTGCAACCCAGCAGCATCTCCTGGTCTGGGTTCCGGCATCATTTCCTTATCTGAGCATACTTCACATTGGAATTAAGCTCACTGTTGTTCCTCCTTCTCTTCACTGCCCATCTGCAAAAAAAGCAAAGAAAAAACAAATACAAGGGAGGTTTTGATTTCATCCTGCCTCCTTCTCTGTACCCATTATCAGTGGTGTCATCCCCTGGTCCCAACACAACAGAAACTTCTCCATTAAGCTCTACAATGACACCTCTCAGCAGAGCAGAAATGATCAGCTGCAGAGAACACTGCAGAATTGCCCCAGCTAAACCGTCCTATTTGTTAAAGTGTCTCTTGTATAGCTACTATTATTTCTACAGGGATAAATCAAAAGTGACTTCACTGCTCATCTTCTGCTCCTGCAATACCTATTTGACCTAAGCACAGCCTATGGCCATACAATTACACTTATCTGAGGCTATACTTCTCATCACTGCTCAGGAAACTGTGCTCTAAGCAAGAACTTCACAGCTAAATCCTTGTTCGGGCTTCCTCCTCTTCTCTGTATTGGCCAACCTCCACGCGTAACCCTGCATTTTCACAGCCTGACTGTGGACAGCATGAGATTATGAGCATGAGTTCAGAGCACGACATGGGTCATGCAGAAATGGAGAATCAAGAACGAGGACAAAGTCAACCCAGACAGGCAGGCAGGGTCACTGCTTTCAGCCTGCAGGAACCTGTCAAAAGACAGAAAAACCCGAAGCCTGAGCAGGCACCAAACTGACTTTTAATTTGTTGCAGAGTTCGAACATGAAGCTGTACTTGTCACCGTGATACAGACCAACCAAGACTTAACAGAGTGATTACAAACAAACAAGATGTCCAGCCCTGTCTAGTCTGCAGTTCAATTAAAAGTCTTCCAAAACAGACCATTTCCCTGAGTCAGTGACCTCCAAAACTCAGAAATGGAAACAAACTTCCTCTGGGTATTTCACATTCCTTCAGTCCTAACTGTTTCCTAAATGCAATGTTTGTGTCACTTGCTAAGAACCCACAGCAACAGGACTTTCCAAGTACATTTAAGGGGAAGTGATTCAGTTATTTTTTCTGGATTTGGGTCTCCAATAACTTTTTATGGAATAGTTTATGGGAACAATAACATGACCTGTCAACTATTGCTTTCGTAGCCAATGTTGATACTGTTATGTACAAGTACGTTTAAGGATAAAAATGTAAACTGTTTTAATTTGATGCTGGGTTTATCAAGATTTTTGCAAGAATTTTAAGTCTGAGTAAAGCACTGTACTTAAGCAGCTACCCTGATTAAAGTACCCATGCTGCTTCTCCTTGCACAACACTCTTTGTTCTAGGCAAAGATGCCCACGACAAAAAGATACAGTGAAAATTACAAATATGTGTGCTACGTAACAATTCCTTAATGATTCCAGATTGGGCTGATCTCTCAAGCAGTCCCCAGTGACTTGCTCAGAAATACCAGCAAGTTAGCCGCCTTCCTGGTGCAAGCATTGACATCACTTGACCACAGCCTTACTCATTATGAAAAGGGCAATATCTTTTCATTCTGCTACAAACGATCCTCCAGAGTGAATTAAGGACAGCAAGTTCGTATAAATGCTTACTTGACAGATAATATGGATCATGTGACAACCAACAAAGTCAAATACAGCCTTATGCCTCTATAAGAGGCTCTGATCGGAGCAGAGAATGAACTGCAAGACTTCCAGATTCATATATTATAATGCAAATTAGTTTTGTAAATTGTGACCTAGTTCCCATGTTGGAAACAGTTGGGACCAACAGCAGGAACTATGCTATGAATGTGAGCAGCGGAGGCAAGCAAGGAAATTAACATTTGTTCTTAATTTGAAATGGATTTTTAATCACTTTCAGGTGCCTCAAAAAAAAAAAGGCACACATGCTTGTTTACTATAATCATCCTGACACAAGAATGCATGTAGGAGGTAACATGGTTTTGTTTTGCTAATTGAAATGTTTGTGATGCTGTTGTCAAATGAAGCACTGGAATACAACTTTTTCCATGACTTACTCAGTGCACAATGCAGGACTGAGAAATAGTTTTCCAATCTGTTGCTCAGAACTTGTTTCATAAAGAAAATGAGTTGCAAATACCTTCTAAAAGTAACAAGATATTAGATCACATCCATCTCTCCAAATTCAGTGGCTATTTTTTCCACTGAGAGCTAGTTTATCAGGCCTCTAGATCTTCCTCATGGTTTTAGCTGCATCAATTTCAGACGCATACTTTACAGTTAGTGGAAAATACTGAACTCACCAAGTTCTGCTTGTGCTCTAACAGTGACCCTACTAAAACACGCAGTGCTAAACCCAAATCTGAGGCAGCTGTCTAGCAAACTCTACCGCTTTAAGTTATGGCATCACAAGGGAGTAAGTTGTTGAAAACCAGGTAAGTTTTCATCTTAAGCATATCTCAAGTTGGTATCAACAGTGGAAACTGTCGGCTATAGAAGGGCTACGGCATCAACTATCCTGAAAAATAGAGTCTCGGCTCCACCTGGTGGACAGAGTAGTTCTCTGCAAGGCAGTTTAAGTGAGAAAGCCTTGCTTCTGCTACATGCCTCAAGGATATTCGGTAATTAACGAGACACAGCAAACAAATCCCCCAACCTACATTCACTTTAAAAGACTGAAACTTCTTAGAAGTTGATGCAAAGTATCCTGACTCACAGACTATTGCAGGGCAGCTCACAAGAGACAACACACTCATCAAGTTCCAGTGGTGAAAGATGGCCACGAGAACCTTCCATCTTTCCTATGTGTGAACTCCATCTAAACATGGCACATAAGAAGAATCTTGAACCAAACAGCAGCCCCAAGGAAAAACAAAACATACCCAGAGAAAATTCTAATACTCTTTCCACAGCAACACATCTATAAGCCCTGTAAGAAACCTTCGTCAAGCACAGGAGAAACATTTCCAAGGAATATGAAATGCAAAAGGATAAGGTCATTACCCTCAACCTACCAGGCAGCTAGGAAGCTTTTCAGTCGCATACGTTTCTGAAGTCTGACTGCCTGCACAGCACAAGGTCACAAATACAAGAAGCATACATACCACAGCCCCTCAAATCCAAGCCCATTTGCCTTCTTCCTAGACACTCTGCATACATTAATCCAACTGACAACAAGCACAAATTCTCCATTTGAACTTCAGCATAACCCTGATCTCCTGAAAGGCTGGGAAAGCGTCGAGTATTAAAGCCAAAAAAAAATCTCACTGGATATAATTGTTCCTAGCCTACAAGCAGATGTATTTAAAAAAGGACCCAGCTTTCTTAGTGTACTTTGCATCAGCAAAGAAACAGCAATGGTCTAGAACCATACCACCATGCATCTGCATTCTTCATGTTAGCAATGAAAATTCAAGCTTATTTCCACCTGGAAAATACTGAATCTATTCAAGGTGATTCCATCCTATCATACGCGGTATTTCAACTTAACCTTTCTTCACAACGCCAAAGCGTGGAAAGTAATTCCTGGAAGTATTCCACAAATATTTTCATAAATCAAGCAACAGAGAGTACGTATTTGTTTCTCATTAGAGCAATCAGCAATTCCACCATAATTAAACGCACAACAGCTGGGAGCTATAAAGATTCTTGTCAGAGCAGACTGTAAGCACCATCAGCAGTAATTCCTACAAGTCACAAAAAACAGCAGAATGACTTATTTTTGTCATGCCCTGGCTCTGAAAATAAAGTTTCACACTGCCACAGAAAAAAAGACTTACAGATCCAATTACATGAAAATAGTAGCAAACTTATTTATTAGAGAACATATTATTCAATTTCACAGTGTAGGATCAAGACTTGATACTTGCTGCTTGGAAACTGGAGTTGAGCAATCCTGTGACAGTGAGACAGGTCAGTGCTGCAGGTGAAGTTAATAGTAAAATACTGACCCACAGCCAGAGGAATTCAAGGGTGAGGAGGTTAAGCAGGAGCAACAACAGTAAGGCAAATATCCTTGGAGTGTTCTCATTCAACATTTTTCAGCAGAGAAAGTTATTAAAACTAAAAACTGAACATCAAATTTTGGTTTCATATATTCAACAACTAAAAATACTGAAAAACAACCATGGCAGGTACAACTTTGTCTGTATGTATGCAATTAAAAAGTAATTTAGCCAGCAACAAATTTTTTTCTGGAAGGGCCCAGTATTCTACTGGCTGAAGTGTCAATGTATTTACGTAGAAGTCTCACAATGATTACAGCTCCATCAGCTCTGCTCATTGACTCGGGAAGCGACCTGCATCCCACCTCACGCATGAACACCAAGCCTGCTTATGTAGCTCTCCCAAGCTGCCTTCCTGTACTTCTCTGCTTCTTGAAGGCGGTCTGAAGCTGACAAGATGCCTCGTCCCACGATAATGATGTCTGAACCTCTTTCACTAATAACTTCCTCGGGGCTTAGGTACTTCTGTCCAAGATTATCACCTGAAACAGACACACCATTTTTTCAGTTTGTGCAGAATTATACCTTCTAAAAACTTTCAAGGAGATGCTGGAACAGAAAACAGGTCTGTTGTTTCAGTTCTCACCCTAATAATCCATCAGGTACCTCCAACTAATGAACACCTACCAATTACTGTGGCAGGTATGCTCTGCTCCTGTACTTGACATAAGTCTTGCTCAGGCTTATGAGCCACAGCAGGCCTCAACGTGATCGCTCCTCGAACCAGACAGCTCGTTAGCAACGGAGACTTAGGCAGACCCCTATACCATGAAATCTCTCGTGGAAAATAATGAAGGAATCTGAGCTTGACTACAAATCAATCACTTTACCAGACAAATACGGTACTTCATCTCTTTTCTCTGTATAATCAAAGGAGAAGTCATCTTGACACCATTCCTCTGTTATTTATAGAGTGTGGTAAAGCCTGATGCTGCCCTCTCCCCTTTATACCTGTTGTTTATGCCATATAGGCACCGGACAATCAGCCCTCCCCTCCAGTTGTATCCAGCCCCTGTGGTGTAACTAATTGACAAGGACACGATTAAATGCTAAGGGGAAGGGGACTGTCCAACCTTAATCATAAAAAATTGGCAAAAGCCTTGTATCCTGGAAAAGTTACTGAACGAAAGACAACAGCCTTGCAATCCTATAAATAGTAATCCCAAACAAGAACTCTGAGCTCTCCAGGGACTGCAGCGGGCTGCAGCCTCCAACTGTGCCCAAGCTGAGACCCCTCTGAGGGTAGCCCTGAGAGGAAGTGCATCTCAGGGCTGACTCCTCGAGGAACAAGCGTGTCTGCAGATAAATGCCAGCAAGGTAGTAGGTTGAATAACTCACTCTAAGGGGAAGTTTTGGAAGCATGCAACTGGATTTAGAAACCCCCCAGGACCCTGCAGTAAGTCTCAGGTGAACCTTGCCATTCTTGAATCCTTAACTAAGTTGCTGTTTTTATTATAACAAGTTCTTTAGATCATTGTATTAGTTGACTACTACTTAAGATACTGATTAACCTTGCTGTTAAAATCATTATATTCTATATTATAAAAAAATATAAACCTCGTTATTTGCTATGAATGTATGTAATAAATCCTCAACTGCTTCTATATGAGTTTTGTAAAATCTAATTCCACAACAATGACGCAGATCAAATTTGACATAGAGAGCCCTCATTTTTCATGATTTACCGATTCTAATAGATAGAACTGATGCTCAAAGAAGCACTGATCTTGCACTTATTGCATTTACAAACAGACTATAAATATTTCAGGAGACGTTACCTCCAGCTTGCAGCTGTACCCCTGGAGTTAAGTGAAGAAATTCTGGTTTCTTACTAACTCTAGATCCAGATATGAATCCAAAAACAAAATCAGAGTTTTCTTCAGCCATCTGTACCTGAAAAAGACCAATAAACAGTTTCAAGTGATATACCTAAAATCAAGCTTGCCCACTAATCTGTTCTGATGCGTACATTGACACATTAAGGTGTGCAGAGCAAGGGAATGAAACACTGGAATGTCTCTAGCAAGTTCTTGCTTTACCAATGTAAAGTCACCCAGAACTGACTAACCCTTCATTGATCTTGCTTTGCTTGCAGACAGGAATGCAAAAGTTACATTTATACACTCAATGAACTTACACTGATTAGAATTTTATTGCTAATTAAAAAAAAAAGGTGGTGAATGGCAAACCCATCACGTTCACTAGCGCTCATGGTGCGAAAGACAACCACCTTACACCAGCAGCCTACAGATGTAACCTTTAAGCACTACGCTGTCAGATTCCTCAGTCTCCACAGAAAGAGAGCCTATAATAAATAGAACTGGAGAGACTTTCGGAAGCATAGATGTTAGCAGCACACAAAACCTCCCTTGTCAGAAAACTTTACAAGCTGTTAACCTGAAACAAAAGTGCCTACTCACTGCAGCTTCTGTGTATTTGCCTGTTGCAAGCGACCCTTGGGAACTCATCTCAGCAATGAGAAGGCAGCCCCGCTGCAGAGGAAGGCCTACTTCCTTCAGACCCTTCACAACTCCAGAACCTGGAACCACGTGAGCATTAACTATGTCTGACCAGGATGCTATTTTGAACATACCACCTGAGAAGAGAGAGAGAAAGACACAGGCAAAGTGAAGTTAGTCATTAGAAATGTATTAAACAAGAAACATGAATTAAACAAAACAAGCAGTACACTAAATCACTCATGTTAAAAGACTTTTTACTACTGAAGCTTAACAGTTACAAGTGCAGTTTCATCAGACACTCCTAACAGCTGCACAACCACAAAGCATCATCTCCCAGTTTTATATTACACAAGCACTTGGTAACCTGCCTTTACTATTCATTAACTCACCTACAGTGAGCTTTTTACTGTCACAGGTGCAACAGTATTCAGATCATCTACAGCTGCAGTAACAAATGAAAGCCATAACAAGCACACAAGCATAGCAGGCTGCTCTAAGTGCCACGCTGCGTTTCTCGTGGCAAACAGCTATTCAAAAGTACTTACTGAACACAAGCATAGATTCGTTAAAAGATTTAGGTTTTGGAAGGGACCTCTGGAGGTCGTGCCCTCTCAGCAGGGCTAACTTCAAAGCTAGATCAGGTTGCTCACGAGTTTTCTCCAAGGTCAGAGATCCCACAGTCTCTCCTGACAGCCTGTTCCAGTGCTGCAGTTACACAGACCAGCAGCAAAGTTATTGTAAACCAAGGCCGACGATAATCACCTTTATATTGATGTTTCACTGTGTTTCCAATGTCTGCAAATTTCCTATCTTCAAAAATCAAGAACTCGTGTCGATCTGCGAGTGCTCTCAACTCCTTTACTACTTCCTGGGTGAAATCATTCAGGATATCTACGTGAGTCTTTAGGACACAAATGCTGGGGCCCAGGCTGGCAGCTAACTGCAGCAGCTCTTTGGATCCTGTGACATCAGCAGAAAGGCACAAGTTGGTTTGTTTCTTTTCCATGAGCATGAGAAGCCTGGCTGCAACAGGATGCACCCCGGGCAGCTCAGCACGAGCCCTGAAGCTCAGCTCTTTACAAATTCTTTTCACGGGAGCGGGACCATTCTGAGCCACTGGCTCAAACATGTTTCCCCGAATAAAGTTCTTCACCTTCTCAACCATCTCAACGTCCACTTCTCCCTGCTGCTGGAGAATATCTAACAGCCCAGACAACGTGCAGACAGAGTGCAGACGAATTCCATGTTCTTCTAACCTGGCCTTCCCACCCTGCTCCCTGTCCAACAGCACTACAGCATCTGTGACTTTCAATCCTTCTTTCTGAAGAACTTCTGCAGTTTCCAGTACACTAGATCCACTTGTTACCACATCTTCAATGATTAAACATGTTTCTCCTGGATTAATGGTACCTTCTACCAGCCGCTTAGTACCTTTAAAACAAAAGACACACACTTAACTAAATGAACAAGGTTTAAAAGACCACAGCACACATCAGAAGTATCACGATTTTAACCTGGTATGTTAAAGATCCTATCTATTTCACATACAAGCATATGTTGCAGTAAAAAATCGAATCAGACTCCAAGAAAATAGCAATTTCATGCTCACTGTCAGTATGTAGAGATAATTTCTTTAGTTAATACCTGATACCAGGTAGTATCACAGTTCTCATCACAGCTCAGTAACTGACTTGTAACTCAGTTCATAAAGACCGTTACTTCTCCAAGGGGATAAACACATTTTGTACGTTTCATTAACAAATCTGACATATTCTTAGCTGCACGTATTGAAATAATCTTTGCGTAAGCTGACTACAGAAATTCAGGTTTAGTATTACTATGAATTAAACCTTCAAAACACCAACAATATTTTCTCCCATAACTTAAAAGTCTTTAAACTAAAAGTTACTTTAAATGTCTTTGAAGTAGCAAAGCCACTGATACTCTTTAACATATCTTCTATTTTTCACAGGCATTATTCTATGCTTAACATGTCTGTTGTTAGAACAGTCAGGAGGAGTAAACCCCCCAAATGCCTTTGCCATAACGAACAATAGGCACAAGTCCATGAAAAGCGTCCCGGGGGGCAATAACAAAGGCTGCCTAGCTTTCCCAGGAAGCAGCGAGCAGCGGGTGAACATTACACAGACTGAGGTGCTTCAACCATGACGGTCTCACAAGTGTAAGTACAGCTCTGCAATCTGTGTGACACCGGAACCCTTGTACCAGGCAGTTAATTGCTGTCACAATCAACTTGTCCTTCACAAGAAGGAACAGCAACAGTTCTCGTGCCTAGCACATTGGCTAATGTTTAGCTTTGAAAAACATCCTCTCTGACTGAACGCTGTTGGAAGAGGATAGCGTTTATCACACAAGGAAATCTATTTGACAGAGTATGTTAATGCTTCGGTTTCCCTCTCCTACACACACCCCTCATCCCCTTTCCACCTAACTAAAATAAAATTGATCCCTGTGTAGAGAACTGACTGCTTCTCACCTGGTACACCTTGCCCACTGATTACAGGGCTACAGGATATGAAAGAAAAAGGGCTTTGAGACACAAAACAAGAACAGACTACAAAGATTCCTCTTGGAGTCGATATGCAGAAAGTTCTGTTTGGGGGTGAGACATGGCACTGGTCTCAGCACATCAGAAACAGCAGCAACTGTTTCTGTAAGAGAGCGGTAACCCACAATAACGGTGCCAAAGGAAAAAAAAAAGACACCGTGGAAACAAAGAAGCAGCTCGTGAGCTTCCAAACCTACTACAGCAGGATTTGGGATTTGAGCTGCAGACTAATGAGAGACCAGCTGGGAGAGCCTGATGCTATGGGAGGTACGTTTCAAGGAAAAAGGTGTAGCTATTTACATTGAAGTGGTAGAAACAGGGATGCATGTTAGAGAAGAACCTTAAAAATATAGTTATTTCACAAAGCAGCCAACAAGTAAAGACAAATTCATCATGTGAAGGTTTTACCGTAGTCTTTTGCTTCCTTCCTCCGTATAAGCATTGGAACCTGCTTTTCTGAGCAGATAATTGTAGCCAGTGGCAATGCCGTGTAGGGAACGCCACACACACAGTCATACTCGAGACCAGCATCTTTTGCTGTTTGAAACAGAAGATCTGCAACCTGAAAAATACATGTATGTGAGGCGTCAGACTAGACCGATCACTCCTCAACAAGTACGCCACCAAAGGAAGGGAAAGCACAAAAAGCTCTCTTCTTTGTATTATTTGATAGCTGCAAGCTGCCTAACACCTGTAAGCAGTCTCCAGAGGTTTCCCCGCAGCAAAGCATCACTGCTGTGAATGATGCTCAGGGCTCCCCGCACCCTTTTTTTTTCTGGTTACTTACCAGGAATTTCCCCACCTTCAAGCAAGCAGAGCAACAAAGCGATGCCTCAAACGCCCCAGGTGCCAGCACAGGGCAGGACCCCCAGGCCCCTGATAAGGCAGCATCCCCCCTACTCCTTCCTCCTCCTCTTCCTCACAAAACATTAGGGATTGGAAGGGACCTTGAAGGATCATCGAGTCCAATCTCCTCCCTTCTCCTCCTCCTTCCTCTTTCTCCTCCTCTTCCTCCCTCTCCTCCTCTCCTCTTCTCTTCTCCTCCTCCTCTTCTTCCTTCTATTCCTCCTCCTCCTCCTCTTCTTCTTCCTTTATTATTATTATTATTATTACTACTCCTCCTCCTCCTCCTCCTCCTCTCCCTCCTCCTCCTCTCAGCGCACCAGGGGCTCCCCCCCAAGGGGCCAGCACCTGTCGGAGGAGGCCTGGGTGCGAGACGAGACCTCGCAGGTCCACGTAGACGGGCGAGGCGATGCCGCTCTTCAGCACGAAGCTGCCGAAGCGCAGGGCGCCCGCCGCCAGCAGCGCCGCCGCCACGCCGCCCGCCGCCATCTGCCCGCCCTCCCGAGATGGCGGACGCGGCGTCAGGCGAGGCGGCTGCGCATGCGCATGCGCAACGCTGTGTTCCCCCCCCACGGGTCCTTCGGGTCGGGCCCGAACGGTCCGGGTGCGATTGGTTCCTCCCGTTTAAAAAAAATAGAAAAGAAAAAAAAAAAAAAAAGAAAAGGCCGCGTTGGGAAATGAGACGGAGCCGCTTGTTCTCCCAACAACCGAGTTTTAATCCAAAATAGAGAACAGCCCAGAAAACACGTCGCTAGCACAGTCCGTTTATAGGAAGGGTGCACAGTCCAAGCACACAGGGGCATTGCAGCCATGGCGGAGGTGCCGGCCCGCACCAAGAGGCCGACTTTACAAATGGCGAGCGGGCGGTCGTGTGCCCCAGAGCCACACGGCGCTTCGGGCAGGCCAGCGGCGTGCCGAAATTGTTAAGGCTGTGGACGTACTTCGCACCTTGAAAGCGCTGTGTCGCTGGCCGTGCCGCTCCCCCCTAGCTCCGGTTGGTGGTCGCAGCGGTGGACAGGCATTGAGTTTTGCCCTTAGCGAACAAGGCTGACACTTTTTTTTTTTTTAATTATTTTTTGCCCTTTCTGTCGTATTTGCGTTCCAAAAGTCACCAGCAAACAGGTCTCGGTGACAGAGATTGGTAGGAAGAGAAGAGCACCAGGAGGTGGACGTGGTGGTGCCGTATGGCTTGCGCGGAGGCCAGCTCGTCTGTCCCGGCCGCCACAGTCACGGCCAACACGTGGCGGTGACACTCGGCGTGACACGTCCCAGCACTTGATGGCACCGCACAACCAGCCTGGCGGCACGGGGCCAGGCCTCGTGTCCCTGGAAAGCACCATTTTTTGATGGCGTGAGGACAACCAAGCAGGGAAATAGATCCAGGCCCTGTGTTAGGGGGGGATCTGCTGCTGCATGGAAAGGAACAGGAACAAAAACAGCTTGTTAGTCCCTGTGCACGTTAATTATCTGTCAGACTTGTATATACAGGCTAGCCTTGACATTTCTCTCTGGAGTTTACATTATCCCGGGTCACCTGACGTAGCCCTCTCATTGCAAGGGTATTAAAATACGGTTGTATATAGCCAAGTCATACTGTGCTGTTCTGCGTTCAGCCTTCGTCTGTGGCATTTGTAACAAGGGCCTGATGGCATCTTCAGAAATGCTGGGCACCAAAACCTGGGAAGGTCAGCTGAGGGCACAGGCTTTCTCTCAGCATTATCGTAGGTTAAAAGTAAAAATGATTTTAAAGGTAAATGTTAATGAAAAAAGAATAAAGCCATTTAAAATAAAAAGGCGATGAGACTAAGCAAGACTTGTTGGTACAATTAGGACAAGAGAAGTGTTGCAAATGCAGACTCTGGATTGCTTTAGGGTTTTCAAGCCTAAGACCCCTGGCGCTGTGTGTGTATCAACCTGGCCCACCCTGCCCGCAGGACTTGCTGCTCGGTAGCTCACCCAAGACATGAATTTGGATTCCAGTGGCAGTGCAGGAGCCTGCAGGCAGTGGCTGCCTGCCTGGAGGGCTGCTCTGCACCAAGCTTGTGCAGCCAAAGCGCTGGAATTGCTGCTGGTTGTACTGGCCGGGGTGGCTACCAGCATTGCACATGATGCTGCCCTCTGGGAAGGCCCTGAGCTTCCCAAGGGGCCAGCAGCTCCTTGCGGAGGGTGACAAAGGCTGAAAAAGGCCTTGGGAGAGCAATATTTGAATGCTTCCTCTTTATTTATTAGATGGCAGCGTTTCATGTCAACCTGACATGAATGACGATTCAGGCAAAAAATATAATGTTTGAGATAAAATGCAAGGTTTATAATCAGACACATCTGGAAGTACCAATGGGTTTGAGTTTTCCCGAATGTGCTGTAAGAAAAGCAGTGCCCAGGAAGAGGAGCTATCTAACATGAACATGGGAAAAGCAGGACCATAAAGGAAAGCAACCCCATAACACTCAAAATCTTCAGAGCTCAGCAGCTCCAGCTCTCCCTTCAAGAGGAATCGCTTTTTTGAATATGAGCACCATGTATCCTCTTTCAGCCTTTTTTTTTTCTGCTATTTGATAGCAATTGGAGACTTAAGTGTTCCTTTAATCAATCCAGCTTTTTCCCCCTATATGTCCAAAGTGCCTGTTTTCACAGTTTGAGATGTGAATGCAGGACGTGGCAAAATAAAATGATAAATAACTCCAGATTTCCTGTGATACATGAGAATTTGTTTGTATTAATGCCAAGCAGAAAGACTGCGGCTTAAAATGTACCCACGGGCCTAATAAAAGCTGTGGGTTTTATAAACCACACTTCCATAAACATTTTCTTAAGGGCAGCACGATCACAGCACAAAGAGCCAGCTTCGACAAATAGAAAGAAGCACAAACAGTCCTGCAGTGAGAAGTACCTGCGGCTGGTGCTAATTAAAGACACCCCTTGATGACTGCTGCCTGAAGTTTTGGTTGCTAAGAAATCACATACTTCACACTCTAGCTCAGGAAGAGAGTCTGTTCTTTGTCTATGAGGTGCTGCTGTGTTGCTCAGAAAATTATCTGCTGCACCACAGAGGGAAACCGAAGCTTTAGCCCTCTGTGAACACTCAAGCCTTTCCACAACTTCCCCCAGTATTAGACCTCTCCATCGCTCACACCGCCCCGTATGCTGCCTCTGACTCTGCTCAGGCACCTGGGCTCGCCCCTCTGACTGCAGCTCCTAGATCTCAAGGTCTGCTCTCGTGTTGTGTGCATGCAGCACTGAACATCGTGATTTGCTGTGCCTGGTAGAGCAAGCACAAAGAGAAGGGCTGGGTCTCCTACCTGCCATGAAACTGAGCTTGGAGGTGGATCAGAAGAAGGGCTAGCAGAGCCCTGAGAGTGCACAGCATTTGCAGAGAATCTCCATCACCTGCTGGCAGAGCCAGCTTTTGCTCCTGCAGAGACATTGCAGGCTCACAGTGCAGTTACTTGGATGGCGAGTTGAATTTGGCTCTTGCCCTTACGAGATATCTCAAGAGAGCCTCTGCTGAGTACACATGGCCAGAGCAAGCCCTTTTCATTAGGAAAACCTTTGGTAACAACTGACATTTCCTATTGCAGGCACAGCAGTGGCACTCAGCACCAAGGCAATGTACTCATGTGCCAGGGTTAAAAAAAATTCTCTGATCATCAGCCTGGAAGGCTGTAGGGTTTTATGGTGCTGCAGCAGGATGGGGAAGCAGCAGCCAGGGAGGTGTTTCCCCTTCCAGTCCTGCTGCTAGAGAGAGGAAGACTTGGCCAGCCTACGAACTGCTGATCTGTCACTGCAGACTCTGTGTTGCTTGTACTAAGGCTGGCTCCGTCACTGTAACATCAATGTGATGATGTTGCAACTTGGCTTGCAAGAGAGAAATGTTTTAATTGCAGATATTTTTTATTTTATTACAAACTAGGCTTTGGACATAAAAATATCCTTACGAATGCTTTGGTGATGAGGTGCTTATGGCAGCTGAGAGATATTTACAAGTTTGGAAATGAAACAAATGACATACTTTAAACACTGAAAACTATTTTTGAGCTGTAAGCACAAGGATGGAGTCACCACTTACCAACTGCACTTTCAAAGGCTTTAGATGGACTTTGGGCCAAGCAATTCTGAAGCTAGAAATGGAACAGGATCCTTTATATATATATATATATATGATACAATATATGTATACTGAAAACCTGTGATAGAAAAAATTGTCTTCGTCAATCATCGTTTACAGATACTGCAAAAATTGGACACATCCTTTTCTCAATGCACAGGTTTCGCAAAAGATTTCTATACAGTGTATATAAAATGCTTTAAAAAAAAACCACATCATAGTCCCATTGTGCTTCATCAGAAACAGCTGTATGCTCCAATGAATTCATTGCCTTAATCATAGCTCCAAAAGGTACTGCATGTTGACTTGACAAAGCAGAAAGCCCAAGGGTTAACACAGAATTTTATTCTGAGCACTACCATGTAACGAGAGTGTACCTAAGCCACGCCACCACAGAAGCTGATCCAACAAGACCTGATCTTGCATGTCCCATGCAGGCAAAGTCCCCACTGAAATCATGGGAGACCTGGGTGTACAGGGTGTGCAAAATCCGTCTGTTAACCTGGAGCAGGCTTGCAGTGACCTCAGCAAGAGCTGAATTCAGTGCAGACCTGCAGCACACACTAAGGTCGGCCTAGATTTACTCCTCCACATGCTATCCTACTCCTAATCTCTCAGACGCTTTGAAATCAGTTCAGCAAGATCAAGAGGATTTCTCGTAAGGCTGCCTCCCAAAGATTAAGGCAACTGCAGTTTTGGCTCTTGTTTCCAGTTGGCGTTTGCTGCCCGCAGCCCTGTGGAGATGCTTCCAGGAGGAGCCTGCCGAGGGAGGGGAGCAGGTACCTGTCGCCGTTACCCTGTTTGCTTTGGTTCTCAGTAACTGGGCAAGGACTGTGGCCTCCAGATAGATCTGCACCCCTCAAATGCCAACGCCAAATACAGAAGTATGTACAGAAGATCTTTGTGCCTGCTCGCTCCCTGTGCCGTGCCTCAGCACCAGCAGTGTCTTGTCCCAGGGAGCCAGGCATTACGTTCCTGGGTTCAGCCTGCTCATCAGGAAACTCTTGACGCTGGGGACGGGGTGCACGTCGTACTGGTGTCTGCGGCGCTCAATGAAGGAAGCCAAGCGAGAGGTATCCAGAGGGATTTTGGAATAGCTGCCATTGTGCGGTTGCAGCCATGGATGCTGTAAACATGTGGCTGCCGTTGGCCTTCTCCTGAAGTCTTCTTGGAGGATAACGTTGATGAAATCCCTGGCGGCATGGCTCACGTCGGAGAAGTACTCAGGTGGGAAGCTGAAATCTACTCTGCACACATTGATACAAGTCTCCTCTTTGCTTTCATCCAGGAAGGGAGAGACACCGCTCAACATGACGTAGGTGAGGACCCCGATGCTCCAGATGTCCGTGCTCAGGGAGACGGGAAGGCCTTGGATAACTTCAGGAGCTGCGAACTCTGGGTTTCCAAGGAGGTGGTGGACGTGATAATGACCTGTGATTTGAACTGCATCTTCCAAATCGATGATCTTGACACGAGGTACCGGGATTCTTAAATCAATGAGCAGATTTTCTGGCTGCGGAAAAGAGGATAACAAAAACTTAATTATGCTCTAGTTCTGCAAACGAAAGGTGTAGCCTTTATTCTAGATACACCCCTATCCACATATTTAGCTTTGTGTTTTAGGTTGAAGAACTGATCCAAAAAATCACATTTTATCAGGTATGTGTGACATACAGAGCAGGAGAGTTACTGACAAGGAACCTGGTCAGCTCCTGTATACCCTGCTGTCAATTTGGATCAACACTGAAGCTGCAATGACAGCATCCTCCGTTTACACCAGTGCAACACAGTGTGATTTTGTACGTAGTTCCAAATACTTGCAATTTATTTTTCTCAAAATAATCTCTACAGATTAAGAGCACTGACAGATGTAATTTTGAGACAAGCTACAACACCTCTGATTGATTTATTCAGATTCCACTTGTTTACGTGACACTTCGTTGACATAAATGTATGAGAGAAATGTTCTCTGTAAAGCAAATATTTAACTTTTTGCCCACTACCTCTCTAGAGTCACTTTTCCATGCATTTTTCCTATAGCTCCTCATGCTCATGCACATATATATACAACTCAAAGTCTACTACACTACTGTTCAAACCTCTCCACTTGCTCTTCTGTAGTGGAAAGACAAAATTAGCACAATCTTGAGAGGATCTTGGGACAAGACAGTCCATGGCTAGGTCTATTGTCCCTAGCAATGCATCTCCCTCTTCCCACTCAGCAACAGAGGGTACTTTATTTAGCATGCCTCATTCAGGAGAGCTGTAAATAGGTCACAGAAAACTGGCTTCCCAGCTTGTTTTTGGAAGGTATCTTATGATCAAATAAAGAATTCAGTGCAGTTTCTTACCTACAAGTGATGTCTATTTTTTGACAACTCCTATAAATACAGCAGAAAATACAAGCAGTCTTACTGAAAGAAACCTGGATAATATAGCCTTTTGGGACTAATGCTCACATAAGACATTTCACAAAAGGGATCTTTTCATATTTTTTTTGTAGTAGCAGCGGTAAGCAGCAGAAGAATGAAAACACCACTTCATCTGACGTGCCTGGGGGCTGCAGGGCTGAGACGAGACCTCCATGGAGCTGGATTGTCCATGATACAAGACAGTTAAATCCGTCTCTCATTCTCCATTTTTAAATTCCATGTAAGTCTTCAAATAAATTATAGATTATCTGATACCCCTGGCAACTTGAATCAAAGCTGCAGAACACAAAGCCCAGAGCACTTGATCATAACTTCAATCACCAGTTTTCTGCCGTCCCACATCACTGGGATGTTGGTGAGGACGGCAGCACAATGCTGAATCCAGGACAGCACTGTGCCTCCTGCCACGTGTGCTAACACGGGGAGGAATGAGCTGTGCTAGTCTCACGGAGCATGACATTAGAGACTGTAGCTTGTTCGTCCTCACTCAGAAGCTACTGACATCTCAGTCCTGCCCTTCTCCTTCATTAAATCCCTCTTCCAGAAAGCCCTTGAGAACAAACCAATGAATCAAGGACAAAGTGCATCTCTGAGCTGAAGGAAGATATAGACCTCATGCTGCAGGTCCTTTCTCTGGCCAGTAGGTCTGAAAAGTAGCACTTGTCCATTCAGTGATCATCCCTCAGAGCACAGACTGCACCTCCGCGCTGTCAGTGAAGCTGGGAACTGTCTGTACTGGGGCACTGAGTAACAGCATCATTTTCTTCTCTTACCTTTATGTCTAAATGAGCCACTCGGCAATTGTGAAGATACTGCAAGGCTTCCATTGTGTCTCTTATGTAGAAAGCTACCTTTTCCTCCATGAGTTCATCGTGGTTCATTAGGTAATCTAAGAGACGACCGTCATCCATCCTGCAAACAAATCAAACCCCACACGTGAAAGATCACATGGCATCTCCAGGAACAGCTAATATTTGAAAACAAAACTGCGATGGAAACTTTGTGACCTAAAAATAGAGGAAACCAAAAAGAGAGATCTGATATTTAACGATATCTCAAGATACTGCAGGCTGTGGAAGTGGTAGAATGATTAATCCTCTATTGCTAAACCCAGTTCTAAAAAAATTAGCAACAGTCTCAAAGTAAAGTAATATGCTTAAGGATGTATTCAATAGACAGAGGACATTCCTTTGAAAACAGATCCACTTAATTATTTGGCTTCGTCTATTTATTTACAGAGAGGATTGCATAATGCAGAAAGAATCACTGGCATTTTCAGCTGGTAATATGTTCTGTGGGAAAACTAACCCCATAAAAGTTTTCCACCTAGTTTTATTTATGTGTATAAATAAATAAGCAAAGAGCCCAAATATACTTCGTTGGATACTCTGTAACAAAGAAGCATTTTGGATTTTGGTTGCTATTTCTCCTTAGGGGGACAAGAATAGTCCCTGTGCAGCTTTTTTCACCAAAAACTATTAGAGCAATGTAGGCTGCAATCCAGCTGAAGCACGTTTACTCACATATAAACAGTGGACAAAACTGCCCAAATAAATTTCATCCTATTCAGTGTGACAGACTAACTGCTGATACAATTACCCAGGCCTCGCCAGAGTCAAAAGCAGTTTTATTTGTACCCCTGAATCTTATTTACTGTAAAGAAAAGGCAGCAGAAAGTCAGCAGAAAATGGCTATTTCATTTGATGTCACAATCAATAAAAAACAGATGACAAAGTCTTTGCCCTGCTGAAGCGAGGGTGAATTTTATCCTTGGCTTTAAATAGTGCTGTGATTCCTACCCAGACACTTGAATTGAAGCTCCATGTACTTACAGCTCCAAAACTAGGATGTAAGAAGTAGGAGACTCATAGGTATCATGGATAGTGATGTACTGAGGATGCTGTAAATGCTGTAACAGAGCTGCTTCATGTGCCGCTTGCTCTTTCTTTTTCATTTTTTTACTAACGAATTTTACAGCAACATCTTTCCTGGTAGCTTTGTGAACACATTTCTTTACTATGGAGAATCGTCCCCTGGAAAAAAAAATCAGAATAATGAATGGGACCAATAAATAAATCATGCTTGTTTTTCAGTGCAATAGCAGGCTGATTTTCAAAGTGTTATTTGATTTAGTACATTAACATTTCACAGAGAATCACACTTAACTAGTCGTTCATAACCTTTTTCCAACAAGAACCCCCATCTCTTGCCCTGGCTGTTTGGATTCTTTGGGGATTAGCAAGCACCGACAGCAAACAGCCACTTTGTTTTGTGTAGCCCTACTGATGTCCTCTAACAATCTCCCCTGGGTTCAATTTGCTGCCGCTTTTACAGGTTCTGCCTTCTTGTTCCTAAACATGGTTCTCCCCTCTCTAGTTGCTTAAATAATGAGCCCGAACTTACTCAGACAACAAAAAGAAAACCCTTGTTAAGTAATCGCTAAGCAATCATTTTGTCTTGCAGTTTCAGGCACACAGTGAGAAATTAGGAGCAAACAGCTGGCATGAAGGCATTTAGGTAAGTCACACAGACTGGTGCCTAGCACCATTCCTGGAAGCAAGAGTACTTGATGAAGCCATGTGCTGCACTTGGCCTGTTGGTAACACATACACTCTTCTTTCCACAGAACCAGGCAGCCTCCTACCCTTTCAGCCCCAGAAGCTCGTCGCTGACCTCTGGGATAAGACATGACCGCATGAACATCAACCTGCGTTGTTTTGCGCCCTTATCAGCTGTCTGCACAAGGTCCTGCTCACTGACTACCCCGCTCAGCAGAGCCCTTCAGCACCTGATTTAAGTCAGTCACATGCCTAAGTGCTTTGCAAACAGCCTCTGAGGTTAAGCACAGCCAGAACCAGCAAGTCATCCTGACTTCAAAAGCCCACATCAAACCCGAGATGTCAGAGGAGATACCAGCAAGCACTGGCCGTGGCTGCCAGAGATTTGGCTGCCTAATTGCTGAGAGGTTTGCATTCAGTCACCCATGTCCCAGTTGCAATCCTCAAATCACAACTGGTATTGAAAGACAAGATTTAGCCAGCATTTTGGCCGGTCTGTATTGTAATCAGTACTTAATATGCAATGTTCTCTGAAAGAAGTTTTCAAGCTAACTACAAAAAGCAGCCTAAGCTCTCTTCCAAGGCCCCACCTTCAAGCCACTGTTTCAGTATTTCATTGCAGCGATAAGCAGGGTTAATATTACCTCCCAATCTCATGCAGTTCTGCATATGCAAGGTCAAAGTTTTCCTTCCATGAAATAGTGGCACCATCAGCAGCAGAATCTTTGGGAGAAGAAAGCACATGCAAGAGAGTGTAAATACAATTTAGTGTGGATTATAAACTGCATATTTCTAAATTAGGTGAGAATATATTACTTAAGAACAGCAAATATTACTACTGAGTCCAATTTCACACTGCTCCATCACATCCAGTGCATTAGACCACCAAAAGCCAGAGCTTCCCAGAGCAAGGTGTGGATAAGATGGATTCAAATCTGTCCTTGCTGTTTTGGGCTGGAAAGGGACCACACAGACAGTCTCAGGACTTATCTGTGTGCAAATGGAAGGGAGATCTATGCCACGTGAGATCTCATTTCATCTAGCACAGGCTATTGAAGCCAGTCACACAGCTGGTTATGTGTTGGATCTACTGAAACTGGGGAAATGCATGCACGCTGAGCAGCAGCTGTGAGCCAGGCGGTGCAGGAACAGGCATGGAACAGGCATGGAGAGCCTTTCCAGTGGCAGGAGCTGGCTCTGAGCATCTCCCAGGCTTTCTATCCTATTCATACCAGCTCCAGGATCAACGTTCTTAGCAGGACCTCACAAGTCCAGCTCACCGTGGATTCCCTGCAAGCAGCACCCCCTCCTCCCCATACCCACTCACCGTACTCTGGGAGCCTCACGAATTCGGATGGGTCACTGGGCAAGCTGATCCCCCAGGGGTTGCTGGCGCTCACTCGAAACTGGTACTGGCAGCCTGGGGACAGGTCTTCAATGACAAGGTAGGTGTCCAGAGTTGAGGCCACCGACTGCTGCCAGACCTGCGAGCCTGTGTTGTAGGGAGGGAGAGAAGGAGAGGTGATGGAGACAACCCCGATGAGTGAACTCAGAGCAGGGAGAGCAGGGAACTTGTTCTTGCTGCCCAGAGGTTATACGGCCAAATGCTAGAGGACATTTCATAAACTGCTGTCAACATGAGAACAAAGCACGCAGAGGCTCTCTCTCCAATGTGGTGCCCTAGGAGGTTAAAATCCTCGGGGTTTTTAACAGGCAAAGTTAAGGCTGATTTATTTCTGTTAAACCAGAAAGGGATATGAGAAGCTGTTTGGTGTTGCAGATGTTTCCCTATCTGTTGAAATGCAGGAGGAAGGAGATGCCCCTCACTTGACTGCTACCAATGGAAAAACCACAACCCAGGGACAAGCCGATCTGTCCAGAAGTCTAGCTGAAGCTGTGTGCTACCAGTGATGTCTGCAGGCAACAAGATAAGGCAGAAAAGGAGGAATGACTTGCTGATGGCTCTGCTATCAGAGAAACACTGGGGAAAAAAAAAAAAAAAGGTAGGAAGCAAGCCCCAGGTGAAGCTGAGGAAGGGCACCAGTGCAAAGTGCCTGCAGAAGACCTGGTGGCTCCAGTGAAAGCTGGAGCTGCAAAGAACCAGTTTTCTGAGGCTTGGCATGGGCTTTTTGCAGATATGCAGGATTGCAGCTAAAAAATGTGTGACTCCATGACGTGTTTCTCCTCCTAACAGAAAAAAAAAAACCAAACATTGCCTAGCCTGTGGCATCCAAAGAGCAATACTTCATTCGTCTGCACAGGAACACACCAGGGCACAGAACAGAAAAGGACTGCTAGGACACTGAGCCCTATCACATTCCAAGATTTATTTCAATAACATATCAAATTTTGTCTTAAAACTAGTAGCTTCAGAGCTTTTTAGCTTTATGTTATTTACCATGATATGTATATTTTCTGTACTATGGGTAAACACACTGATGGCACAAGGAAAGCGAAGGCAAAGTATTGACCTTGAGAAGGTATTAACGTGATGGAGTGATTAGCATGATGGAGATGCACATTTGCTAACCTGAGGTGGGATTTTTGAAGGACGAAGGAAGAAAACAGAGGCCACATACCTAAGGCAAGGTTTACTGCCCAGAGAGCATCATGCCATTGCAGGAAGAATGCAAAAGGGGATGTGAATCGCTTCAAATGCCCTTGATGAGCAAACATAGCTGTGCATACAGGGGCAACAATGCATTTATCTTCTATTTAATTTTTTCAGGGGGAGTTAAATCCATTCAGATGGCTGGATTTAAGAATGAGTGGATTTTGGAACTGAGCTAGAAAAGCATGCAGGAATCTGCAGTGCTATCCAGATAAAATAATAATAATAATAATAATAATAATAATAATAATAATAATAATAATAATAATAATAATGAGGCTGCTTTGTCTTTGCATTACCAGGAAACATCCACCAGAACAGCTTGATGAATACCGTGGCAGCAGAATGCAAATGATGAAAGGATGCCTTAGTGATCAACGTATTTCAGCTGAACACACTTGCCTTAACAGAGTGGAGGAAACAGAAAAGTCTGTAATATATGAGAAGTTGGGCTGCATGACAGAAGGGCTTCTTTTGGCCTTCCACTTTGGGATCTGTGAGCAACAGATAATCACGCCCCAGTGGTGGCAAGGATACTTTGGGACCTATTGTCCCATAAAGCAGAATTACTTTGGTCTCATTTTCTCGGCTAGTGAGCACAGCTGAAAACACTTACCTTCTTCTCTGTACTCCACAGTGTAGCCTGAAATGGTGCAATTGCCTGTACTGGAGGGGGGCAGCCAGCGAAGGATCACAGAGGTGCAGCTTCTCTCCTGAGCAATGGGGCGATTTGGGGCAGCCGGGACACCTTGGGGAGAGAAAACAGGCACCCAGTCCAGCATCATGTCAGCAAGCCCTAGTACTTTAACTGAGGGAAACAAGTATTCACGTGGACATCACCAAGCAGCAGTGAGGTGGGGAGGTTGTTACCCCCAGAGTGTCCGAAAACGACAGAAGAAAGCCGTTCAGAGTGCATCTGCGTGTGGTGCTTGGTGTGGCAGCAGTGGGTTGACAAACAACCAGCCAGGCTACTGTGTTTTGCCCAGGGCTCCCTTCAGCGCTGTAGCAGTTAATGCAGCCACTAACTTGTTTGGATAAATTGGGGAAATGATATCTCTACGGCCAAAGGGGAGAAGAAACAAATCGACTTCGCAATGCTGGTGACACTCCTGGTCTGTAATTCACCGGCCAGACGTTCGTCTCTGCGCCATGCCCTTGGACGCAGCAGCTAGCCCTCATCTCTCACGTTAACACATCCCTCCCAGAGCTGGAGGTCAGAAGCCATTAGCCCACGGTTTCCTATTCATTACAATTAGCTGGGTCACTAATCACAGTACTGAGGACTCAGGCTGGGTTTGAATCCCAGCAGAACAATTTGCCCCGGCCCAAACTCCCCGAGCCCCGGGAAGCAGCGCTGCGAGCAGGATGCAGGAGCTGAGCCCCTGCCAGTCCGTTTCCATTGCCCAGATGTGATGCTTACATTTGGACAACTTAATCAACGAAAAGAGCCCGCGACGCCTTCAGCCAGCAGTGGGAGGCTTGGCCAAGGATGGGTTATATTTGTCTCAGTTCGCCTGGCACAGCTCCATGCCCGGCTGCCTTTGCACCGGGCATTTCGGTGTGTTCCCGGCCCCGTAGAGGAAAAAGGCTGGCTGTGAGGGTCAGGCACGTTACCTTGGACTTTGACTGTGGCCGAAGTCGATGCCGTCCCATGTTCATTAGCCGCCACGCAGGTGTAAATGCCGCTGTCCTGGGGCATCACGTTACAGATCTTCAGCGTCAGCTCCCCGGAGTCACTGCGGGTGCAGAAGCCTGGATTACAAAGTACTGCTTTGCCCACTAATGCTTTTTATCCCCACTTCTGTCCTGTCTCGTTACAAACACATGTGCACACAAATCCTGTTAACTCATTTCAAGGAGCATCCCCCCAGCAATCTGGTACCCAAATGCAACCCCTCCATCTCTCAGGATTAGGTTGCCATAAAACCTTTGAGCAGAATGGTCCCAATGGGGCCCTGCGGGGCAAATCTGCCGCTCTGCTGTGGTCTCAAAGGAGATTCAGACCCCTGGAGCATGTGATGGTGACCTCTGTGGCCAGGAGAGTGGACATTTCACAGCAGCTGGGGATAAAAAATGTCAGCGCTGAGTTCTTGGGAGACGCTCGGTCTTTTGGCCAATCTGAGCAAATAAACAGCTCTACTCAACCTACTGAATTTATAGCAGGTCTGCAGATAGTCAGCTCAGTGGAGTTGGCCTGAATGAAAGGAATCTGCTTGTGTAACTGAGCTAGCTGTGCTGGAGACCCCACTTAGAGCCAACAATAAATTTCTTTGATGGCAAAACTAGAGCGGTTCTTGAACGTGCAAGCCATCGGAAACTGCACAGGGACACGGCTGCCGGTGTAACCGCACGGACACTGTGGCTTTGGCTGGCCTGACTGTGCTGGTTGAGGAACGGGACAGAAACATCCCCTTCCCCCGCAATCCGGACACCGATGCCAGCAGGATTTGTAAGACAGACGCTGATCTGCTGGGCCTCTCTTTGGCAGGCAGCGCCTGCATGGAAAAACAAGCAGGAGGAACGAGACAACACAAGTGCTGATAGCGCACAGCAAGGGACGGCACAGGCGAAAGGCTGATGTAAAACAGAGCCCCACATGGAAATACCCCCCCCATCCCAGCCCCGGCCAGCAGCCTGAAGATAAGGCTCTACCAATCTAATGGCTAACAAGGCAATTTGGGGTACCCTGGGGCAGCTTCACAAGGCAACAGTCTCTGAAGGAAGCTCTTGATCAGATGTCTTTTCTTTTCTTCTTTTTTTTTTTTTTTTGAACATGTAAAATCCCTTCTCTCTTAGTGTACATTTGTCACTTCCATGGACTTTGTACTCCCCGGGTTTGTCTCAGCCTGAGCCAGCACTGCTCACAAGTTCACATGAAAGATTGCCTCCTGGAGATTTCCACTTCAGTTTGGCCCAAATAGCTTATGTAAGCCGCAGATGAGCATCCAGCAGCAGGCTGTTACCTGACCTGAATTCAACTCCAGATCTTTTCAGATCATCCCATTGTTTGCTGTAAAGATGGGCCAGGAACATCATGACAAGCATCTTTCTGTCCAAGCGCAGCTGGATGTAGCCTTCCCAGGAGCACATGTAGGCTCTTTGAGGAGCAGCTGAGGAAAGGCTCAGGAAAACTGCATGAGTTACCACCTCTGCCCGTGAGATGAGAACATTCCCAATGGTGTGGATAAGTAAATGAAGAATATTGCAAGCTGATGAGGGCTTGCTCTGCTCTACTCCTGTCCCTACCAAAGGTGAGCATCATATCAAACCCAAGCAGATAAGCCCCAGCAAAGTGGAGGCAATATTACCCAAAATAATATGGTGGAAACATTAATTGCTTCTGGCTTGCAGCTGGCTCAGAGGTCTTGGCCTTCTGGGGCACAGCACAACCAAAGTTCACAACTGCCCACAACACGCTCAGTGGAGATAGGCTACATCAACTTGGGAAACTATAGAGCTACCCAAAACCCAGAGTTCAACCCTTTCTACTAGCTGACGTCTGGCTCAGCGATGTGCCAATTCACCATGCCAGCCTTGATTAACTGCATTTCTAATGAGTCTTGTAGCCCAGCTGGTGCCGTATTTGAGGAGGACATGACCATCATGACCAGATGTGTTGGGATCCAGAGACGGGACCTTACCAGGATGACACCGTGTAGGTGGCCGTGCTGTTGTCATTGTCGAGAATGTTTTGATCTGGTCCTTTCCAGGTTATAGTTGGTTTGGGACGTCCACAGACTTTGCACTGCAGCATCACCGTGTCGCCGAGCAGGCAGGTGATATCCACTAAAGGCACAAGAAACTCTGGAGCCACTGGAGAAGAACATAGAGGGAACACCTTCTTTTAATGCACAGGAGAGGATGTTCCCCATGCAAGTCTGGAGAACACATTATAGGATCAGTTGTGGTTTGCTTTTGTAGAGGGGTGACGTGTCAGGGTTAAGCACTGAAGATCTGGGTCCCAAATGGATTATCCCAGAGTTGTTAGTGAAACTCCACCTTCACTAAGAGCCAGCTGCCAGCAGCCCAGGGAAGGAGGTAGCAGGGACTGGCTGTGCCTGGGTCTGAGCTCTGGCAGGAAGGTGAGGCTGGGCGAAGGTGTGTTTGGCGAGGGGTGGGTTTGGGGCACTCAGTGCGTGGTCTCAGGCTCTGTGAGCCCACCAGCAGATTGTTGAAGAAGAGTTGCCTCTGCTGTGAGCACTGCTGTGTGGGACTAAATCCCAGCTGCTGGCTCACCCCTCAATGCAAGTCAGTGCACAGCTGTCTTTAACTCACCTTCTTGAATGAAATTGGGGTTGATTATCTGAAAAATACAAAGAAATAATACATATAAAGCAGTTATTTAGTTGTCTGGACAGTTGCAGAGAGACATCTGGTTTCACAAGGCAAGGTGGTGAGGCTGACCCGAACTGCAGAAACACTGACCAGTGGGCTCAAGCAGTCTCAACAACTGGCAAACACAGCAAGCTCTGGTGACAACTGAACAAGCCAGTGCGCAGTTGAAACAGTAAATGATAGCTACAGTTTCTGGAAGGCTGATAAAGCAGACTTTTTGTGAGCTGCATCGCAGGTAGCAGGCGCAACACCAAGGCTGAGGAAGGTGACCGTGCTTTCTCTTTGCTTAGGTGATGCTCAAGCCATTAATTGCTTTCCACCTGGATGTGGTTTGTGCCCCCCTGTGCCCAGCTCCAGACCCACATCACACAGCACCTGCAGCCACCATGCACCTGGGGCACCTCACCTGTGCTCTAGCCACTAACCAGCTGTGGGGAGCTTCTGCTCAGCTTCAGGGAAAAAAAAGGTAAAGTGCTAAAACAGAAATACTGACTTATTTTTGCGTACTGACACATATCAGTCCTGCAGCAGTTCATGGCCTGTCATGAGTAAAATACCACTTGTTTCATTGGGCTGCTGGAAACTTTATAACTTGAACCTGGAATTGGATAACTGAGAGTTATTTTGTCTAACTCGTTAATTGATCAAGTTAGCAAAGACTTGAAAAGCTACTGTCTCACCATAGCATAGATATGTGTGATAGTTACATCATGCTAGTCCTAGAAGAAAAGTTGGGGGATAGCAAAGACAACAGCGATAAGTTCTCACACACAGCATCAACTCTAACTACATAATGGTGTACCATAGTATAGATGTTTTAGCCTCATTAACTGGTTTAATAATCCAATAAGGTCTTGTTATCCAAAGTCACACTAATAAATATCAAGCACCATAAACACCAGTATGGTTATCTCACCTTGTTTCTTTGCTACTTTCTATTTCAGAGCTATTTTGGAAGATGTCAATGAAGCAGTGACCTAATTCATGGTCTGCCAAAGCTGATGGGAGTTATTGCAGTGACCAGAAACCAGGCCACGAGGCAGAAGCAACAAGCCTTCAAACACGTAGATGCATCTTTGAGATTCATATTTATTTTGGAGAGTTATAAATAGTTTTCCAAGGTGCATGGCTCAATGTGCCATTCAAGGAGGCACTGGAGTGCATTCAGACTAATTTTGGCTGCATAGCCCTTCTGCATAGCCCTAGGCTAAGCTCTGGTACCAGCACTCAGCCCCCAGGCTCTGCTTCCCCCATCACCACCAGAAAGCACAAATGGATGAGTCCAACGTGGACTCATCGCTCACATGGGCATTTTCTCCCATGGAAACATAACTTCCATAAATTCCTCATCGTCTGAGACTGAGACTATCCTGTGGCCTAGCAGCAGACAGAGTTTGGTCCTACAGGAATGTATATAGAGAACCCAAATTCACCGTACTGGCTGAAGCAACCCGTCAATGCCAGTGCTTTGTGCTGTGCTCCAGGGAGAGGCGTGGGCTGGTGGTTGTGGGCACAGAGGTTACGGTCACTACCACGTGGCCAGCCTATCCTTCAGGTCTGGACCTGGCAGGCGAGATGGTTTGGGCTCTTGGGTTCTCCCAAGAGCATTGAGAGTTCAAACGTTTCATCCCCAGCAGCCTGGAAGCAGCCAGCCTCTTGCTACACCCCTGGAAAGGTCCCTTTGAGGACTATTTCTATAGTCATCGTATGGCCACACTGGGAACGCCTGGGGGCACCTCCATGGGGAGGTGGCAGCAGAGCGTGTCCCCACTGTGGTGCGATGGCACAGCTCGGCCTGGTTGCACCCATGGGGCCCCCGCACCCTGATGGCCTTTTGTGTCTCATCCCTCATCCCTGTTGTCACCCTTCCTCCTGCAACTGTGGCCCAGGATGCACATACAGCCTCCAGCCCCCATGGGCAGGAAGCAATCGGGGTGTAAGAGGGCACTGGGTGAAGGAAAACATCTCCCCGCCTGTGAGGAGGGAAAGGGAAGACGGCACTTGTGATTAACTTACAGCACTCACGTAGCACTGCAAAGGAAGAAAAAGCTGTTGTAGGGAGGGAGATTTCCAGCTAGATAACCACCTCTTGCCACTTTTCACTAAATGAGACCATCTATTTATCAGATTAGTAACCTGAGGCAGCAGTTCATTTGCACATACATCTTCATTTTTGTAGTTTGTGGCTTAACTGGAGCACACATACATCCTCTGTAGCGCTCCCCTGTCTTCCCTGCAGCGTGCACTAAATTCCCATATTATTCACTGATTTCTGTCCTGGTAAGATTAGAGATCCAGAGAAAGAAACGCTCCTAACACTTTATATTAATTTTATAGTGCTAAAGGATCCATTAGAAGATACAGCTACAGTGATATATGTTATAGATACATCTATAAATAAATAATGCTACAATTTCAATATTTTCTAAGGCACAATCATTTATAATAATTGACTTACCAATGTTGTTTTCCATTGCCTTACTGATGGAATATTATAAAAGAAAATTACCGCTGCTAGATAACATTGGAAGAGTCTAGGGGTAAAATTTACATTTCCTTTGATAAAACTTCAGCTGCTAATTAATAAAATGCTGCCTAACGACACCCCACAGCCATGTCTCAGCTTTCACCTGCTGTAAGCTTAGAGAAAAATAAAAGCCTTTTCGCAAGAGAATGCTAAATGCTACCAAAATGATTTAATACATCACTTGATTAGGGAACAGGTTTTGCTTAAATCACAGGGTGAGAAGTACAGAAATAGCAAATGAAAGATTCACAGCCAGAAGCCAGCTTTCCTGACCCACACATCAGCCCCATGGGGTTATGGTGCCTCTCTCTGCAGAGCATCCAGGTTTCTGGGCAATGGGTACATGGCAGGAGAAGACAGACTCCATGAAGTCCTTCTCGACTAAGTGAAAGGCCTTTGGAGGTGATTTCTTCATGTGCCAAATTGACTTTTAATTGGAGAGGAGAGCTCCGGATCATGGCCCCTTCACCCTCTGAGAACTTTGCACAGCCTCCTGCAGGTGAGTGAGCTGAAGGGAGATGACAGATTTCTTTTTTTGTCTGGCAAAATACCTGCAGCCGGATCCAGAGTGGACAAAATCCTCTAACTGCATGGCTGGTAGAGTTTGTTTCTCAAACAGTGATGCTAAAAATGGAAACCCTGTGCAAAGTGACAAAGGCAGCCCATGAAGCAGTCTCTGCTCACACCATGTGGGGTCCAGCACTGACAAGGCAAAGAATGGAAGCTGGAGAGAAGGGACTGAGACACAAAAATGGGACGACAGGTCAGCATTATTCCATAGAAAAGACAGAAATAGACCTTGTTCCTCCCTTCTCCAGCCTGCGTTGTTTCAGGGCTCAGACCAAGAAAGGTCCAGATGTCTTTGTGGGTCTAAGTGACTTTTTTGTTGCAAAACAGGGTTTGGAGATGATTGCCAAATCCACCCGTAACACCTAAGCCTACTTGCAAAGGGCTCACCAGGCTTCCAGATGTGTCATGCTGAATTTTCTGTGAGTTTGTTTAAACAGGACAAAAGAAGCAACTTAGTGTTGCAGTCAGACTTCAGAAAAGCAGCACAAATGCTGCATACAGCAACTCAGCACTTTGCACCACTGCATCACATTTTTCCTGGTTTGCCAAGATCATGTTATGAGCACAGAAAGGCATTTGCATTCGTCGCAGCAAAGCTGTCCATTTGCAAAGTGACTCCAACCTCTGACTTGTTAGCAGAGCTTATCTGTCATGTATATGCACATGCTACGTAAGTGCATCACAAACAGGACAAACAGTGATTTTCCCCACTTTTGCTGAGTCGTAAGGCTGGACTGCCAACCAAGCCCTCCATAAAAAGATCCATGCTTTAGCTAAACAGCAGAGGGCATGTTTACTCCAAGGCAAGCAGCTCTGCATTTGGTAAACACCTCATAGCACTTCTTGCTCATCAAGTTAAAATAAAATATTGACTCATTCGCACATGCTGGTAGCCAGCAGCAAGCTCCTTGCTCCTTCATTTAAAAAAGGAAAAAAAAAAATAATGGTTCTCAGAAAAAAAAATAATAAAGAAGCGAAGAAGAATTAAACCAACTGCAATTTGCAGGAAAAGATATATTAGTCTCTCTCTGATCAGGTCAACTTCTAATGTGAAAGTTTTAGGGGGAACAAGTTTCCCCCTCCCCCCCTCCCCCCAAAAAAAAAAAAATCACAAGAGAAATCTCTTGATAAGTGGAGCGAATAAGGATTTCTCCCTGTATGTGGGTAGGTGCCCCCAGTGGGAGAAATTATTTAAAATGAAAGAATGGTACCTGATGAAACATCCCACAGTACCAGGCCTTTGGTGGGGAAGGAGGATGCCTTCTGGCACCCAGCATGGATGGGCTCAGCTGCCGCTGAGAGGAGCCACAGGGATGCTGGCCATGTGGGTCTGTGCACGGCAGGAGTCCTATTCCCTGCATCAGGCTCCAGCTGATGTGCTTCAATGGCTGTAGCTGTAGGGTGTCTCTGCTTTTGAAGGCTACCACACCGTGTTGTGGCACCCTATTGTTTTCCTGTAGATTAAGTAGATCACTTGTTTCTTTTCCAATAGCTAAACTGCAGCACCTGCGCTGCCAACTGGCTTGACACCTGATGAGCCACCTGCCCACTCCGTCACGGCATCCCTGTCCACCCAGGGCAGCAGGACTCTGGTATTGCCTGTGGAGGCCACCCCAGGGACACTGGAAGCTCTCAGAATTGCACTTGCTCTTGTTGTACCTGTGATAAGAGCCTCTTCCCAGAGTAAGGCAGTGCTGTGCTACGCGCGTAAACAGCCATGGGAAAATAATCTGTACCTGGAAAGGCTTTCTTACCAGTATTGTTCGAGAGCAGAGAGAGTATGTTAGATATGCTCTGGAGATGCAAAACTCAAGGCAGAGGAATGAAGGCATTTACCTAAAGCACTTGGGAATTCCTGGCCTGAGCTGAGAGTTGATGTGAAGCCAATGCTGTTATCCACCAAGCCATTGCTTACTCAACCACTTGGACCATGAGGATGCTAACACGATGTTGTTGCCTGCAGCATGCTCCCAGTGCTGATTTCCCTCAGTCTCTGGGTAGTCCTGAATGTGCTAAAGTGTCATAACTGAAAAAAAAATGATGATGAAGCCCAACCTACATACCTTGGCAATATCCCAGCTCACTAACCTACTGATGGCACTTCCACCAACTCAGGGTGGGCCTGGACTTCATCGCACCTTTGCAGGGCTAAGAAGCAGGAACAAACACACTGGGTGTTGGCTGCCTGTTGGTCAGGATTACTTGCAATGCACCGCAGCTGGCATCGCCCTGTGCAAAACAAGATGTCAGATCCCTACAGACGAGGTCTGCTCCAAAGCCTGGAAGCTGAATTTAGCGAGTCTCAGCTCCATCAGGTCTGCTGGGAGGACATCTGCTCAGAGAAGAGAGGTGGCCTGATGGGATCTGCACAGGTGACCTATGACCTCCTCAGCAATATTGAAACCCCACGAGGTGTTATGACACCAAATTGTACGACAATTAGTTGTGTCATTGTCCAGGACCCCAGACATGGGTGTGGATGATATTCACTGATTCACAAGGACATACACCTTCTTCCCAGAAGGAGAACTGCCTGTCCCTGTGCAATTAGCTACAGACACGTGGAAAGGGACACTGATCTTTCTTAAATACAGGTTACTCCTATCCTTCACGTGGCTACAACTGCTCCTCACATTCCTGCTCCTACACTCCACATACCTGACAGGTGACTTTACACCTTCTGTTTTGTGTAACAATTGCACAAAATAGAAACTAGGAAAAAAAAAACTACAACAAAACAAAACACCACCATATTTCGTTTCCATTTTTGTCTGCTTTCATTACATGTTGATAAACTACAAGAAAAGAAACAGCCACCAAGAGATACAATTTCTATTCCAAGTTACAAAGAATGGAAAGTTCTCTATTTATGCAGATAAAAATATAGTAATAACATTTTAGCTTTTTGAAAACAGTCACAATTCTAGGTTTTTGCTCTCATTATATGTTCTTCACATTTCTTTCTTTCTTTCTATTTCCCCTTGAAACAAAACAAAGTCAAAGTGCTTCAATAATCTGTAATCTACTGAACAGATATGTGGTATTTTATAAATAGCAACCAAAGCTGGACCTGAAAGACTGCAGCAGCCATGGGACTTCATGGATATATCATGACCAGCTTACTGACTTCTCGCACAGGAAACAGGCTGGAGGTAAAATTCACTAACACTTCCAACTAATTAATGTGGCTTCTTTGCATTTAGAGCCTGCTCTCTTTCTTCTAGCACTGGGAACGTGTTCTCACGTATGACAGGAAGAGGGATGTCGGCCTGTTGGGGTGACAGCCCTGTAGAAGAAGCCGGGTGACTCGCCCAAGGCTGTAAGTACAGAGGCCTCCTCCTTAATGACAAAGGTAGGCCGCGTGGGCCTGTAAATGGTGGTGTCTGGGCCAGGACACAGCTCTCCTGCCAGCACTCCCACAGACTGTGAAATTGTCACAAGCCGAGCCTATGAAACTGTCACAAGCTGAGCCAGGTGTCAGAGCCAGGTCTGCCCCCACCGCCGGCAGCCGGTGATGCTCCCAGCCTAGGAGCTCGCCACCTCACCACACACCCCTGGAACAGAGAAGGGGGAGCCTGGGGAGAGGCTGGTTTTCACTACGTGCACAGCTTGGTGTAGAGGGTATCAGAGCTTTTTAGCAATATTTAAGCACAAGACACAAAGCCAGAAAAGTCAGCTGTTTGGTTTTTTTTCTGCAAAATACAGTTAAGAATGTACACCAGCTGCCCTACTCCCTCTGTATCGGGTACTGTCCCCAGGGGAGACCGAAAACACGCTGGCTGACGGAGGATTTGACAGTCCTGCTCCGATACTATGTGCAGGCACAAGCACAATCACGGGACACAAGAACCTGCAAAAGCAAGGGACTAATGTTTCCCCTATGGACTGGGTCACGCCCAAAAGTCTTCCACCATGCCATGGTGAGCCTGCCTCAGGAAAGGAGCTGGAGGTGGGGATAAATGATTTTGAAAGGACTTGCTAATGTTCCTTTCCCCTCACTGACAAGCCTGAAAACTGGAACCATCACCAGAGGAGAGGAATGCAGACTAGAAAGAGCCTGGAAAGCCCACCAGCCCTGGGAGCTGCCAGAGATCCAGCTGCAGTTCCTCTGAGAAGAGATTCCGCAGCGCATGCTGAGGCCTGTGCTGTTGAGGTGTGCTAGCCAGCTGCGCTGCAGTTTAGACATCTCTGCATAGACCTCCTGATGCTCTGCCATCACTGTCTGACTTCCTCCACAGTTCTCCTGCACGATGAAATCCTGTATCAGGCTCTGGTGGTGGAAAAAGCTTGCCTTGCTTCTGTTTTAATGAGAAAAGGCTTTAGCTCCTGAGGCCTTAATCCAATACATTTCTCACAACACATTTGAGAAGGAGCATCACAACATCCATAATAAAGGGACAGGGAGAACAAGCTTTCCTTTAGCACACATCCCTTTCTCAAAGATGTATTTACTGATGCCAACGCAATTAAAATAGAAGAGAACCTTCAGCTTAATAGCTGAGGTGGTACATCCCAATACATTTCTGCTGTTTTTTAACCCCAGGAGGAAGGTCAGCTTTCTTTTGCAGGATGTTTGTAGTGCAATCTGGCTAACAGCTTCCTGGAGGTGCAATATCCCTCTTCTCCAATGACCTGTTCTACCATCTCTACAAAATCAGAGGTTTTGCTGAACCTTTTCCTTGCCTGTTTCAGTAGGAAGCTCTTTCAGCCTTGGTACAATGTACACAGGTGTTTAGCGTGGTCACCATACACAGAAAAATGGGCTCTGCAAGATATTAATTGAGAAGAGCCAGACATACAGCTCTCATGATTTTAAGTTCTTTCTGGCTCTCTTAACAAGGCATGTCTTGGTCACTCCACTAAAATCAGTGGCTTCACACTGGAAAAAAGAGTTGTGTAATGCATCACAAGTTGGGTCCACTTATCTGCATTAGTCTTGTCTATGATACAGGTACATTAAAGCAACTAATTTTACCAAAGTCTTCCAGTACCTTTACAGAAACACAATTTCCCATTTTTTAAGTGACATCAACTGCTAGGAAAAAAAAAAGAAACTTTTTCTTTTCTGATCTATATTTAAAGCACCAGCTTGGTGCAACATCGTTTGCTCCAGTAATTCACAACACAAACCTGACTAGCAGTCCTGCATGCGTTGCCAGGACAGTGGGTGTTTTTAAAACAGAGAGCTGCTGCATTTATTGGTAGCTGACAAGCATGCACGATCATTTCATTGAGCGAGGTCCCAGGTGGGAAGCAGCGACTGAGGGCGGCTATGTAAGCCTCCAGCTCAGCAAGAACTTGTTCCTCAACTTCCTCCACTGCTGCTATCACAAAGGCAACCTGAACTCCAGTTCACTGCTTGGCAAAAACAGAATTGGTGCTTTGTGTGACTCATGTTTAATTGGCACATATGTCCATGAGCGATGCAGACCCACCAGCTCCCCTTCCAGCACAGGCATTTCAAAACAGGCACATGTTCTTGGAAAAAATAATGACAAGGATGATTGTCTCTACCTCCATGCTAGTATTGGGGTCAAGGTCATCACACTCTGACTCCTCTGAGCTGTTTGTCTCCTTGTTTGGCAGCATGAAGAGGAAGAAAGAGAACAAGAGATTAGAGGAGAGATTGGTTAGACAGGGCAGAGCAGCAAGGAATTGTGAGCAGCATGGGGACGGATAACAGGACAGAAAATGTTCCAAAAAAAAAAAAAAACCCAAACCCAAACCAAACGAACAACAAAACAAGAGAAGCAAAGGCGAAGACATGCTTTTGCCAGAGGAGAGGCAGTGATTCCGCAAATCGTTCGGGCAGTACAACAGCAAGGAAGCAGGAGAAGGAAGCCCGTGACCACCATGCTGCAGCAGCTGCTGCCCTTAGCTCTGGGTGCGAGGGGCAGCCGGGTGGCAGTGGCAGGGCTCCTCTTTGCACATGCCATCTGTTTCACGAGGCATACATGAGGGAAAGCCTCCAGAAAGGAAAACACTTAATCATGGGCTCTCCTGGAGAGGGGTGGATCCATAGTACATGCTCAAGTGCTTTCCTGCATCAAGGCTGGGCTTTGGTTGTGTCAAAACCACAACGAGTATTTGTTTGCTTGCCTCTGCTGGGAGGGATAGCCCCAGATTAGTCCTGAGCAGGCCTCATGGTTGGTTTATAGAGATGGATCCTCTCAATTGGAGCACAGTAGTCAGGCACTCAGAGCAGAAGATGGAGCTTAACCCCACCGTTCTCAACCTTTTCCACACTGGGAGATCTCAGAGAGAGAGAGACAGACACGGACACACACACACACACGGACACACACAAAACCCTCTCCTGGCAAGACCGAGTCAGCATCTCTTTCCTGTCTGGTAATATGGAAATAAAAAGGTCATTCAGACCATCTCCCCAGAGCGAACTTCTTTAGCATCTCAAGGTTGAGAACCCCTTACCATAATATGTGGGGAAATATTGGCCTAAGGAAAACTCATCAACATTAAAAAGGCATTCATTTCACCCGGTGGCTTTCTCACCGCTGCAGTTGCTCTGATGGAGCTGCAGATTGGGCTAGATCAGAGGTAAGTCATTCACTATTTTCAGTTATTTACAGAACAGTTATTTAACCTTATACATAGTTTTTTAATGAAGATTACTTACTTGCGTATGGGATGCCAGGAAAAAGAAAACGAAAAACAAAGGCTGCATTTTTATCTTGCATGCAAAAATCCTGCTAAAATGGATACTACAAAAAAAAAAAAAAAAAGATAACTGAAGTGGAAAAAAAAAAACACAAGCCCAAAATTGCCTCCCCCTCCCTCTCTCAGGAGAGGATGCTATAGGGGGTGAAAAGGATGGGAAGCAGGAGAGTGGCACACAGCTTTCCGATGGCCTTACTCACTTTAACAGAGACTTTGTTCCCCAGAATATCCTTGGATTTACGTGGCCCATTGGCTTCATTTTTGCCACTGCTCTCCTTTTCCGCCCGCTTTCTCATGCGCAGGGTATGCCATGAACATGACTTCCTGTTGTACCAGAAAACGCAGCAATCAAACGGCAAATCATAGCAGGAAGGAAGGATTTGGAAAGGAGAACCAGCATCCACATTTGCGATTACTGCAATTCCCTAGAAGGTGAAAGCCACCGGCAATACGCCTATCTCTACTTGAGCAATGAGAGTTGAAGTTAAAAAACAAACCAAAGAGTTCTGCAAAGCAGATGTTGTGCCACAGTTGCTGTTTAAATGCATGGAGCAGGAAAAAATATCCCATGATGGAAGCAGGCAACTAGAACTCGGTCAGCTGGTTTCAGGGACTTTGTCTTGCATTGCCACAAACAGAGATTTATTTTATTTTTGCTGTAGTTAAAAGGTCAATTCAGTCCTCAGTCTTGTTGGTTAAAAGCAGTGAAACAAATCTAAATAAATGAGAACCATCTTAATAGATTACTTGGTCGAGCAAATAAAAAATTTTAAGAAATTGAAGGTGTTGCTCCCTACATGTTACTCAGAACATGAATAGCTCAGAAAATGGGAGCTACATCACTAACTTTCCAAGAGATAAGTAATTTCCTAGAATGACAAGCTCTGCTCTGCCTCTCAAGACCAAGAATTTCCCATTAGTGTAATATTTGATTTTGCCAATCCGAATAGAGAGAACATCAACCAGTCCATGCTTTTTGACTAGAATCACAGCAGGCATGACTTCCAGAACATTTTTCACCCCTCATTACTGTGCCTGTGACCTTACTCTTGGAAAAAAGAAAAAAAAAGACCATGTCACCCTTTGTAAGAGCAATGCTGTGTCAACAACAGAAATTGCATATCAAAGCAGACATAAAAAAATAAAAAATAAAATAAAATAAAAACACTTCTCAATATGGAATTCATTTGGTTTAAATAGTGGGCAGGTTGGGGGGGATTTGGGAAGTGGTATGTTGTCCAAAGCTGAAAGCTCTCAAAACAGCAGTGTGATGAGCTGGGATCCAGGTTCAAAGCATCTGCCCACCTTTAAGTCATGCAAATTTTATTTGCATGTTTTAAGCCCAGTGTTTGGCACATGTCATGTCACGTCTACAGTACCTTGATACATTTTACAAAGCAAGTTGCATGTAATCCAACGATCACCTGCGATGCCAATAAAATGCAGTATGTTAGCAAGGTAGGACTTGAAGGACACCCCACACAGCCGATGCTCCCCCATGATCACTGACGATGATTCATAACCATCTTTTTGTATTTCAGCACCTGACTGGAGCTGTACAATAGCTCATTTTTTAAAAAGTAAACCCATGGGCCTCCCAGCAACTGGCTGAACTGACATAAGACCAAAATGGTTCATAGTGACTGTTTTTGACGTGGCAGCACCGTGGCCCAGGTCCCCACCAGTGGCATGGAGCTGGCGGCTGGCACGGGCAATCGTGTTTTGGCACAAGGAGCACCAACACTCCCTGCATGCCCTGGCTGGACTGGAAGGGTCGCTTGATATTCGGGCATTTTTGGGGGAGGTCTGCATTAGGTGTGCAGACCAGGGGGTATTATCCAGCACTTCGGGATAATTCCTTTACCACTTTCCTTTACAATATGATTAAGAGTCAAGGATGTGGCTGATGGACTCCCTGACCCTCACCTATCATGATGCCAACACTACTGGATCAAACACATATTTTATGTACAGTATTTGTCAACAGAAGAAACAGTTTTATTATTTTTAAGTCCATGTGATCTGGCAGACTGGACAGGGCTGAAAACACCTGCATTTTTAACCCATAGGATTTATATTAGAAAGTCATTCAAGCTTCTCTTTAGTTGCAGCGTTGTTTTAGCTCTGAGTCTGAAAACATGATTTAAGACAGAGAGAAGTGCAATGCATGTGTCTTTCAATTCTGGTATTCCTTCCTGGCCCCAATTCATACGACTATATTGCAGAATTTGACTGCACAGCTGCCATGAAATCAAAGTCTTCCACCAGGAGCCCAGTGCTGGGGTGAATGTAAAGGCACATGTTTGCAGATTGTGGTTAAAGGGGAACCCAGGAATAGCTGTGGCACACGAGCAAGAGATGTGCTGAGCAATTTCTTTGGCTTAACTTTTCATTTGCAATAGCATTCAATAGTATTCCTGAGATCACTGACTGATGGGTCAAGTCACCGTATTTCTTAACTGAATCTTTAGCAGATACCAAATTATTACTTTTAGTGAATCTCTCACAAAATCTTTCCTCACATTCAGTTCTGCACCTCAAGGCACTCACGTAAGATAACAGAATTTGTAGCATACACCATGCATTACCATGTAGTCATTTTAGATGTTAAAAGAAATCAATCGGTATTACTGAAAAGAGGGTTGTACCTTCTGTATTTAATACCAAAAAAACACTTTCTTGCATTAGTCATTTCAGACTGACAAATTTCTAAAAATCAAAAAAGAAAAATATATATCCACACATTTGTTAAATAAACAACAAAATGTTATAAACAAAACAAAACTAAACAAAAAAGGGTCAAACTAGTTCTTTTACCTCATTAAAACATGCTCATGGTGAAAATTTATTTTACATATTTAAAATAGTACATTTAAAATTAGTTACATTACAGGTACAATGATGAACATTGCGACTATCCATTATATTGCACAACCTGACTTCATCAATATGAGTTTGTTTCTTTTCTTTTTTTTAAATAGTGCAAAATACTTTATACAGGAATGTACTTGGATGGGGGTCTTGCAAACCAAAAAATATTTTACAAAAGTTACTGCGAACAGAAAAAAAAGAACAAACCAAAACAAAATTAAAAAAAAAAAAGGATACAAGCTGTACAAGGAAATTGCCATAGACAACAAAATCTCTCCTCTTAGAGAAGCGAACCTCAGTCCAACACAGGGCCTGATTATTTTTTTGCTAGATGCTGTTATAACCAATATATAGATTAGTAACTTAATACAACATAAATATAAGTCCAGTCCAAGCAGGTCCATGTTGGTGTAAAATGGTGTAACGTAAAATATGTCTTTAACCATCTATGGTTTTATTTCTCTCCAAAGTATAAACAAAACCCCACAAAACAAAAATAAGCCAAACCCAAGCTATCCACCATAGCCGCCCGATGCTGTGAATTGACCACTCAACTTGTTCCAATGGCACTGTAGATAAAAATCAGCAGGAATTCCCTACCATTTGGGTTTGTTTATTTTTATTTATTTATTTATTTTCCTCAAAAAATCCACATAGTGCTCCCAGCGAAGCCAACATGGCACTTACTTGATGCTTCCGTCGCTACTATCTGTGGTGGATTTAGTGAGGGGAGCCAAGATATTGCCAGGGATCCATCCTTCAGCAGCCGGAGAGTGGTCGTTTGCAGGCTGGTACACCAGGAACATGTTCTGCTGGTTGATAGCGAGGATCTGAACCACCTCTCCTTGATTCACACAGATCTCATCCTCCTTCAGTGCATAGTAATCTTTAATCACCACCATGGAAGAGGTCCCATTGCACCCTCCCAAATCAGTCTGTGGAAGTGGACACAAGAGAAACCTGGTGAGCAGGCGGTGCTGAGGAACCTGCCTTTTCTGGCAGCAGTCACAGCAAGCACTTCATTTCCAGCCTAACTGCACCAGGGGAAAAGATACAAAACACATGCAAGTTCATATAGGTAGAGGAGGATTTGAAGCATCAGCAGAAACCTGACGCAAACCAGCCTCCTGCTTCGGACTAGATTTCACAGCTGTTCTGAAGGTGACAGTGCCAGAGCAGTGTACTCATTTGCGTGGTATTGCAGATGAACTACCTGTGCTGAACCAAATGCAGGGAAAGACCAACGAAGGCTCACATTAGAAGCCAAATGAATACTCACACATTTCATTGATCTTAAATATAGGTCGTACTGGAAAGCGGCTTTGGTTAACTGCAGCCAGCAGCTGGGCCCAAACACCACTGACAGTTACTGCCTCCTTGGTTTGTGTGAATTGTGTTGGGGTAGTGCACACGCACCTGGATTACAACCTTCAGCTGGCATCTTTGGAGCTGTTACGTGAGAAAAGGTCTAAGCTATTTAAACCATCGGAGTAGACCTCTTCAGGAATGGGTGGTTAATGGATATTAAAGAGGTCTGAATATTGCTGTTGGTGATACCGCAAATGGAAATTCAGTTCACCAAGTCCACAAACGTAGTGCCCTGAAGAACACTGGGGTCAGGGCTCCGGACAGGTTCTGTTCCAGATTTCCAGCTGAAGAGCCACCTGCCTGAATGCCAGAGCTTTCACAGTCTCCATTTAACTTCAAATCACATTTCACACCATTGCTTCAGTATGTTGATTCCTGTTGACCTGGTTAGCTGATAATTAAAGCTAACGTCACTGATAGTCTATGGTACAAGAAATGGACTATGAGATCATGTTTTACCAGATGAGTTCAGTACCTTGCTTTGTTCGTACTTGTCTCCGGGCTGTGAGTGTTCATACCCTGTGCTGCCATTGGAGGTAGATATCTTCAGGGGTGGGAGAGAGGGATTACGGCTTGTAGCCTTCAAAGGCTTCTCAGACCCTACTGGAACAGAAGAATAGGGTCTGCTGTTGGGCTGAGAGACCCTACCGGTCTGGGGCCTCAGCACTGCTGAGCTACTTTCTTTGCGTTGGTACTCTATGGGAGACTGTAGCGCTGCAAAAGAGGACAAGAATTAGCGATATGCTTTCATTGACATTGAAAAGGGATGTAGGGGGTGTGTGGGGTGACTCGATCGGAGCAGATACATAAATTGCAAAACAAACAGGCACAGAAAATGCCACCCAAGGAAGCACATGGCACGTTCACAGCTACACAGGATGCAAGCGTGTCACGCTGTACTGTGCATGAACTGAACGCAGCAGTTCATGATACTGGGAGGAACAGCTTCTCTAACGAGCACAGTGGGCTAACTCATTTGCCATTCATAGCACGCGTAATTGCACTCAGTTTCTTTGAAATTGCACAAATGAAGTATCAGAAAAATAATCCTGAAAAAAGAAGTCTGAATAAGAGATGTACAGCTTTTTTATAGTGAATTTTGCTTATCATCAGGAAACACAGATTAAGACCCATAAATCTCATTTGTGTATTCCCATGAGAGCTTGACTACTAAATTCTCTTCAAATATGCTGCACTGAAACTTTTCTCCCTATGCAATTTCTGTATTAACTACTTTGGCTCAAAGAAACCACTGGAGATGACCAGCAAGTTAGGAAGTATAGATGGTACAACAATATCAATCCCAGCAGCCCAGACCTCTCCAGAAAACACCCAAAAAGCAATATTAAACAGCTTCACAAGCCTTTAAAAAAGACTGCTTGTGAAAGAGTACATTTTGTAGTCACGGATAGAGCTTACACTCTGGGAAAAGGAAGGACAGAAATGCCAGATGGTGAAGAATTTGATATGTTTGGAGGAGAAGGGACAAGGGCTAGGGCTCACATGGGATGGGAAAGAGACAGATTTACTAGGCTCAGACTCCCATCCCCAGACCTATGGGTTTGTTTTCTGCATGTCATGTGGCTTTAATGGCTGATTTATAGGCAGTTAATGCTGTGTACATGCACCAGACTAAACCTACTGGAATGCGGAGAGACTAGTCTAGCAGGAGGCAGACAGGAGGACATAATGTCACAGCATCGGCCCAGCCAGGGAACCACAACAGAAGGAATGTCTTTCCCAACAAGAGGAAAAGGAAAGACAAACAGAACGGCTCAGCACCACACAACATACTCTCTAATGTTCCCCTTCCAGAGAAATGCAGGGCTGGTCCAACAAGAAACCACTTGATACTAGAGAACAAGAGACTAAAAAAATCAAGGAGGCCAGACCACTGTTTTCTTCAAAATCACACGTTTTAACGTAGACCTGTAGCAACCTGGAAGATTAATTGGCTCAAAAGCCTCTGCAGTGACCCTTGCCACAGAAGTGACTCGTGTTTCTGCCACAGGGACTACCCATTTCACTCGCTTACCTCAACAGCCGCTGAAAATGCTTTGGTCCTGCTGCAGATCAGCCACTGAGTAGGAGGAGGGCTGGGGACATCTTTGACAGTGATTTTGACAGTGACATTTTTCTAGTCTATACAGCACATTAGGCTGCAAGATCTTTAGCAATAAGACCTGAATGAGTACTCCTCTATCTTGAAACAATACATCCTTATCAGTGCCTTTAAAGGGTGCTCAGCTTGGAGCCCACTGGTGGCTTCTAATTCCACCGTTAACTATGACAGTGATGCCTGGCTTCCTGTCTCCTATTCAACATCTGTTAGTATTCTTACAGGCTTCTGGCAAAAATCAATGTCCGTGTACTTGCTCTCTCTCAAAAAAAAGCCCTCATAAAACATGATAAAAAAAATACAGATCAATCACATTTTTCATAAGAAATACATCCATTGTTGACGTACTTTCTTTATCCATTGGTGACATATTTTCTTTATACCTTGCTTCTTAAAAGCAGAAGTAGAGAGCAGACACTACAGGCAATCATTTGCTGCACAGTCTGTTTCTTGAGCTTAGCAGCTTTTGTTATTCCAAGGGAAAATATAAAAAGCTTGAATATCACAGTGTAATTGCACCAAGTTTTACGTTTACAAACTGACTATGCAAATACTATGGTTTATGCTGGTGCCTTACTCTCTAGGGCTTCACAGTTAAAGACAGAAAATCAGAGACAGCTTGCGCAAGAACTCACAGGGAATATCTTGTTATTAAGTTTACGTAGCATTGGCTCAGTGTGGATTTAATATGATTTTAAGGACAGAAAACATCCGCTTTAATGAAATGCAAAGCTAAAGAACGTATTTAAAGATTAGTCAGCCTCAATGAGATTACCTCCTAAAAGCCACTTAAATTGTTCTAAACTGGACAGGCTCTACTGGATACAATATCATTTTCTTGGATCTTATTTATAGGTTTAAAGTAAATCCTTAAGCCTGTGTTTTAATATAAATCTATTTTTACTTCTAGCTTTACAGTTACTGAAAATTTTATTCCTAACCCATCATGTTCCTTGCTGGCCTCACAGAACAGAGGCTAAAGAGGGGCTATGAAGATGCTTCAGTAGAAAAAGGGACTCACCGAGAAGTAAGTCCTGGGAGGACAGGAGGGAAAAAGTTAAAAAAAAAAAAAAAAAAAAAATAGACAGACATGGAAGGGACACAAAACCACTGCAGTAGTGTCTATGGAGTCCTCACTAGGTTTACAGAAAAATTTCTAGCTGAGCATTACTGGAATTTACTTTTATTCCAATAAGCCCTCATTCAAAGTCAACGGCACTGACACAAAACCAGCAAGTTTTGGTATCAGCCAGTCAAACAGGAGAATTCAAGCTGCTCATCTCACCAATCTCTTCAAGGAATCATTTTACAGTGACTGTATGAGGCCCTTTCAATTCCAAGTCATGAAAATCAAACAGCAAGCTTTGGAATCACGTGAAGCACACTTTCTCTTCTCAGCTCAGCCACAGTTTTCAGACTTCCACGAACAGCCTTTGTAACCCTTTCCCATTTTACTTTTGAGAAGTAAAACTGTGCTAAATTAAAATTAACATATATATATATATATACACACAAAACTCCACAATGAAGAAAAGAGAAGTTTTGTTTGGATGTGAATTGAAGGAGACTCTTCAGATTTTGCAACAAAAAATCCACAAACATAACACCCCAAATCTAAAAACTTGTGCCAAGCCAAAATGTTTTGATTCAAGCTAGTAAATTTCTTTATAGATTATGTATTAAGTTTTTAAATATAGAATGATTTTTAAAATAAGTTTCATTTTTTAAAAAATAAGCTGTTTTGAAATGAATAGTACAAAACAATTTTGAAATGAATAGTGCAAAACAATTCTGGAAACTTCCAAAGAAATAGTTCCCACTTTCTTGCTTCCAAACAAACAAAAAGAGATACTATTTTTAATTTTTGACTCTAGTCCTGGTTGCTTCTCTTTCCCTTACTCAATTGTGAGCGAGAACAAACTAAAATTGTTAACTGAATGGTTCCTCTGTACTTTCAAAATCTACACTTTTGTTGATCATGGGTGCATTATTATTATTTTTAATAGAAACAGTATTTTAATTTGAAATAGTATTTCAAACAACCCTGAATCTATTCCTAAAGCAAAGCTGACATTTTGAAAAGACCTCTGTTCATGCAGAGCTCCTATAGTTACCAGGAGAATCAAGCCCAGATGTTTCCTTGCCCTCTCTTTTTGTCGTTGTTGATGTTGAAAGCAGTTGCTGCCCCATGGAGTTTAGTATGGGGGTGGATGGATGGTGAGGCAGCCTTCATCCCACCTCACGTCCTCAGTTTGTAGCACATGGTGACATTAAGTAAGAGGCTCCTGGGGATATGACTTGTTCTGTCTACGTGGCAGATACTGTGTTGATACAATGGTATCCTGGTTTTGACATGGTCTTGGGAAGGGATGAGATTTAAAGCCTCTTTATAGAACTGAAAGCAGCAGGTGATATAGCCTTGCATTTTTAAAGGATCTTGCATGAAAGTACCACCACAGCATGTCATTGACACAAGGGGCTTGAGATCTGAACGTGAACCTGACTGATACAGCAGGTCGACCACACAGCAAGCCATTACCAAGCTGCCAAAATCAGCCTACAAGACACCGCTAATGGAGGCAGGCCAGCATGATCTGCAATCTTCAATGCAAGATGGAGTTCCTGCAGCCTCAGGGGTGGGCTCCAGAGCCACCCAAGCAGTTCAGCACAGCCTTGCCCCATCCTCTTTCACCATCCCACTCAGCCGATCTGGCACGCAGGACTGAGACCTCTGCACAGTGTTACTGAGGTGGTCTCTTTGAACACCAGCTGTCACTTGTGGTAACTTCTTGCATGTACCGGGCTCTCATTTTCTCCATGGGATTTTCCTTATGAAAAATAAGTTGCTGAATGTTTTTTTACAGAGGAACCGAAGATGCAAAGATTATGAGTCCCAGTTAGTGTCACAGTTTGGGAAACATCGCAAAGACCAAGTACATACCATTTAGGAAATCTCTTTGTGTGTCCAGAACCTGGTTGATGTCCTGTACCCAAGCTTGCTGAATTTCTGGATTAGCTGCCTGTAAAATAACTCTCTCTGATGTTTCCCGGCTCATTAGGGCAAACTTGCAAGGATCATTGTCCACATTTTCTTCAATGATAAGGTAGTTCATCTGAAATAAGCCAAGGTAAGCATGTGTTACATGGAGCATGATTTAGCATTACTCAAGTATCAGAATAAAATTGTTGTGAAAAGTTCCTGAAAACAATTGAGTCCAATAACAGACTGCCAGGTTATAATCAGAAGAACTTGGCTCATATTGATTTAGGCAGATAGATCTTAAGCTGAAATACGATGCTTAATAAAGCTGTTACAGATGTACCAGACATCCATCTGTCTTGTCTTCAATTACAATTTCTATTTTAAGGTGACACAGACTTGACTGATGTGCTAAAAAGTTACTGTAACACAAAAACATAGTTAAACTGTTCCTATTAAGATGTTAATAAGGTCTATCATTCCCCCAGTTTAAATGAGTTTACATTTCTTATCCTCCATGGAAAGAAAGTCTCAGTCTTTAGACTATTTAAAGACTGGAATGGACACTGTACGGGGATATACCAAAAAAAGAGCAATTCTCCACAGATGCTCCAACAGATCTTATTTCTAGAGGATTACACCATCATCTGTGTGCAATCACTTCACTTGACTGTAGTCACAGATACTCTTCCTGGAAATCTCATGGATGGCAATTTCAGCTGCTGTCCTGTAAGATACCTCGTCCTTGTGAGGTGTCTGAGTAAGTGTACTCATAACTCTGAATTCTCCTGAGTTATTCATATCTGTGATAGTAAACAAGAATAGGCTGGCATATCCTTTCTGCTTTGGAGGGCAATTTGGGGTTACTATAACGGAATCATGACAAGGACAAGTTAATTTACAAGATAGCAACTGAAATTCCCATCCATGTGACTTCACAAGTTAGTCCCCATGCAGGGAAAAAAAAAAAAAAAAAAAAAAAAGACCCACAAACCAAAAAAGGAGGGTCCTCACTGTCAAAGACAGATAGCTCTGAAGACTAAGATCATCACACCCCTCTAGGTCTCCCTCCTATTGCTCTGAACGTCATTCAAGGTATGGAGAAATCCACTCCACATCTGAATGCTGTCCAGCACTCAAACTGCAAGACAGAAGGAGCCTCTTCCCCCTCTTCTGGGGGTCCCTGTGGAGTTAGTGGGACAGGCAGAAACTCTTCTGACATGAAGACAAGGAAAGGAGTGGACAGCGAGCCTGGTCAGTGCCTCTTCTGAACTCTTGCTCTTCTGGCTGACAGCCAAAGCAAGCAAGTCAATCCTGGTATGACTCTAAGAAAAGGACTCGCAGGTCAGAGTCCCACACCTACTGTTTGTGTCTCAGTGAGACGCATTTACCAAGGCTACCCATGTAGGTATTTTGAAACCTTGAAAGGTATCCAACTGAGAAATGTCCAAGAAGGGATGTGCTATTTCTGAATGCCAACTACCTCACTGCATAAAGAAGGGCTCTTTGCTAATGTAGGCCATCATGATGAAGCTTCTGTCACTGTCTAAGTGTGGCAGACCTTGGAGACAAGTATTTGGGAACCTGATCTCCTTGGCAGACCTGAATGGCTCCATCTGAAGTCATATGCACTTCTTACCCTAACAGAGAGGCCTCGGTGCTCAGCAGTGGCTGTGACACAGAGGAATGAAATGGGACCTCTGGTGCTGGTGAGGTCCTCCTGCTGTGTGGGAGGATGTGCTCAGCAGGGAAACAGCCTACATCTCTCAGGGAGTGTCTCCCAGGGAACTGGACAAGCGTGACCAAAGACAGTACCGAAGCATTGCAATGGCCCACGTGCCATAAGATGGCTAGGCAACCTGATAGTTAGTGCTAAGATAGCAAGATAGTAAAGAAAGCACGTAAGAGCCAATATAGGGAATGGTCCTATCCCTGCAGGAAGGCACGAGAGCACAGCAAAGGCAGGCAGAAGCTGAAGCAGGGGCTGGGAGCAGGCTGTGAGTGCTGCTGGTGCACAGACTCCCTGCTGCAGTGGGGGCGACGCACATGGAGCCACGGGGGATCCCACATTTGCTGCAGGCACAGGAGTATGAGCTGTTTGCCAAATGGAAGAAAACAGGGACTGGAAAATTGTCACACACAAATTTTAAAGCAACTCAGGCAGTGGGAACAGCATTATGTTCATAAGCTGTTTAACTAGAAAAGCAACCCATACCCTTGAGGCAAGCTAATTTTATTGACATTAGAAGAGATTTATTTTTCTCTCTTTATCTACAATATACAATTCAGGAATTGTTTCCTGCAGATAAAAGCTTCATTGTTATACATACAATAAACTGAAGCAAAAATGATTTACATTATTTCTATCTCCAACTTTAATCATGATTTAAATCAGCAGCAGGATAAAACCAAAGCTGATCATCTAAATCAAGATTAATGTTTATTTGTACACTTCAGATTTTTCCTTTATAACTTATTACTTGGTTGGAAACTATGAAATACAACGACTTGAAAATGGATATGCTTTTCAGTAAATGCTGCAGTCTCTGTCAGCCAAGAAGATGCCTATTATCTATTGTTTATTATCATAGATCATATGGTTAATATGCATTATTTTACCTGGCATTGTTCTCTTCTGTTTCGTATTAATGCACCATTTAAAATTCAGTGCAAACACAATGCATTCTCTCACACTTCCACAATGCATTCTCCCTATATTTTAACTATATCTTTGGAAAGGAAATCGATCCCAGACTGGTTTATCACCTTTGAATAATCAAGACATTGAGATGAACCAGTGACTTTGCTCTTTCTGCAGCCACAGCAAAGGCTGTTCTACTGAAAGAGGTGTAGCACACATTCACCCTCAGCTACCATTTCAGAGTGGATTTCTGCATTTGTTAAACAAACATAAAAACCCTTGAAAAAGAACACAAACAAACGTGTTTTCTCTGGTTACTTTCAGTTTTTACTTTTGATTCCAATCCCATACTCTAGAAAGATTATTTTAAAAATAAAATTAATTTCTTAAAACTTTCTTGATAGTTTAGCTAGTTTTGTAATTCCTTTTCACTACATTTTTATTACTGTGTGTATTTTTGTTTGCTTTTGACATAGTTCTGTCTCGTGCAACACTCACATTTACACTAAGAGCAATACCCTAGGAAGGGTATTTCCAGTAATGTCACATCCAGGCTTAATATTGACTTACAGTTAGACGAGTGTTTTGTTTACCCCACCTTTTATAATCATGCTTAAATGCAACTATTATACACTTACTTTGACTACTGCAGGCTTTGTAGCAATATTTGCTAGCTTAGAGCTATGAGTGTCAGAGGCTCTGCCCTGGCTGTGCTTCCTCTAAAAATCACCCAGTAAATTTAGACAACCATGGTTTATTTAGTGTTGTTGGTCTCAAATGGCTTCTGATGTACTGAGAAGTAAATGCAAGTGTTTTCTGCAGATTGTTGTCCAGCTATGGCAGGACAGACCTGAATCACAGTACAGAAAATTGATAAGAGTTCCCTATGTGACAATCAAATAGAATAAACCTTTCCCACTCCGTTTCTTACCTTTATGCTTTTCTTGAACATGTAGCCTGGTGTTAAAGATCCTTTCCTAAGCAGTTCACTGAAGATAACTATTTGCTCAAAGAGAAACACCCTACGTTCCTTTGGTCGGGACTGAACTCCAGAATCCTGCTCGGTCACATAGAAGGTGTCCTGCTGCAGCAGCTTGCCTTGAGCTGTCAGCTTGCCCTGAGAAGCAGACAAGGCACCAATGTTACGATCCCAACCCAGCATGGTCCCTTGAGACGATCTGCTATATTTCAAGCAGAGCTGAATTCATTTGAGACATTTCCCCTCTAATTTATTAAAGCATCAATCTTTTAAATCAAGAACTCAGTTTAAGGACAATAACGCAAGTTTTCTTTACCGTCATCACCACCATATGTACATATAAAACCAAAAGCAAGTAGACTGTTTTTGTACTTAATTTAAAACACTGTTCCCATTAAGTAATTTGCTACTGTAGTGCCTTGGATTCCCTCTGGTCGTGTGTTCATCTCCCCCAAACCCGAAGTGAAAGACGCAACCTCTGAAGGTGCGAAACAGGACCTACCTGTTTGCAGGAATGCCATGATGTATAACAAGGTATGAGAAACTTAAACTTCATTTTGGAGATAAGACATCTCACTGGGTCTGCCAAAGACTACACTGGCTTAGTTACAAACCCCAAGTTGTAACCTGTGGGGTTATAACTCACGAGTCCCCTCTGGATGTTGCCAAACTTGGAGGGAGCTGTTAATGTTAGATGACCTTACTAACAGGCAGAGCGGTCTGGTTCAATGCTTATTTTGCTCTGACAACAGAGATAAGAAGTCTAATTCAGGCTTGCAGAAGCTTTCACAGACCTCACATTTTGAAGAAACAATAGCTTGATTGTTACAAGTTTAGAATGACACCTTCAAAACCTCACTAAAGCATGCAGCTCACCTCTGGAGAAGAGCAAGCACTAGATAAACAGCCTGGGATGGGGCTGATTGTAGAGACAATCATAGAAAGATAAAACACCTTTCCTAGCCTGGTTGTAATTACAAGCAGAACGTACCTCAAAGCCCTGGAGGCGACCCAGGTTCATCATATCATTGCAGCGTTTTGGTACAAGGCACATTAATTCAACTGCTTTCTGTTAAGGAAAACAAAGGTTGTATTGGTACGAGGAAATCAGAAGGTCCCTAAAAGCGAAGTGTCAAACAATGGACTCCAACAGCATAATCATTGCTAGAAATTATTCACGTTGAGGCCCTCACGTACTGAATATTTACAGTAATGTCTAAAAGAGGACCATGCCTTCATCTTTTCTTCTGACTGAAGCTAAAGAGAAACATCACATTTGAAATATCAGCGGGATCTTCAATCACTGTTAAAAGACTACTGGGGTTTTCATTTCTGCATATAAAGTGCCATTAGAAAATGCAGTACCTGTCGAGACCATGAAAACATACCTCTATATCCGAGCACTCTAGCCCAGCTTTTTCACTGTACCGCAGGAAGTCCTAGAGAAAGCAGAAAGATTTGCATTAAGGCACTTCAGAAAGAGAAGACAGAAGATGTCAGTTTTAAAAAAGAAAAAGTGTATTTAGCATGTGAGTTTCTGAGTAGGAACTTGCTAATATTAATGAATACATGTTCAGAAGTTGCTGAATGTTATAACCACTTTGTAGATATGGAAAAGGGGTGTGGATGGTTGCTGAAAATACCACAAAAAAAGACAAAGCTGGGATTAGCCCTCGGGAATGCTGACTTGGTCCCTGTCTTAAGCCACAGGACCACACACGCTTGAGGAATTTTCTTTTCCTTTTGGCATTTCAGGGAACATGCTGCTGTCTCTTCACAAGTGTGCAGTTACCAAACTGTGGGCTGATGGCAGCCTGCTTGAGACTAGTTCAAAAAAGAGGAGAAACCACCTCAGAGCCCTGGTACTGCTGGAAATTACAGTGTATGGTTCAGGCATGCCTAATTTTGGATGTTACCTTGAGACCCCTACGGATGAATATTCAGAAATGCTGAGTAATTGGCATAGTGAATAAAGTCAGCAGAAGCCACAGTGGTCAGACTCCTTGGGGAAAAAATTACCATGGACTCCCCAGATTTTCAGACCGGAATACTGTGGAAATATGTTTTGCATGCTAATTTGAAGAGAGATATTCAGCGATAAGATACTCTGAGACATTCAGAATAAATAGTGACATACCATTCAGCACCAAAGAATGGCTTTATTAACCGTCTCGTGTGCATGTACTGCAATTTAAAAAACTTGAATGCAAGTTTGCTTTGAAATTTTAGAGGATGAAAATTTATATTTGAAATTTATTTTCCTATAAAAATATTCCAACAGAAAATTATTAAAAAAAAATCTGATTATCATCAATTACAAACTATTCCCACAGATGGGACCCTCCAGCTCTCTGGACATTTTTCACAGGATGCTACCATTGTATGCCCACATATAAATATTCTTTCTTCCTAATTTTATGAAGTTATTCTTCAATTAAAACTAAGGCTGATTTAAAATAACAGTGTCTAGTACAAGATCCAAACTGCATCTTTCCACTCACCTTGAGAAGAAGCTGATATTTAGTTATTCTTTGAATGGGTTTGATCAGAAAATCACTGATGGTTAGTCGTTGGTTTATTTCCTGTTGAACCTCCTAAAAATTGAGGATTAAAAAACAATTGCAAACAAGCACAGAGTAAGGCAGAGATAAAATGTCTCCGCAGAGACTTATTTCTACAGAAAGCTGATCTGTTCTTAATCTTTTGTTTGCAAAAGGGTATTTTAGAGGATTTAAAAATCTGGCATATCCTATTTAGGCAGGGACTGGGTAAAAGTCATGACCGAGCTGGAAGACATTTGAAAGCACAAGATTCCTTCCCACTTTGAGCTGACCGAGCAGGGCTGCAAGGTCTGGAGACTGCTCTCTCCACTGCGGCAGGGATTTGCTCACAAACAAGTCCTACAGAACACGCCTTGTGCCCTTGGGTGAAACAAAATATCTTCCCATTGCTAAACAAGCTTCTTTCACATTAATATCTAAATGTGTCTAGTCCCACAGATTTCTTGAAACAACATTATTGGAAATTTATGAGAGGCACCACCCAGCTCCAACAACTTTCACCTCCTCCCCTGTTTGTAGGCTACAGATTAAAAAGTCTGTTTTATTTTGGACAGAATTCAGTTGTGGCACTCTGAAGACGACAGACACTGAGCACTGGATCAAGTATGTATTAGAAATTAACATTAGAAATTGACACAAAATGAACTTTTCTTCCCTATAGCAGATAATTTAGCAGCATGCACAATACCAACATGGTCTGGAGTTTGTTTTAGACAAACCTCATTGGTTACAGAATAGTCTTCTTTGCTAGGACTCACAGCTGTAAGTAGCAATAATGGATAATGAGCCACGCTTACCTCAAAATATGCCTCATACTCAGCTACTATGTATTCAGATCGTGGCTTATTTTGGCAATACACCACATACATGTGTAATCGGCGCTCCTGTGAAAACAAGATGCACAGCAGCCTGGTGAGATATTGGCTGCCGTTCTGTTCTGCTATTAAAAGCTGGCAGAAAATTGCTAAAATGTTCTGCTAGGTCATCTTTCTTTTTAGTTTAATCAAAGATTTAGTTTCCTGAAGTGGGGAAGCAAACTGATAACTGGTTCTGTTTCCCACTTCTGCCCCTTAGGCAAGGGAAGTTTCCATGGGGGAAGCCAGTTAATTGAGAGATCAATTTTTCCCCCAAAATAAGAAGTCTGCAAGAAGATGGTGACTAATGTTTCGGGGAAACCCATCTGCTCGCTGAAGATGAATAACGATGTTTAAATTAAGTTTAGACATGTAAAAATATCAAGACAACACAAGCAGATGCTTTTGGAAAGGAGCTATCACACTTTAAATGACGATTAGACTAGAGATAGGTAACAAAATAAAACTTACATGCTTAATAAAAAGCTGTGCTAAACGGTCATGCTCTTGAAGACATTTTTCCAGTTCAGCCAGGAAAAAGCTGAAAGAAAGAATATCAACATTTCAGAAGACTTTTTTTTAGGTTATTCCAGGGCAAGTCAGTCATCCTTCAGTAATATATCAATGCAATTTTAGCTAGAGTATTCAATAATAAATGAAAAGACAAGCCTGACTTCAGCCCTTAATGGTGGCATTTCTAAAACAGTAGATGAGAGCTGTGAAATATGGAGATCTTGTCTTGCAAACTATCTGGTCTTCTTTACTGTTACACTTACAGAGGTTTCAGGTTTTTAAAACTGCCAATGACTAACTGCAAGAGTTGCATTCCTTCACTGAGAACATCTAAAGTAAAACTTGTCAGTGTATCAAAACACTTGTGAAAACTCAACTGAAGCTTTACCAGGAGTTCTCAGTTGCATGAGCAGATTTGGAATACTGGTCATCATGAAAGAGATGCAGAAGTTTTCACTTGAGTAAACAAATCAACACCTTTTTGGTCACAGAGTACTGGCATGTTCTATTTTATGCTGTTTCTCAATATATTACCATTAGTTTTATTCATAAACTCAGCCTCTATCTTGACCTGCACCTTTTGTAGGTGCCTGCTTGAATGCCCTTTCCAAGAATACACTGAGATGCCTGGAAGTGAGGTATTATCATCTCAACTAAAGTTTAGAAATGCCAATAGGTTTTTCTAACTGGTAGGTAAATCCTGACAATCTCCATTTCCATGATGTTCCTCTTTTTCACTGCAGGATTTCTGTCTCAAATGCCTCCATGGATTTGCTACAGTAACCAGCTGCAGAGTATATGCCAGCAATGGTCTGGCCCCAAGAAATCCCAGAACCTCCAAGAAGATGTATGTTGAACAGCTGTCCTAACTAAACAACCCTATCACTACCATCAGCTGCAGCTACTTTCATAACTCAATCCTGTAAAAAAGTTAAATTCATCTGCATTTAAACAGACTTCTTGACCCAGATATGCAGAACTAAAAATAGAGACTCCCTCCCTGTGCGTTACAGAAAACTCTTATCATCATATTTAAACAATGAATGGCACTGGTTAAAATCCTCCACTGCTGGTATAAACTTAATATTTTTCTGGCATTTTTACGTTTTGCGCTCCCAAGAGCTGTTGTCAGAACATAAGGACAGGACCTGATAGGCACCCAAGAGATGCATGATGGCAATGACGCTGTGACTCCTTGACGATGGAAATGTCCAGAGCCAAAGGAATACCTAGTCTGGTGTCTATTGCTCAGATATGCACACTGCCTGTGCTCCAATTCTAGTTAGCCAAAGGCGTGGGGTTTTTCTGAGTGGCAGAGTTGAAACGGTGACCACGTTATCCAAAAGCACGACCCTGCTGTTCATAAAGTTACAGTAGAATGGCTCTGGGTTTGAAATAACCCTTGTATTTCCAGCAACTTTTCAAAAGCTGCTTGAACGGGGACAGAATAAAATTTTCAAGGAAAAGAGTTCCTAACTCAGAGTCAAAAGCATCAGACAGGCCAAAGCCTGTCAGAGCTTTTATGCAAGAAGTATCTCATCGCCCTCCTAGCCTAATAATGCTTCTGTGGTCAGCATTCTTGATCCTATCAGCTACATGTGCAGATGCTAGTGTTGCTTAGAACCACCAGATCCATGCCCACAAACCCCAGAGAGCCAAGAAGAGGGTGACGTAGTAATAGTTCATACAATGGAAGGAAACAATGATTTTCCAACACTGATACCACTCAGAGGCGGGATGAATTCAGCCTATAGCTGTGACCCAAGCAAGAGAGTTATGGCAGCCTCAGCAGCTTTTTTGGGGATCCAGCAAGCACCCCACAAGCAACACCCCTCTTGGAGCTATGCTGGGACAGCTGAGGAGCCCTGCATTGGTTCAGGAGCCCTGGACTGACCGCAGTGATGTCTCCCATGGAGCCTCTTGTTGTGGCTCCCCAGCAAGGAATGGCAGAGCCATTGGCAGCACAGCACTGACACAGACTCTCTCGTGATCCACAACATCTTTGTCACCCTGACCAGCACTCCTGGCATAGGGTGTGAACCAGCATGAAGCTGTATCTGCAGTCAGAGATGGTACCACAAACACCCTCCCACGAAGCCAGCCAGTGCACAGCTGCAGCCCACTGCATTTTTTTTCACTGGGAAAAAGGATTTTATGTAGGATTGATGCTTTGCATCATGCAGCTCTGCCATTTTTGGTTGGGTAGACAGAGCCTTATATCAGGATCTAGTATACTGCTGAACTGTGGCTAAAAGCACATGAACTGTAACATATTCTCAGGAGTCACAGCAGCCATGATTTGTGAAGTTAGGAAGCAGCACTTACAAACCAGCAGAGACCATTTAAAGTGAGGCAACATCCTTTGGAAGCTCAGCCCTGAATGACCTGCTGATGTTCAAGTAAAAGCAGCTTAGATGTACAGATACTACATACCCTAGTCCTTCATAAACGACTGGTTACAAGGGTGCTTGAAAGCAAACTAAACCGATGACTTACTCTTTGTGCCAGTCATAGATCTGGTGAATATTGCCAAATACTATCTTGTCTTTCCCTTTCATATCTTCAGAAACTCCTTTTTCTTCTATTCGCTTCATGAAGCCCTTTAGGATTAATGATCAGTGATTAGCCAAGGAGTCACTTAAAGAGAGAGCATAATTACACTCATTGAAAAAAAAAAAGTAAAAGTTTAATGTCAGGCTTTTTGCTTTGAAAACACTTAAAATACCTTTTTTTTTTTTTTTACAACTTAAAATCAGAAAACCATCTAGATACTCTAAATTACATAGTCTGCTTAAAAGAAAACTTTAAAGGATTTATTCTGAATAACTACAGTTGTTTTAGGAACCTTTGTCAGATGTCATTGAAGTGACAAGTGCAATTAGAAGATAAAAGTTAAACAAAAGTAGCTTATCATGCTCTTGGCTTTGCTGGTAAGAGGGAGAAGCCAGACTCTGTACAGACAAAATTCTTCTGTTCATCACCATGAACGTTTTGTGGGAGCACAAAGCCATGCAACAAGTTTAAAGAGTCACATGAACAGGATTTCTCACACCTCCTGAGAGTTTCTTTATAAGTCTTTGGAGCACTGCAGCCCTGTTAGCTTTGCCAGTGGAGCGTGATGTAAACAGAAGATAACACAAAGGTCTTCAAGTTTGGAAGCTCTTGAAAATCACTGCTAGACGGGCTGATAATTCTCCTTGGACTAGTGAATGCCAGAAGCATTCCCGAAAGCCCACTTCAACCGAGTGCCTCCACTTCTCAGTCCTTGCTGGGAATCAAACCGGACCGTGCACGTGAGTTGTTTCTGACAGATGATCCCTAGGGATCAGCCAGGTCTTTACAAGTTGAAACTTACAAAACGATGACTGCTTTTGAAAAAAATAGGAAAAAAAAACCTAAACACAAAATAACTTCTTCTATGTTATCTCAAGGTTTGTGGGTGAGGTTTTTTTTTTTTTTATTATTCCAAAAACATGAATCCATTGGCCACACACGCACCTCAGCACAGATCCGAAGCCAGACTTTGGGAAGGTACTCAAACACAGCACTGCAGCCCCGGTGCAAACTCAAGGAAAGTATGTGCTACCACTGCTCAGTATTGATTTGAAGTGGTATCACTGCATGACAGCAAGAATGGAATGAAATAAATGGAAGGGGCATAAATTATTCTCTCCCACTGCCCTCAAGGCTGCATTACAGCAGAGTTTGTTAGATGCAGGGTAGCCAAGAAAAACCTTTGCGTGCTGGAGTTGAAACCTAAAATACAACATTTGTTAGATGGAAACAGAAATAGTTTCCGAAGACATTTCTTCTTGTTTCTGTCAACATGAGGAGGGGACCATGGAAGCAGTGTGCGAAATAAACCAGTTTGTTTCTCATGCTGTATTTTTTGTTGTTGCCACTTTGCAGCATGGTGTTTGTTAGTGAGAAAACATTTTGCATAGCAGGGCTTGCTTCAGCTCACCTCCACAACAGTTCCCAAGTCTTTGACGTAGTCTTTTTCAGTCTGCACCAGCTCATTTAAGACAAACCTAAATTAAAACAGAACACACGCATTTGACCACGTTCCTTGATGTTACTGTTTGGTCCTCTTACGACATATTACCTCTTGAAAAAAAACCAGCACCATCCCAGGAAACACAACCTGACTCTCTCTTTGCTCATAGCTCAGTGGGACAAAAAGGACAAAAACTTCACATTTCAGGCCAGAGTAGTTTCAGTGCTCTTAACTCGTCTCTCATTCTTCCCCTCTTTCACACCAGGTCCCAGTGCAGTGCTAGACCAGCAGCACAACCAGGTGCCTCTGCTTTGAACCAACTCTCCCTGCCCTGCTCTCATCTGTCCCCCCCCATGCAGCCCTCCTGATAGCAATGGGGACATTTCCCAACCCATTTTGCAGCATTTAGGAGAGAGTTTCTTGCCCCAGTTAAGATGTAATTTGGAAGTTTCAAACACTGGAAAACAAATTCTCCTTCCTGCCTTAATGCAGAGCTTAATCTCTCAGCCTAGGTAATCCTTGTGGGGGTGTCCAGTGATTTCCACTTATCTCAGAACTAATAATCCCGGGGAGGAGAGTCAGCTAATGAAGGCTTGATGCATGCAAACAACACCGAGCTAAAAAACAACAACCCTCCTTTGTATGTCAAACTGACTAATCACATAATGTTCTTTCGAGGACAATTTCAAGAAGTTACAGCTTGCTGCAGACAGTTTTCCTCTCAATTACGCCAATACACAGATTTGGCACATGACAAATAAACTCCATCTGTGCTCCAGCTCTCTCCGGCGGTAACAAGGCTAACAAGATAGAGGAGCGCTTTCATGTCTAATATCGCTCTGCTCACGTCAATCAGCAGGCTGACCCACTTGAAGCAATAGGTCTGAGGGCAAACAGTGCTAAGATAAAAGCCTGCTTGAGAATATCTAGGGGAAAAAAAACACAAGCTGGCTTTTGGCTCCAATACAATGGCTGCGCTCCCGAGGTGTCCCTTGCTTGGACGGAGCGGAGGAGCTGCTTGGACGCGGGGAGGAGATGCTCGGACACGAGGCAGGGAGAGGTCAGACAGCTCCATGTTCATTTGAGAGTGAAATCCAACCCCCTTGGCAGAGGCCTGGGCTGGCAGCGGTGGTGCCAGATGCTCGTGCTCTCAGCAGCACCCTGCCAAGCTGCGTGCCTGGGTAGTAAACACGAGCAGGGCAGAAGGCTGCTCCTTCACACAGCGGCCGCGTGCGGCCTGGCCGAGTGCGTCCCATGAGGTGCCCTCTCACTGGCTGACCTGGTGCCCTTGGGACAGGCTGGCCATGGCTCACCCACACAGGCTCAAATCCCCTCTGTCTGCACTGCTCCTGGCGGAGCAGAGGGGTGCCCAGAGGCTAGGGAACCTCTGCCACCACCCACCCCCTGCTCCCCGGTTTCACCGGCTGTGAGGGTACAGCTGGCCAAAGCCTGCTCTGAAAATAAAGCAGCAGATTAAACCTGCCAATTTGTACCCGTTTTAGGAACCAGGGTCTCTATCTCCATTACTTAAGTTAAACTTGGCACTAGGGTTCCCCAGCTCCCCTCTCCCTAAAAAGCAAAAAAAAAAAAAAAAAAAAAAAAACAGCCTTCATCCTCTGCTAGTTCCCTGAAGCCTATCTGACACAGGTAGTCCCAAATTTGAGATTTCTAAGAAGTGTGTTGCCAAAATTCGAGATCACTCATCTCCTCATCTGACAACACAGAGCGAGGGCAGGCAGGCAGTTGCTCAGAAAGTGCCTGCCCCAGCCACCGGCAGGTATTGTCTACACAGCTGTAGTTAAAATGGCATTAAATGCACCAGGGGTAGAGCCTTCTCACTCTGAATATCTGGGTATCTCAGTAACTCCACGCTCAGGCTATACTGACACCGCTCAGTAGGACTGCTGCCTGGCTGCTCACAGGGATGCAGAAATCGGGTCTGATGGAACAGGGGTTTCCCAGTGCCAAGGCTAACTGCTGACAGGCACATGTTGCCTGAGACAGAGGAAATGACCGCCCATGCCTGTGCAAGGATTCAATTGCTGTTTTGTGGGAAATGGGGGTCACAGCTCGAGTTTGGAGCCCGGCTGCCTAATATGGCTATGGAATTACACACAGCCAGAGGCACAGACACAGAGCACAGACACCAGGGAGCTGGAGAGGAGACAGATGTCTTGTGCTGAAAGCCACTAGCAGGTGCTCCTAAACATCCTGGCGTTTCGGAAATCTGGACGGAGGCAGCAGCTAATTACGCTGCCAGTCTGCCTGCCAGAAGCGTCACAAGTTATAAAGCCTTACTGTACAGGGGCTTACACCAGCAAGGTCTCTGCACTAACCTGAAGTTACCTAATGAATGAACTGCTACCAGAAAACCCCAAAAATTGAAATATCAAGGAACTTTTAGGAGACAGGCATGGGCGGAGAGGTTTCCTGCAGTAAGGTTGACAGCTGTTTAGCAGAAAGCTTCTTCCACTCATGCCCAGGAGTGCTGTGCCCCTGCCTGCTGCTGGCAGCCCATCCTGTCCCTCTCTATAGTGCTTCTCCAGCTTCCTACAACAAACTGCAGAAGATAACGATGGCTTTCACAGACCTGCAACACTTTGTTCCTGCTTCCTCTCCCATTACCACGAACGTGAGGGTTTCCCAAATTAAACTTTCTCTTCAGTGGCATTTTCCCACCACAAATGTCACTGAATTCTCCCCCTTCCTTCGCTGGGGTGAAAAATCATTATCTCGTTAAAAAAAATGTCTCTCTTCGCTTTTCCTTGAAAGTAGCTAACAAGGTCAACAATATATTCTCCTTTGCAAGCTGATTTCACCTCTGGCACAGTAATTTCCAAAGCAAACACCTCAGTAACTCTGTGTGTAACTGCCCAGAGGCTTCTACAGTACTAGATATTTGCTATCTGGGGTAAAAGCTGCACATTTAAGAGTGAAGATGAACTTCCTGGATGTGAAAGCACTTTTTAAAGGTATTTTTGCAGGTTAAGAAGAAACAGATGCAGCAGGACACAGTTTTACTCCCAGTTCTGTGCTCCATCAATGACTACAAAGTATTCTTTCAGAGCAGCTACATGCCCTCCCTGGGTGAGTATTTCAGAAATAAGAACCAGTGAGACAACTTACATCCTGCCTCTCATTGCTTTGGCTTTTTGTTCCTCTTCAAGGTTTCTTGGGGGAGTTGAAGGCGTCATTCCTTCATTTAAGCAGCCAGTGGCATCTTTTAAGGTTCCTCGGTAAGATCCTCCTTCAAGGGTCTACGAAAACCCCAAAGAACAACAGAAAAAACATTACCCTTGAACTACAGCATCGGTGTTACCTTCTGTTTCAAGTCAATTCTGCAATCATCAGTGCAGTCTAAAACCAAGATGAATATTCAGCTTTCCCCTTGGTCTTAGTGAGACAAAACCAAACTAGTTTTAAATTGATACAAGCCCCCTCCTCCAAAAAGGATTAAAAACAGAGAAAATGTCCTTTTGCCAGAAGGTGAAAAAAACATTCCAGTAGCCCCAGAATGAAAAAACTCTTCCAAATTATTTCAGAACAACCTGACAGCATCCTAGCGTCACAATCAGACCCAAGGTTAGGCTACACGTGGACAGTGTTTCTCTGCCAAAGACTGAGCAAGAATTCCTAGTAGCAAAGTAGAACACAGGCTGAAACAAACGGATGGATACAGAGCAACATTCCACAGTAATTAAAGTTTCCCCCAAATCCCTGGAAAGTAATCGCAGTTGACCTAACAGTGTGCACACTGGGGAGAGAAAATAAAATATCCTCTGAAAATACATGTAACTGGGTTAATGAAATACTCAAAAATTTTTAGTCCCTCAATGGAATAAAACTATTTTGAGTAAATTTTCTGGGAATGTCCTTCTCAGTTTCCCATGTCCCAAAGAGATCCTTCTCCACTTACACCAATCGAGCACCCTATTAACACAGACCTCTTCATAACAACATCTCAAACTGGGAAAATGCCAAAACTTTCTGATATGATTCACTAGACAGTGCTGCTTGCACAGTTACAACAGTTCAATTATTTTTTTGAGTGTGTGTTGTTTTCACACACGTAAGGAAATAAACCTTTGTAGGCTCATCGTAACTCGGCTTCAATCCTGGTTTGTTAATCAGTAAAACTTGCTCAAAGCAAGTGTTTTCCTAATTTTAGAGGTACATGTAGAAAAAAAGGTTTATCTTTTATATTAACATTTTGTACTTTTGGGGGCAAAACTTAAAAGAAGCCAATACACGAAACACGATTTACTCCTTGTCCAACAGACATGGGACCGTACATGTGATGTATGACAGTGCACGAGTGCATGATAGTGATATTTTCGAAGAAATTAAACCCAGAGCATTTGTATTGCTTATTCCAGAAAAAGCAACATATGAATCTTTGTGAAAATTAAAGCACAGCTGTGATACTTCAAGCAGTTTTACTCTTCAGAGAGTTTTTTCAGAGAAGCCAGAATACCAAACAAATTCATATGTTGGGTATCAAAACTCTTCTGCCTCAGAACAATTTTGTTTGTTTTTTAAATCATTGCAGGGAAAGAACAGTCCCCAGGAAGAGAACAGTACAGTAGCTCATACCCTGCAAAGCCCTCTCCAAAACTGCCTTTTGACTTTTGCAGTGCAGAGCCTATGGGCTTCGTCTCACACGTGGAGCAAAAATATTAGATACTCTACTGAGAAGCAGAGCACACAGGGTTGATAGAAGCACAGCAGATGAAGGTGGAAAGCAAGGAAACCAGAAACAGAAGTAGACTTTAAATCCCTTCCTTAGAGCTGTATCAGGCCTGTTGTATACACAGTTTTCACAGCACTAAACTTACCAGCTTACTTTTGACCAACTTTTCTATTGCACTGACAAGATCCGCAGCAGTCGGGACATCGGAGGAGCTCTGTCGAGCAGCTAGCAAAGAAGAGGACTGCAAGACACCAGGTTGCAAAGGAAAAGCAAGTTAGGAGGATGAGAAGGGAACAGGAACCCAGTGGTCAGTGAAGCAGCTTCTGAGACAGGAGAAGAGTAAACGTAGAAGGGGAGCAGGAGGGTTAGAGGAACACATGCACAGTAAAGTGAGTGAGTGTTGCTGTATCAGACAAGCACAGAATTGCCATCAAAGTCTGGCTGCACATTCCTCTGCAGCAGTTCCAAGGCTGGGAAACAGGGAGTGGCATCAAAAAACTGAAGTTCATTTGCAACCGTGCTAAAATATTCTTAATGTCTGCTGGTTCCTCCTTCCAAGGACATCTATAGTTTTACAGACTCCAGAAAATTGATCTTCTTGCTGCAGATGTAAGAAATTACCCCCTCCCCCATACATGCATATTTAATAGATGCAATAAGTGAAGGTACGCATGGAGTTACAGGCAATAGGGGAGGAAGGCAGGGGCAAAGAAATCCTTCCTCCTTCCTTCCCCAAAGATCAATCGCAACTCCAAATGAACTCAGATGATACCACACATTCATGCAACTTCAGCCATCTAAAATTTGTATCTTTTCTCTCCCCTCTCTGCAATCAGTGGAGAGAAAATTCCCTTATGTGTATCATCTATCCTAGGTACCTGGCATAGGAGGGGCAGAAACACTCTTTGTAGATGCTCACTTTTCCCTACTGGCATTAGTTAAAATATTTTCAGTCTCAACTGAAAATTTGAAAATTGTTACAAATCTCCAGAAACGCTAAGACCTCATCACCACGCTACCCAAACATCCCCATGCCAGTGTGAAGGCTGGCCTCTCTGTGAAATGCTCAGCTCTAGCTGAAGGTTTTTGCTCTACGTGGGCACCCCTTGGTCTTTGTCCTACGAAATCTCAGTTTGAAAACCAAAGCTCAGATGATACCTATGGGAATTAATATTTATTACCTCACCTGTACGTACGTTTCTTCTGAACAAAATACTGACCAAACCCTTTGATAACCAGCTTTCAGCAGACTGACACAGACTAAACATGGCTAAATTTTTAAAAATTCTGCAGTAGAATTATTAAAAAGCTTATTCATCTCTCAGCTACTTCATATAGGTCTTCTGGAGAGTACCTATTTCAGCAAAGTCATCAAGCAGGTGCCAACATACACACATCTGAGATTAAATAGTGCTGGGGAACGAGACGTGGAAAGGCGATGGCAGGAATTAGGCAGCTGGCCATCTCTTTCAGCAGCCCTTTGGGGATGCTGCTCATGGTGAGTGACACAGCCCCAGGAAAAAAAAGGAAAGGGGAAAGACAAAGCAGAAGAGTGAACAGCCTGCCACTTTTAGTCTCCTCTTTCACTCAAATAATACATCTAATCAACAGTTCTAATTACAACAACAACAAAAATTACAGGTAATCAGGCTGGTAATTGAGGAATTAGGCTGGTAATACAGGAATCTCATACAAATGTAAACGTTCAGGCAGACGGCTTCACCTGCAATGCGACAGGCATGTCTAGGATGAAAAAGACTGAAAACAGGGACTCTAAGAGATACCGGACAAATACAGAGATGATAACTGTCAAACATAACCCTTCTAGAGGGAGAAATCCAAATTTTGGAGGCACTGAACAGCTGTTGCTCTCGTTTCTTTTACCCAAAATTGCTCAATATCTCTAAAAAGTAAATAAATACAGGATTTTCAAGGGAGCACGGAAACATTTGCTGCCTACAAGTCTTTCAGGATAAAATACAACTCTTCGGTGATTGACCAAAGAGCCCAGTTTGTGTGAGGCAAATCAAAAAATGGTATTTCAGTTTCCCAGTAAGTAAATTATGAATTTCTGATATGAAGGTATCTGGTGATTTGTGGTTATAAGCACCGCCAGGAATGGCGAAGCACTGTTACTGCTAGGACAGGGTGTCACCTCCTACCACCGCTGCTTCCCCACACTGCTGCTCTTCCAGCCTAAGGCTGTACCTGTAAGCAGTCACAGGACACAAGCAAGGAGCCATGGCCAAATTAACACAGTTAAAGAGCTTTTGGCTTCAGAATGGCTCAGACATCACTTGCTTCGTGTTTCTGTGCCAGGGAGTTCAGGAGCCATGTTTGTGGGCTGAAGTTTTGTATCCTCATGACATAAAGGGAGAAGTGACCAGAGCTAGAGCAGCTTTGTTTTTCTTTCTCTTTAAACAAACAAACAAACTAACTAACCCCAAACTATTTAGCTAAATGACCCAGAGAACAAGCCAGGAGCAACTGCTCTTGTGCTGGGCACGGATCCACCAGAGCTCTGCTTTGCTGACCTTTCGCCCCTGCCCCTCGCAGGCAGCCAGCAGCACACGCAGCGCTCAGAGAGCACCAGTCCGGGGCTCCAGCTGCTTCCTCCTGGCCCTGCTGCCACCGCAATGTCACAGCGCTTCCTGGCAGATTAGCAGTGAGCCCCGAATCCTCTCCTCCATCACTCTGCATCCCAGAAACATTTGCTCCCTTTCCTCTTGCTCTTCTTCCAAACTGCTGCCTGAACCTTTCCCAGGAACATTCTAGGTTATCACTTTTTTTTTTTTTTAATTAATTTCCCCTATCCTTGCTTCTTTGCACACAGTAATTACAATCAGAGGATAGAGATACAAAAGTGGCAGTGCTAAAAACAGATGCCAGCAGGAAAGCAGGAAACAGCCAGACAGGAGGATGGATTTCTGCAAGGGAGATGCCAGCACCAGGAGAGGATGGGGGAGGACACATGCAGACAGGGACCACACTAACTGAGAAAGCGAACCCCTTCCATAGCCAAATTCACAGATTCTCACCTCAAGTCCAAAACAGTAATTGAAGGACGCTACAAACAACTGCACCATCTACCACAACAAATTCCCGATTTAACATTCAGCAGACCCTAGCTAACAGCAGAGATCTACGACCAGAAATACCAAATGCTAGGACTGGGGAGATTTTTCCACTTGCAAGTCTTAAGGCACTTCAGAATAGAGGGTGTATGGCGGGATACAGACTGACAAAGTTCCTGGAGCCCAACCACATGGAAAGCCTGGTGGAAAAGCACAAGTTATGCAACTCTTGGTAAAGGTGATATTTTGGGATTCAAGCAGACTTCAGCATCTATCCTAGTCCTCAGGCCCAGGCTGCCACCAAATACCATTTCTGCTGCTACTGCCAGACACCAACAGCACTTTTGAAACCAGTGTGGAGAACACACGTCATCAGCCTGAGTGGAGTTTCTGACCACACACAGCACAAGCACACCACACCTGGCATGAAATGCAATCCCAAGGCTAAACTGCTTATCAGGCACTGTTTGTAAATCCAGTTGGTGAGAGGTATTAGGTTATGATTCACATGTAGGTGCCTAGTGTAACCACACGTATAGAACACCACTGTGAAACCACTATAAGACAGCTCTGTGAGAAAAGCACTTAAAAAGCAAATTGGTAGAGTAGAGGAGGTCTTACCATCTCATCTTGGGTTGGATCATTGTCAAAAATCTTCATGGGAGGAGGAAGAGGTGTATGCGACTCTTCGTCTGGCTCATCTTCTCCCCAACCCTTCTTGCTCTTCTAAGGAAAGTGAAATATAATTAGAGGAACGGAGGGGTTTCTTTTTATCTTTTCAGATATTTGAGCCCTGCCACCAGGCTTTGAATCTGTTAGTGATACTAACAGTGTCTCAATATGGCATTGCGTGGAGACAGTTGCAGGTAATACTAAGCATCATAGAAGAGAAACGATAAAGATGCAAGGTTTGGCCTGTTAATCCTATTAAATTCTAAGAGTTACAGGAACACAAGTACTGTGGCACCAAAGCAGCTACAGCAGCTACAGCTGTCTGTGTGCTGATGGAAAAGTACTTTCTAATTTAAATGAAAACAGCTCAATGTAAAGTTTTCAAAATGCATTGCTCTATTTGTATTCAGTTAATATCTTCTCTATTTTCTGCCGGTAATTCCTTACTTACTTTGTCAGGAGACAGCCATTCTAGCAAAGAACATGCCTGCAGAGAAACTGCAGCTACAAACACGCAGCCGATTTAACAGAGACATGGCTATTTCTCTGAGCGTTCTCTTTCAATAGGGAATTACACTGCCACGGCACGATGAAGGTGATATGAACCTCAGCAAAAAGTGATAGCAGCTGCTCAGAAATGGCTTCATTTCTATCCTTGGCAGACTCCCAATAGGCTATTAAAAAAATCTAGTTAAAGGACGACAACGTATGCAGACTGAAAAGCTGTTCCCTACACATTCCGCTGCTCTTTAGATGACAATACTTCTTGCAAGACAGCTTTAATCAATTTAGTTTTTCATATGATTCGTTGCTCCCTCTAGACCCTCAGGGAGCTGCATTTGCTCAAGTGTGAATCACACACCCCAGACTATCAGAAACATCAGGCTTCCCTGCAACAAACCCCAGCACACACCTCATCGGCGCTGTCTCCTTGCGGAGTGGTTTCATCTCCGGTCTTCGGTGAGCCGAGGTCAAAGCTTTTCCTGCCATCTCGCACCTTCTTTTGCTTCTTGATGTTACTCTCAGCCTTGCCACTGTTCAGCCGGCGCACAGGACTGGTCAGCCATTTCTTCAGTGTGTTGGTCGAGCGCTTGGGGCCGGGAGAGCTCTGGATGGAGTTGAGGGATGGCTGAGGCTGTAGGTTGGCCACCGAATCTGACTTGCCCCCGTTGTCATTGGAAGAAACTGAATATGCCTCTGCAAGAGAGCAGTGCACGCGGGAGATTATACCAGCCCCTGCCCTATTTCCTAGTGTACATCAAGCGCTTGACATTTCTAAACATGAAAATACAAAATGCCTCAGTGGAAAATGTTGTGACCTACGAACATTGTGTAATCTTTCTTGCACACCAGAGAGGAATATGCCACGCAGAGGGCATTTTCCACTATCTCACATACTTCACTCCTCTCCTACTGCACTGTCTGTCCTTAAGAAAGATCATAGGCAGCAAAGTTACCTAGTTTTTGATGAAAGCCTGAATTTCATGTTAAATGCTGAATTTCTCAGCTTCTTCTCACAGATTTCATTGTGAATTGCCAGGAGGAAATCAAGCACAAAAAGCAGATTACTACAAGAGACCTGACAGCCACCAACACTTTGTCAGGTTCTGATGCCATAAACGTTTCTCAGCCGTTGCCAGACCTCAATAACATTACTGTTAGTTTGACTACATATTAACTTTTGAAGGTTATTTGAAACACCTTAAAATTATCTCCTTTGCCCCTGAAAGCAATTTGTCAGAAGACGTCACACCTTCCCTAGAACTAAGAAATTGGAATGAACAATTACGAGATGACAAATTGTTCAAACCAAAGGAAACACCCAAGAAGGAGATACAGGCTTAAAATTAAAAAGATTTCCTTTATATCCTAGCAGGAAATTCTGCTGAACCATATCCAACTGCAATTATCAATACACATGTTCAGACTCGCACCTTAAAAATGGGCACAACCTCCCTCACCCTCCCAAAGCAACAGAGCAAAGATGTGCCAATATCAGTAAGTCTTTAAAAACAAAGCAAACAAGTTGCTGGAACATTTCTCAATTGCCCTTTAGGAACAAGTGCCCTGCTCTCACCTTCCTGAAACTATGGCAAAGGCAACTGCCTCCCCAGGAGGGATCAGGGACTGAGGTGTTTTATCCCTCGCAGTTTCAGAAGAAATTATTATTTTATTTTTTTTTTACAGAATTCAGAAATTCTGTCACACTCCTGTAAGGCTCATCTCACACTGAACATCAGAAAGCAGTCACCTGATGTTATTAAACATTTTTAGATGTTTATCTCTGAATCTCCTACCCACCCCAGCAGAAAACGAAAACATAAGTTACAACACACAAACACTGCCTGGTGCATGCAGATATTCGCAGTTCAACAATAAATACCGTGACAGACATTGGGTAATGCATGTGCTGAGGGAGAGCTGCTCTCCCAGTCCCCTATACTGGTTTAGGAGCCAGTTTCTGCCACCTGCACGCAGCGCTCCTGCCCTGGTGGGCAGAGCTGTTGCCCACAGCCAGCTGCACACCCAGCAGAGATCACAGCCCGTGTGGTCTGCCAGCTTGTAACCTGCAGACCAGGGGAGTTACAAGGCTTCACGACCAGAGATGGCCTCAGTCAGAAGTTACACCAGTAATTTGTTACGTACCTGGGATCAAAAGTCAGGTTTTTAGAACATATGGAAATAATTGTAAGCAGCTAGAAGAAGTCAAAGTTCATTTCCCAGAGAGCAGAAAATCTAACTCGTCTGTCTTCTGACAACAGGAGGAGTGGGGGCGAGGGTGGCTGGGAGGAGGGCAGGTCCCAGGTGGAGCTGCTTGGGTCTGCCTGCAGCTGATCTGCCAATTTCAGGCATTCCTCCATCAGGGCAAAGTAGGAATCTTATCTCAAAAAAGCCTGGTTTCAGCCAGCTCCTGTTGATGTTTCATGAACGCGAAGTCGTGTTAAATCAACGAGCACAAGATAATATTTGTCCATGACCAGCTTATCTTCCATTCAATAGGCTTTAGATAGCCTGCCCCGGCGGGCTCCACGTGATGCTCTGGCAGTTTATCAGCACACCTTGCGTCAGCACAATTCAGGGTTTCAGGACGAGGTGATTCTGAGCACTTAGGCAGCTCGCAGGGTGCAAGGACCTTCTCCCTTCCATCCCCCCAGCCAGGGAGGTCCTGGTGCAAAGGGAGCTGGGCTCCCGTCACAGGGAAAAACTGCTGGAAGAATTCACTCACTGCAGGCTGCCGCTTCAGGGGGTGAAATTTGGGGAAAGCAGGCATATCACAGACTTTGCAAGGGACTGGGCTTAGGGGATAGTTGGACTTAAAATGAAGATAAACTGTCTCCTATATCTCGGCTGATTAATGTACAGAGAGGCTTTTACTACAGCTTGAAAGTAGCATAGCCCAAACTCCTGCCTCAAGATGAAGGCACCTTGCCAATTTACCTCTTAGTACCGGAGGGGAGCTGACAGGAGGCAAAATGGAGCACGGGACAACAGCCTGCACCCCAAGGACTTGTTATTGAGCTGTGGAATCCCACCGCAGGCTGGTGGGCTCGAGGCAGGGCCAAACCCAGGAGCCCCAAAGTCTGGGATGGAAGACGCAGGGACCTCCATTCCCACCAGGGAACACCCCTGGTTTTATGAGCAGACAGCACAGCCGCAGCCCGGGCACGGACAGACACACAGCTTCTCCCACACCACCGCAATCCAATTGAGGTGGTCCCCAGGAAGCAATAGTCAGTCATGGTCCCCTACCGCCCAGGAAAAAGCAGCACTTAGGCAGAAACACTCCGAGTCCCAGAGCCGGCCCGCCGACCACCATACCCACTTGCAGGGCTTTTGTCTGCAGTTTAACCTACAGCCATGAAAGCTCTCCAGGCTGAACATCAGGCCTCCAGGACATCAAGCTGAGATGAAAGCCAACCCAAAGGCTTCCAGAGGGAAAGCTTTGAATAGTGGGGAGTGTTACACAGCACAATGATCCCACTTGAAGGAGGCTCTGGACTTTTCTGCTCAAGGACACAGCTTTGGTGATGCAAAAGGCTATTTACCAGCAATGGTGTGTTTTCCATGCCCCTGGGAACAGCCAGAGGTTGCTGAATCTCAGTTGTGCCATGCCGTACGTGGCCCTAGCAGATATGAATTCTCCTTCTTTCTCCTTATCTGCTGGAGTGCCCCAACTGACCGCTGTAAGGCACCTGGGAGAGAGCCCTGGGCTTGACTTGGCCACACAACAGCTTGAGGCTGGAAGTGCATCCTGCCCCAGCCTTATCTCGTGATTAGATGTCAGTGTGCTCTCTGGTTGGAACAAAGGCAGGGAAAGGGGCTGGAAAGGACGGTGTAAATCTCCCTGCTCTGCAGCCACCATGAGAGCCTCCAGCAGCGGGTGAATTCACTCTATTCAGTACCCAACGGTTGTACAAAGCACTCTCACCTCATTGTCTTATTTCTCACCATCTCCAAATAAGAACTGTCCGAAAAGCAAATGAGTCCACACACAATATTGATAACCATTTTTTTTTCTTTCCAAGGAACCGCAAATATAACCATGTTTTGTACCAAAACAAGCCACACTTGCTGTTTGCCATCCCTGCGGAAAATGATTTGCTTTACACACAACACAGGTCACCCCTGACATGGCCACGGAGGCAGGCGTGGAGCTCAGGAAAGAGCAGAGCTCCCAAAACAACAGACATAGACATGCTATGCACAAAATCTGCCATGGAAGACTTTTGGGACAAGCTCCGAAGCCCTGCTGGTGTGAGCTGCACTGCTTCCGTGGCACATACAGCTACAAACACATTTATCAAACACGTGGTAGGAGGTTGAGATCCAGACGCCGAGTGGATCAAGTGGAATATGTTACCGTGTTCTTCCAGTGCACCAGCACGTATGTGCTCTGCAAACTGTATTGTTAGAGCCGTCTGGAGACAGATTTTGCTCAAGAGGAGCCAGAGGCCCGTTGTGTGGCAGTTCAGGCAGCCGCTGCTGCCCACCAGGAGCCGCCAAGCTGCAGCACCAGAGGGGTCTGCAGGAACTGCGGGGCTGGCAGCGAGCTGCAGCGCGTGGTCATCCTGCCACCACTGTCCTCGGACGCAGAAATCTAAAAAAAGGTATCTGGCAAAGTGGAGTGGGTGCAGGGAGGTCAGCAGACTAGTGTGGCTAGATGGATTTCCTGGCCAACCCATTCATTCAGACAGAAGAAATGACAGTTTCCAAAACACGCCTAAGCAAACCTCCGAGAAACTTCTGGCAATATGACTGTGGCAGACACACAGCCAGACCAGAGAGCTTTAACTTTCAGAGCTTTTGCACTGCTGCAATCATGAAATCTTTGCTGTTGCTGCTGAAATGAACAGACGTCTAGAAAAGCACAGCTCTTTTACTTGGAAAATGGAAGGTTCCAGTTCTGTGCAACCTTGGGTGAAAGGAAAAACAAAAATCTCATAGACACATTTTAGAGGCACGGCTGTATTCCCACTTGAGCCAGTAGGAATTGCTGCTGGAACTTAACTACAAGATGTTTTATTTTTACCTCGCCATTCCCCAGAGCATGCAGGGGAGCGGAGGTCTGACCAGGCTCACGCAGCAGAGGATTCATCTGCAGGAACCCAAGTCTTTAACGGGAATGGGAAAGGCTTCTCAGAGAGATTCCGAAGAAAACATAAGGTTTGTCTTTTTGATCCACACTAACCACAGACTGTATACAAGAGGAGGGAAATACGCCTTGATACCCAGAAGTTAATACAGACTAGAGCTATGAAGACGTGACTATGGCAGGACACACTCTTGCTCGAGGTGAGAAGAGGTGAATCATTACATGGGACCAGCAGATTTATGTATGGCTCCATTTCTCACCCCAGAAAAACAGCCTAAGAGAAAAGGATTTTTCCACAGAAGTTAGAGAAAATGAGCCAGAATGGGAACTCTGTAATCCTATTAGCATGTGCATTTAAATCAACATTTTTTTTCACAGAAATAATTCCACTCATGAATGAAAGCCAATAACGAAAATCTGACCGATGAGCACATAAATTAACTCTGCTCTGCTCAGCAGAGCCCATTTTCCATATTTAGTGATTGCTGTAAAATAACATTTTTGACAAAGACAGAATTGAATCAGATGTGGGTGAAAGAGTAACTCAGTCTGTCCTCAAGCTATTATTTCCTGAAGGACAGGAATCTCTGTAGCAGAAAATCTTGGAAAGCAGGAGTCATCCAGACTCACCCTATGCACAAACAAAGCCCCTGTGTTAGTATTTCCCACTAAACAAACAAGGATCATCCAAACCATCAAAACGCTGCCTTTCCTGCCCTTTCCAAGCGTATTTCCTTCACCACGCAGGCTGTGGGCTCCAGTTCACAACTCTGGGCCCCTCGAGGCTTTACGTGCTCCCAGGGGAAGCCGTGCGGTGGGAGCCACCTCCTGTCTGCTCCAGCACTTCAGGGCCAACGCTCTACTCGGCGAGATCAAAGATGGCAGAAGGAGCTACAAACACTGATTCCTGGGTCTCTTCTGTGCTTTTGTATTAAATGTTCAAAACACACTCAGAGAAACATTTTTATTGGCACGAGTCAGGGTTACAAAACTTTGTGGCTTAGGCAGATGACAGTACAGTTCCCAGTTTTAGTGTTAGAGCCTATTCTGCATGTAAAACCTGGCATGGATTTACAAAAATTTGGGAGGTAGCGACATCTGGGTAATTCAAAGTCACTTTACAGCTATTCTTCAAGTGAAAACACTACTTCATAAGACATGTAAATAATGAACCTGACATGTTTTAATGTCAACAGATAAACTGCCTCCTCAGGCACTGCCTCCACACAAGGTCCCAGCAAAGAACGCAAATGGACATGAGGAAATTTTCAGTGCCCGTGTCGGATGAAGATAAAGGACAACTGGCTTGAAAAGCCCTTTAGATTAGAAGTACGCTAAACTTTCGCAATGGAATTGCAAAACTTGTCTGGAGTCCTCCCCAGCTCCCCACCCGCACCCAGCCCTGGTCGCCTCCAGCTGTGTGTGGAGATGCCAGCGAGGGAGAACCGTGAGGACACACCGTAGGACCCACTTCACACACGAGGGTAAGGACACCCTCAAACACTGCTATTGAAATTTAGATGTAAATTCTGCTCCGAGCTCCAGTGTTCTGCTGAACTTCACAGTCTCCTGGAAATGGGCAGCCTTGGGAAGTTTCAATGGAATTTTCTGTTTGTGTCTTGGAGTATCACTTGAAGCTTCAGTTTGGAAGTAGTGTCAAAAGGGCACGAGTCAGTCTGGCAGGACTGTCACAATTCCATTTACATGGGCAAAATTGCTTCTGTCCGAACTCAAAGAGTGGTATGGAGTGAACTATTTTATGCAAAATTTTCTAAGCCAACAGAGAAAGAAACCTACGTTGCTAAAAGCAGACGTACTTGACAAACTTTCCAATCACTGCAACATAAGAACTCAAAATTTGGCTGTTGGGTTCACTGCCAAACTTGAAAACAAGACTAACTTCCAAAATTAAACAGAAAAAATGTGACTAAAAAATAAATAAATCACATGACATTCAGAATGCAACTGTTTCGTTATTGAAGAGCTGATATTTCTTGGAACCGGGCAAGAAGAGCTCTTGGAGAAAGAGGATGTTCTGCAGAGATCCCCATAGTTATGCTGTAATGAAGGAAGGACGCTCCTGGGAGGATTGCGTTTGACTTGCAGTTTGGGGGAAAGAACCACTGATCTGTAGCTTTTTATATTCAACTTCTGATCATTATTTTCAGGTAGGAAACGAAGTGGAGGACAACAAGCACTCGCCTAGCTGGGTGGCAAAGCAGCTGCACTTGGGTTTGGTGATTTTTGTGGCAGGGAGCGGCTCACCCCAGGCCCTCGCAGTCGAGGAGCTGTGCTCACTTCTGCCCGAGGGGGATGCAGAGAGGGACTCGCCCCCTGTAGCACCCTCTCTCTTTCCATTAACGACAGAGGGAGTCCACATGAAATTACACCCTTAGCTAAATTTAGTTATTGTGAATCCCCTTCCCACATTTGAGGATGTTTCATACCAGGCCGATCTCGCAGCAGGAAATGATTAGCTGAAGTTAAGCATCTGACAATTCGCTTTAATGAGCAATAACTCATGGCAACCTGCCATTAGCTCCAGTTGAATAGCTTTTATTTTTAGCTGGTGTTGCTCAGATGAGGCTTTCATCCAGCATGCTCTGGGAAAGCTGACATCCCAAAGTAGGCTCCAGGTCTTGGTTGTGCCAGTCAGAGTGTCAGGGCTCGAGAGCGCCGGTTCCTGGGGGTCAGAGAAAAGTCACTGCAGTTCTGGGAAAGTTTCAAAGGGTGAGATAAAACCAAAAGCCTGGAGAAACAGCACAGAGGCTCACGGTCTCAAGAGACTTTGCAAGAAAAGTTACTGAAATCCGGAGAGCGTGCTGAATGAGTGAGCCTGGCCTCCAGGGAGAGGAACAGCACAAGGGTGAGGCACAGTGACAGAGCCTGCTGCATGAAAACATGACTTCGTTTCTGTCCAAGAGTGCCTGGTAAGAGGAACAGCCACAGCAGTCATCACCACCACATCTGCTGTTTCATACGGGCCTAAAGCTATTGCCAGAGGCGACTTTAGGGAAGGCGCAGGGAGAAGAAGAGAAGGAGTCCTCAGATGGCTACAGGACAGGATCTCGTTTCCTACAGACGAACATTTAACTGAGGGGCTGCTGTGCGTGACGGCAGAGCACATCCCTGGGGCCCTGAAAAGGCTCTCAGGATAGTGTGCAACTCAACCTGGCAGCACCAAGCAATTCAATGGCAGCTGACGTATCTGTGGTCCTCTCTTCAGGTGTCCCAGTCAGAAACGTGTTTCTGTGTAACTGCTTAAAACCATGGTGGGTGTCCGTGTCATGTCCAGTGGAAGGTTTCTGTCCCACTTTCAGCCTTCCTGACAAAATCGTCTTTCTTCAGAGTCCCATACAACCTCTCATATAAACTGCTGTGAGTTCAGGACAAGAGTAATAAGAGGACAACACCCACAGAATGAATCCACTAATCCGCTGGGGCGATGCTCCCAGCCAGCTCCTACCCCACAACACCGTGAGATAGGTACATTGTCGGCCTACCTTGAGTCCTTCAGTGGAACCTCACTTATCTCCCCAGACACAGCAACTCCTTTCTAGAGTATGTTTTTACTGAATGAAAGGGTGTGGAAAAGCTCAGAAGAAGAGCAACTGCTCCACACTGCAGAGTTTGAAGACAAACACAGTATGTCTATGCACTTGATTTCATTCACCCATGCTCTTGCCTGGGGTTTGCGCGCAGCGCACATCCTGAACCAGCCCAGCCAGAGCAAGCGCACCATGTCTGCAGGGAAGGCGTGTAGGAACAGTCTGCTGGTAATGCCTCACAGCTGGGTGAGCGGATTTCTGAAGGCTAGAGGCACGCATCTTGCTTTAGCAAAGAAAGGAAATAAAAAGTCAAGACTAACAAGATCCAGAAAGGGCATGCTTTTTTTTTTTTTTTGAACAAATCAACATTTATTTCAGTTTAGTCAAACAACTTGTTGAAGCACTTCTCTAAGTTCTTCTACTTTACATTTTGTATTTACACTGTCCTCTTTCTGTGACAAAAATAATGTAATCCCAAACCCTGAAGTCTCCAGAGTGTCACTAGCAGCGAAAAGAACAGAACTCCAAACACAAAGCAAAAACCTCCTTGATATATTTTGACAGGAGGCTTATGCACATTCTTTTAAAAAAAAGTAAGCTTTAACCCTGAACCTTTATAGAAACCTATACGGGATGATAAGGGGAAAAATGTCGTGATTGAAGCTGAACAAGAAGAGCAGCATTTGCTGGCCTTTGCAAGTACACTGTTACTTTTAGCATAAGGAACTGTGAAATGCTTAGACACCCACATAGAAGCAGACTTTTAAACTTTGATCTAAGCAGTGTCACTCTGCTGAGAGTATTAAGGGTACCAGAGTCGGCGAATGCCATCTTTTATCCTAGTAGTGGGCACAAAAACAAAATTTATTACACATGGTTTCCAAGCAGCTGTTAATACAACACAAGCCTTATTCTTTTGCGAAGTGTCAGGGGTCAGCTTCATTCAGCAGCTTTCAAATTGAGCTACTGTAAGAACTTTTCCACATTTAACGAAGTAATTTCTCAGTCAAATGACATCATTGCTAAGGTCAGCTCTGCCTTACGCTGGAAGCCAGCAGCCTATGTGACAAGGTGGATCGCTGCTGGATTTCTGGGGAGAGAGGAGGACATTTGAATGTCCTATTCATATCTCCCTACCTCAAAGGAAATCGTATGTTTCCAAACAATTCCTAATGGAAACAACAGAGGAGTATCAGTGACAAAATAAATTGGAATTGAGGGAGGAAAAAAAAGCAAGAACAGAACCCAAAGCTTTTTGGGATAGGAAGAAAAACTGCATGTTGATAAAGAAGGCATTGGTCATTAAACTTTCCAGGCACACACAGGGCTCAGAAAGCACAGAAAACAAGCAGAACAAACAAACACAACTGTGTGCATCTTAGCGTCAGCTTCTTTTGCCAAATGCAGTAGCTTCCAACATTCAGCAGCTGTCTCTTGCTTTCTAGTGGTGTGGAGTTCTCTTTGGTACTTGGAGGCTGTCAGGAGCTCCGGGCAAAGAGAAAGTCTTTGTCCATTTACCAACCAATTCCAAAGGCGCTGATCTTGAATAACTTTACTAAGCAAGAGTGACACAGATGTCTAGGAAAGGGGGCTTTTCTCTTAGTAAAGTTGTGGTAGGTGCAGTGGAAACCCAAGGCAATCTACATGCTTGTCAAATTGTGCCTAGGTAAGAACTGAGTCCTCCATGAACGTCTCTCATTTGTTCACTCTTAAATTATTCAGGCTCTGACAGCCCCTGAAAAGAAAAGAACGGAATAAGAATAAGTTGTAAGTGGTGCAGGCAAGGGCAGACACCACGAAACCACCAAGAACAACGAGGTTGGGGTGCTGGACGACAGACACACGGCAGCCTGAGCCTCCAGGGCTGGTGCCCAAAGCAGCTTCCTCCACACCCTTCTCCTCCAGAAATACTAGCGGAAAATACAAGCTCACAGCAAAGGTACTGGTTGTGATGAGTTAAAAGAAGTAATGGATGAAGTAAATGCAAACAGCGGTTGGGAAATAAAACACACAGATAAGAACTGCTGGTGCTTGCGATGCTTGGTTCTTTGAACACGGCACAGGGAAATGGCTAAGCAGCTCAGAGACTTTTAACTGCACACTCACGACTATCAGACTTGTGGGAAGCTTTGGCTCACTCAGCTCAAGCAGGAAATGCAGAACATCACTTGCCGCCCCATATAACAGCCTCACGCGATCTGTGTCTCAGTTGGCATTTGACAGCTCTCCAGGGCAGGGAGCAGTTCTGTAAGGAGCCTTCCCTGTGGCACCAGTCAACACGCTTGTCATAGAGCAGGTGATGAAATCACTACTACACTCTATCTGCGTCAGCAAGAAAGATGGGATGGGAACTCGAAGTCTTGGAGAGCATCTGCTGCTTGGGAAAAGGAGAGCACTCTGCAGCACCCTGCCAAGCTCTCAGCTCTCTGAAGCTGTGCAAATGCCTTGACCCAGCCGCCAGCCTTCCTGACAAGGCTAGTCCTGAGGAACTGGGTGATTTTGGTTTCTGGAGGGCCACATGGAGCCTCCCGTGACTTTTGCAGTGCCTACACCATTGCTTCTTACCAGCAAGTTCCTCTTGGGAAAAAATTCAAAGTCCAGTTTAGCAGAGACATGGAGAGGTGCACTACATAAACCTCACTTGCTTAATTCCCCACTGCATCAGTGGCTAACTGCAAGTAGTTGCAAAAATGCTCTACCAAGCAACATGTTTAATAAGAGATATTATAATTATAAACCCCCTCTTGACAGTTACATCACTACTGCTGAGCAGTTACTTCCTTTAGCCACATCTTTCAAAACAGCTAGGAAAAAGAAATTTTTATTTGTAAACAACAGCAAGGGTAGACTGGTCTAGTAGCAGAAGCTCTTTGACTCTGGAAAGACTTTGTTGAGTATGGGTAATCATTTACTGCAATGTACAATGCCCCATTACAGACATCCGCCCACCCGGTAGTTGTTATCTCTGGGACAAGAGACTGCAGCAAATATTCAGCAAGTGATAGTCTTTAGGTGTTTGGAGCCTGCCTTGCTCACGGCTTTTCTCAGACACGCTGCCAGATCAAATTTTACAGCAGCACTGCTCTCAGCAGCTACAGCCCTCCCCAGTCAGCCCGGGATGCTCAGGCCTGGTAAGCTCTCGGATGCTCCCTTACACGGAGCCAAGGAAGATGCTGCTGTCTGCTCAGCACCTGCGCCATGGCAGGAGCTGTGCTCTGCTCTCACCAACTTGAAATCACTCCTGGAACACTCCAAGTGCTCGCCTCCTTTTTGCCTGAAGCTATGATTTTCCTTCTGCTGCCCTCATAAGGATCCTTGTTGATTAATACTTATTCTATTTCCTAAAGAAATCTATTCATCCTCCACATACTTCAGCTGAGAGACGTGTTTGAGTATCGTGTTGATCCTCAGGGTTCAAACTACAGAAGGTGTAATGAATACCAGACTCGAGGCACTTCAGTGGCATTAGCTGTGAATCATCTTTTTACATTGTACTGCTCAGATACATTTGGATCTAAAATACATTTGCATTTCTAATTGAAACAGATTACCATTGGTAATGAAAGAACGTCTTAAATCAGAATCCTTAGGCCATAAAAGCTAATTGCATGATGCTAAAACTGGATTTCAAAAATATACATATTATACCCCCTGCAGGATTAATTAGGCAACATCTCTTCAAAAGAGTTCTCAAAAGTGTATTTATTCAGCATGTGGTTAAATTATACAGGGTTGTGCAACACTCCCCATAGCCTGCCTGGGCGCACGCAGCCGTGGCGGCTGGGGCCTTGGTCTGCAGGGGAGCTCAGCACGGGCAGGGGGGCTCAGGGCTGCCGTAAAGCCTGGCTGATGTGAGGGGACACACATACCCAAATGCTGCCTGCACCCCTAATGTGGTTTTAGCCACGTTTAACTCTGGTGCTGCTGAGCAACATCACCTTGGGAATGTGCGTGGTCTGTTTACTACAACACGCGGGCCCATGAAAAGGTCAAAATCAATGAGTAGATAGAAATCTGGAAGCTCGAACTGGTGATTATTTGATGCCCATTTTGTTACCAGTTCCCTCACATGATCCCAAGAAAGTTTTGCAGCACTCACTGAAGTGCCGCGTGTTGTCAGATAGGTTAGGATTGTACTGCACGCCTGGGGATATATGAAGTGTCTGTTCACTAAAGCTGCTTGTGTTTTTTGAAGGAAGGAGGGAAAAAAAACAACACACAGCACACCAGGGCACATCCTCAGCTGCTATACTTTGTACCTGTAATTGTCAGCAAGCCTAAACTGCAAGAAAAAGTGTCCTCAGAGGATTTAGCCATAACTTGGGATGTGTCACTCTGCTCTCCTTGCTCAGAGCTACTTGCTCCGTGTAAAATCTCAACACGGAAAAACGCCCAGGAACATAACAGTGGAGACACCTCCAGGGCCACTAAACCCAGTCCCTTCTGGTTCCAGGCAGAGAGTCCATCTCTTTCATAAATGTTTAATTCAGAGCTGCCTTGTGGTAGTGAAAAGGAATCTTTGCTCAAAACCGACATACAGAACCTACTTGGGCTTCCCTGTACACAGGTATGCAACTTTTTCACATTTGATTTGCAGCCTCCTAGTACAGAAGATAAAAACCTCCACCAGTAACCATCTTCTGGTTCCTTGGGACCACATTTGCTAATGGGCTACCAGTAGGTCTGGCTCCCAGGCTTCACCCCTTTATAGACTTGCCCAGCCTGGCAAATAATTTTGCAGGGAGCCAAGATTTCACAACTGTTGAGCTGTACCAGGACTAACACTGGCTATAGCACGCTGAGCAGCCAAGTGCATCGGGGTGCAACAGGGGCAGCTGGATAGCAACTACCAGCTCCTCATGTGACAAGAGATGTATTTGTTCCATTTTCCAAAATTACTGAGCAACCAGAGCTGCGTGGGGCTTTCTGCAATGCAATACTCTGGATGTTACCTTAGAGAAAAGCCAATGACAAATACGTAAACTGAACCATATTTAATGGCTCTCTCCCCATCAAAGAGAAGAAATACCCATAGCTGTTCTATTATTAACTTCTGTAATTCAGTTTGCAGGTTCCATTTCATGTCATTAGAACTTCACTGGTTAGATTTTCATATTTGATCTTAATTATCTGTAAGGAGCCAAGGTGACGTGTGTAACTTCCACGTTCTCAGTCTGATGAGGACAGCTCAGGACAGAGGCTGACGGATCGCATGGCACGTCAAACTCAACAGGAGAGCTAATGGGATGCACTAGCTACCTTTAATCCCAGGAATGGTTTGTGTTTCAGCATAATCAGCCACATCAAACGTGAACTAAAAGTAAACAGGTTGATTTTTGGTTTGTGGTTTTCTAGTGGCAAAGAACATTAGCCAAGGGAGACATTTTTGAGCTTTTCTCCTTAGGTATTTTCTAATAATTCTTCACACGTGTTCAGATCCTACCTATAACCTACAGAATATTATTTATTTATTTATTTATTTTTCAGGAAACAGCCTGATGTGCTTCTATAGTTATTTTAAAAATATTTTTACATCATGCTGAATTGTGTGATGCAATATTTGCAATTGAACTGTTCTGCAATAGCAACTGATATGCGGTGACTGAACTGGCAGTGAACTGGATTTCCCCACAAATTGAAAACCACTTCTATAGATTCCCGCTGCATTCACTAACTACCCAACCAATTCTTCTCTTTTGAAAAGAAATTGGAACTTTTGCCAAAAAAAATCAAAATGTTTTCATAGAGCCTGTTAACAGAAAAGAATTACACTGAAAAGTAACAGTGCTCAGTTGTGTTTAAGTAGTATGATATTGATGATATTTTTAGACTCAATTTTTTTTTTTAACTTAAAAATGATAAATTAGATTTCTTAATATATACAAAAGTTTTAACAAGGTGTATGCTGAAACATAACAGTTTGGAAAAGCAACAAAATCTTTCTTGGGTCATGTGAAATTGCTGCCCTTTTTCTTTCACTTCAAAATGGATAGATTTTATTTCAGCATCCGTGCATTGAATTCCTAAACAATACATCTGTCTGGCACTTATTTTAAAGGAAAGCAGCATGCTTAGTTACCCCATGTTCCTTGAATTGAGCAGGGAGTTACCCAAGCTATATTTTTCACAATTATCTGTTCTTTTTTCCCTTAGAATAAAGTCTCCCTTCTTCAGGCTTTTGACAAGATGAATAAAGCCTTGTGAATTCTTACATGTTTCTTGGTGTGAATGGAAAGTTTAGGAGCTCTGACTGAATAAAAGCAAACCCCATGTTTCTTTAAGGCTGGATGAATTTATGAAAGTTGAAAACAATGCAGCAATCTGAATAATAAGTATCCCCCCACGCATTCAGCCCCACACTAGTAACTGAAAACTGATCTTTATAGAAGCTCTTGCTGTCTACTTTACTCATATGAGTTAAGATCTGAACGTTTATTTTCTGTACAACTGCTGTTACATCCTGTATATGACTGCATCTCTAAAGATAAGGCTGCAAGATCCGTCTCGAAAGGGAGACACAAAGCCGGGGGATGAGGTGCTAGCTCATGGCAAGAGAGACAGAGTTATCTAGTGGTGTGTGTAATTTGCCAAAAAAAATAGAAAAAAGAAAAATAACGTTTGTACTACTTGGGTCTTGGAAACTGACAGAACGTTGGTGAAGCATCCTGAACTTCGGCACTGACACAGTGAACATCAGGTTTATAGAAAGTGGCTGGCAGCTGGTAAGTGCGGCGAGCAAAGGAGCCCTGGGCAGCCACCAGCCCTGTGAAATACCCCACACCTCCCGCGCTCGTACGGCAGCAGCACAGAGGCACTGAAAGGCTGTATCCATGAGCCATGCCTCTACCCCCAAAAATACTCTCACGAAGAGGTAAGATTTAGCACACTTGTACCTAATTAATCCTAAGCAGAGCTTGCTGCCCCCCAGCCTGCCACAACACCGGATCACAGACGGCAGCGGCT